>NW_020173215.1:7131275-7213517 GCF_003031525.2 Neophocaena asiaeorientalis asiaeorientalis
AACCACAAAAAACCCAATCCCAAAATGGGCAGAAGACCTAAATTGACATTTCTCCAAAGAAGATATACAGATTGCCAACAAACACATGAAAGGATGCTCAACATCACTAATCATTAGAGAAATGCAAATCATAACAGCAATGGGGTATCACCTCACAGCAGTCAAAATGTCCATCATCAAAAAATCTACAAACAGTAAATGCTGGAGAGGGTGCAGAGAAAAGGGAACTCTCCTGCACTGTTAGTGGGAATGTAAATTTATACAGCCACTATGGAGAATACTATGGAAGTTCCTTAAAAAACTAAAAATAAAACTACCATACGACCCAGCAATCCTGCTACTGGGCATATACCCTGAGAAAACCATAATTCAAAAAGAGCCATGTTCCACAATGTTCATTGCAGCACTATTTACAGTAGCCAGGACATGGAAGCAACCTATGTGTCCATCAACAGATGAATGGATAAAGAAGATGTGGCACGTATATACAATGGAATATTACTCAGCCGTAAAAAGAAATGAAATTGAGTCATTTGTAGTGAGGTGGATGGACCTAGTGTCTGTCATACAGAGTAAAGTAAGTCAGAAAGAGAAAAACAAATACCGTTTGCTAACACATGTATACGGAATCTAAAAAAAAAAAAAAAAGGTTCTGAAGAAACTATGGACAGTACAGGAATAAGACGCAGATGTAGAGAATGGACTTGAGGACATGGGGAGGGAGAGGGATGTGCTGGGACAAAGTGAGAGAGTGGCATGGACATATATACACTACCAAATGTAAAATGGATGGCTGGTGGGAGGCAGCTGCGTAGCACAGGGATATCGGCTTGGTGCTTTATGACCACCTAGAGGGGTGGGATGGGGAGGGTGGAAGGGAGACGCAGGAGGGAGGGAATGTGGGGATGTGTGTATACATATAGCTGATTCAGTTTGTTTTACAGCAGAAACTAGCACAACATTGTGAAGCAATTATACTCCAATAAAGATGTTTAAAAAAAAATAAAGTAACAATGTTAAACCCATTTCATGCTGAATAAAAAGCATACACTTTTTGAAAAATAACTATAGTTTGAAAAATAAAAGACCTTATAATCTAATTTATTAATGCCATCCAGTATTAAGAAAATATTTCACACATACAATGAGAGAAAAACTTTTCTCAATTATAGAGAATTGGCTGGCTTCAACTCTATAACGTCAGCTACAGGTCAGGAGTAAACTCAGAAACAAAACTTCTGGTGGTCTGGTTCTCGAAGGGCTGTTCTCCTTTCTAGTGGACACAAAATAGTTTCTTAATTAATTTGAGCTCACAGTAGATAAACAGCCAAAGAAAAATACTGACAAACTGGATTAGATGTCGTCTCTCACCTGATAGAAAATAGATCCGTGTTATCCACCTGACAGAGATTGTCAAATGGTCAGATGGTAAAACCAAATTCCCCATAATAATCAACCATGTGCATATTAGAACTATATATATATACACACAGGGTCAACTCTAAACTATGGAGTTGAGACCTGCCTAGCAGTCTTGGCTCTGGCTCTAGAAAAAGACATGGTGCAACCCGCAAGTTGTACAAGAATGCTCTCTAGATTATGCAGTTGAGATCTGTCTAGTGGTTAGAGACAAGACTTACTATTGCCCGGGTCTAGTTGTGAAAAGACACACATAGGTTCATATACACCAGCTCTCCCCCAAAACAAACCCTAATGTGTGCCTATTTCTGTGGTGTAAATTTTCCTATAATTTCTGTTTTTAATTGTGTTACCAGCACAATGTCATGAATGCAGAATTGGGAAGGGATACATGTATTTGATTCTCACAAACCAGTATAATCTGCTCCAGGACACAACTATGCTTGACCATAAGTTAATTTAAACAGACTAGCAGACTTGGCTAAGAGCAGAAACAAAAACACAAAATCAGGAAAAAGAAAGAAAATATTTAGAAATGCAGAGTTAGCCATTTGGCATTCACTATGGGAAACAAGAAAAGATGTGTCTGGGTTTAATCACTTCTCAGGCCATGCAGTTTAATAGCACCAGCAGGTAAAGTTCACTTGAATATCTCAGTGGATCCTCCAAAATGGCCCTAGTACTCAGTATTTCACAAGATAGCTTGTTCTATTTGTGAACAATTCTCATAGTTAGAAAACTTTTATTTACACTCAGCCAAAAGTCTATTTTCCTATAACTTTAAAAAAAATTAATTAATTAATTAGGCTGTGTTGGGTCTTTGTTGCTGTGCGCAGACTTTCTCTAGTTGCGGCGAGCTGGGGCTACTCTTTGTTGCAGTGCATGGGCTTCTCGTGGTGGCTTCTCTTATTGCAGAGCAGGGGCTCTAGGTGCACAGGCTTCAGTAGTTGTGGCTTGCGGGCTTTAGAGCACAGGCTCACTAGTTGTGGCTCATGGGCTTAGTTGCCCCGCAGCATGTGGGATCTTCCCGGGCCAGGGCTCGAACCCGTGTCCCCTGCATTGGCAGGCAGATTCTTAACCACTGAGCCACTAGGGAAGCCTTTTTTTCCTATAGCTTTTAACCAGAGAGTTTAGTCATAATCTTGGGAAATGCACAGAATAAATCTAATTCTTCCTTTATTCAATAGAATTTCAATATTGATTATAGTTATCTTAGGATTTTAGTGCTAGTCCAACTCATTCACTTTACAAATAATGAAACTGAGACCTAGAAAGGTTAATGACTTTCCTCAATACATATAGCACTGAGATTTGTCACATTTGATGCAATCAGAGATTAAACTGAAAAACCGTCACAACATATCCTCCTTAAGTCTTTGTTCCTTAGTTGTATTAATATTTCTTCTATTGTGTTTTCCAGACCTCTCATCATATAAGCTGCCCTCTTCTTGTTCAGACAGTGTCATTCTAAAAGTGGGGGACCCAGAACCTAATCAAATGCCACAGGTGTCAGCTGATTAGTTCAGTGAACAGTGTGTTCTGAATTCTGGAGTTATTGATATTTCATAATTTGGACGGCCATGTCACTTTTTAACTCATGTACTTGTCAAATATAATTTTCAAAAGTTAAAAACTTGGCTTTCGTAGAAATATAGAATAAACACAGGTCAAAAAATGTATTCAATTCATTCATAAAGGAAACGTAAGATAATAAAACTGGTTTAAAACTATTTGAGAAACTAAGAAATATATAGTCCAGCAAGAAGTGCACACTGAAATAAGTTTTTTTAAGTTAGAAAAAAATCTATTTAATACCCTATCAGTCAATAAATCGTAACTTTTGAGATTATGTTTCCCACCAAAGAGAAATCATTTGCATCTCCATCAGGTAAAAAACTACAAGGTAACATCTACCTTCATAGTTCCTGGGCTCTAATTGATAGTAAATAACAAAGCCAAACAAAGTCACTCTTAGAAAATTAAAAAGTCCTTAAGTGGGACTGTTAAACAATGTCCCAGGATGACATTAAAAGGACATATAGCCTTCTCTTTTGCTTTATCTTCAAGTATCATAGACTATTTCTTAACATATTTTTATATGAACTATTGTTTTGCCAGCCTCCCACAACTTGTTAAAGCATAACAAGACAGGAGTTTACATTTATTTATGTGAAGTTATTTCTGTCTATTATTCCAGTTTGTCTTCCTTCCCAATGCAGGATTCTTTTCTGTAATGTGATGGTCAATGTTGATGTGATGGTCAATGTTGAGGAACTCTGTGCATTGCAAGGTAGCTCAATTTATTGTTAGAAACTCTAGTTCTTAGTGAGGTCTTGTGTATACCGGCAGAAATATACTCCCCTGTAATTTTTACCTACTAGAGATTTGGATTAAGGTGTAGAAAAAACAGGCAGCTCCTGAGCATTGATTTAAAAAGGAGTGCTAAGGGCTTCACTGGTGGCGCAGTGGTTGAGAGTCCGCCTGCCGATGCAGGGGACACGGGTTCGTGCCCCGGTCTGGGAAGATCCCACATGCCACAGAGCGGCTGGGCCCGTGAGCCATGGCCGCTGAGCCTGTGCATACGGAGCCTATGCTCCGCAACAGGAGAGGCCACAACAGTGAGAGGCCCGCGTACCGCAAAAAAAAAAAAAAGTAAATAAAATAAAAAGGGGTGCTAAAATATCCCTAAGCTCAACTGTAAAATGGTGTGAGTTAACACATATCACTCCTCACATAACTGAGGTCATGTAAACTGGCTCTGCTAAGTGGAATTAAACAGTGCTTTCAAGGGGAAATTTAAAAATGTATATTCCTCATCTACACTAAGCGATCTCTGTTGAGTATTTTTTAGAGGCAAATGCACGAGTAGCACAAGGCAGATAGATAAGGGCTAGTCCCCCAACTCCAGAACTTTCCCACTAGCGTCTAACAATTTGGTCATCTGAAATTCCAAAACCAAATAATGCCATAATATTTACTAGGAATGGGTGTTTATTTTATTATTACAAATTACAAACCCTTTATTAGGCCATAATCTTCCCACTGAGGTAATTATAAAATACCCTAAGATTATAATACAGTACGTATTTGGATAAAAGAAGGAAATGTGTGCGAACATGAAAATCAGATAAAGGAACTCAAATATATTTGGACAGGATATTTAATGTAAATCACCTCTATTCTTACTTAAGAGAGCATACGTGACTTAGGCTATCCAGTTGAGAGTGACATAAAACCTGGAAAAAATTTTCAAAAAGTTAAAAGTGTATTGTTATAGTACCACATTAATAAATCCTTTGTTCTGAGCAGAAAGAACTACACATTTTTATTGGCCGAAAAAAAGGTTTCTCCCACTTTTTTTTTTTTTTTTTGCTGGGGGGATATGCGGGCCTCTCACTGTTGTGACCTCTCCCGTTGCAGAGCACAGGCTCCGGACACGCAGGCCCAGCAGCCATGGCTCACGGGCCCAGCCGCCCTGCGGCATGTGGGATCTTCCCGGACCAGGGCACGAACCCGTGTCCCCTGCATCGGCAGGCGGACTCTCAACCACTGCGCCACCAGGGAAGCCCTGGTTTCTCCCACATTTGCCAGATATATGTTTAACAAATATTAAAGGAATACAGGTTTGCATTGCTACCAAATTATGAGCCCACATGTCTTATTCTAGCTCTGCTGACTGGTTCCAGTTCTAACACTGGGAGGCATGCAAATAAGTTTAATCCAGCTTCCATATGACTGATCTTCAGATACCTGAGAACAGTCACCCCATTCTCCTGCAGTCTGTCTTCTTCAGATTAAATAAGTATGCCCCTCCTTAGAATGGCTTCAAGTTTGGTTATTTTCATGATGAGTTTCCTGCAGAGGCTTTCTAGTTTTCAGTGTGTCCAAATGTGACTCCCCATATCGAACACAACATAACCAATGTCTGATGCCACATTTATATCAGGTGGTCATCTCACTCAACCTGCTTTGCCAACTCTGTGTTAAATAACAAGGGAAATTAAAGGAAAATAAACATCCCACGTCCCTTTAATGGAGTGGCTTAGCCTTTTAAACTTCCTGGAGCAATTCAGAGTTCTCACTAAACTCAGGGGTACTCAGTCAGGGTGGGTCAAGAGACAGAAACCAAATCAATTATCTGAAGAGAGAAGATTTAATACAAAGAACTGTTAGCAAGGTAGTAAGTTGTTTACTAGGCAATTGAAAGGGTAAAGAGGAATTCTAAAGCATTACAAGTAGGAACTGTATGAAGCTGTTATACCCTGTGTTAGCCTACCTCAGGGTAGACACTAAGACAGGATTGAACCTGCAAGGATTTTATTAGGGGGAATTCCTGTATAAAGGAAACCCAGAGGGAGCAGGGAAGGCTGACATGCAGGTATATCCTGGGTGACAAAGGAAAGGCCATAAAATCTGAGGAAGTTCCTGCAAAGCCATAGGAAAGTTATTGAGCCAAAGAGGCTGGTCAGAGGAGTCCTAAGTCTCCTAGGAATCTGCCCCAATGTTCTGGCATGCTCAGTTAGTATGGTCAATTAAGTTTAGGTTTGCCAGATAAAATATAGGACATTCATATTTGAATTTCAGATAAACAATGAATAAAATTTTAGTATAAGTATATCCCAAATATTGCATTGGACATACTTATATTAAAAAGTTATTTGTTGGGCTTCCCTGGTGGTGCAGGGGTTGAGAGTCCGCCTGCCGATGCAGGGGACACAGGTTCGTGCCCCGGTCCGGGAAGATCCCACGTGCCGCAGAGCGGCTGGGCCTGTGAGCCATGGCCGCTGAGCCTGCGCGTCCGGAGCCTGTGCTCCGCAACGGGAGAGGCCACAACAGTGAGAGGCCCATGTGCCGCAAAAAAAAAAAGAAAAAAAAATTGTTTGTTGTTCAGATTTAACTGGCATCCATCCTATATTTTTATTCGTGAAATCTCTCAATCCTGATTATACTCCCTATAGCTGAAGGTCTGTGAGGGGCATTCTCATGGCTGCCACACACTGTCAGGGCTAGGAGAAGAAAGGTTGGCATTATTAAAACTTCAAAACTTAAAAGAAGATCTTGAGAAGGTGAAGCTCAGACATCTAAGGAAAGGGTCCCCACTATCCGGGTGGGGATAAAACTGGTCCTACAGCTGGATTCAACTGCTACTATGGGAAGGAACTGCTGCTTTAGGGTTGAAGAAGTGTTGCTGGACAGGACCCCAAGCTGACTGGAAGCCAACCAGAAGTAAAGAGAAAACAGGAAGAAGCAAGTCCTATCTTCCTCCTCCAGCCTTGTAGTCTCCCTCCACACCCACCCGTCACTTGCAGAGCCTCACATGGAGCCACTGGCAAAGCAGAAATGCAGAGCAGGGTATCAAAGACTGGGTTTGAAATTTAAAGTAAAAATTTAGTAACTGGCACAAATGCAGATTACCAAAGATCACACCCAGTTAATGAAATGCTGGGAAATGATTGGCTATTGGCCCTACATGATTTCAGCATGACTCCCGACTTTACAAATTTCATGGATTAATGGTGATGAGGTTTGGGACATGCTATTCCAAAGTATGGTACCTTGGCATATTGAATATTTTAAGCTGAAGGAATTTGAAAAACAGAGGTGTTGGAAGGATTCTCTGACCTTCTACTTGAAGGCCAGGTCGTAAGACCCTCATGTGAAAGGTGCCCTCTCCGTACCCAGAGGAAAAGAGCATCCTTATCTCCAAAGACGGAGGGACACTGGGAGGAATCTGAGCAAACAGGCTTTGCTAAGTGTCCCCCAGTTTACCACCCATAGCTTATACCCTTTGTCCTATCACATTTTTCCATTACTTTCCACTCTTTATCAAACCTAGTACAAAAATGTTCAGGTTTAACCTGTTCTTCAGGTCTTCATTTCCTTATGAAGGCTCCTGTGTCATGTAAGACTTATATTAAGTAAATTTGTACGCTCTTTTCTTATTAATCTGTCTTTTGTTGCAAAGTCCCAGCCAAGAACCTAGAAGGGTAGAAGGAAAAAGATATTATTCCTCCCCTGTGTTGTACAGCAGAAAGATGCTGGTCACCAATTCCCATCCACCATTTCAGGCAGATTACATTAATAGCCAACGTGACTAGAGATGGATTTGCCTTTGCTTTTAAAATTCTCTTCTTAAAAAAACAAATGAGTTAGGATCTCAAGTCCATAATGAAGATTATGGCAGAGGGATACGAGAGGACCCACAGTCTTGCGTTATGTACAAAATATTAACAAATCCAAAAGACTCCAGTAAACCTAATCACCAAGGAAAACAGGTTCACTATCCCCAGGTTGCCAGTGGACTCTAATCCCTTAGAAAATGGAAGACCTTATGAGGTATTATATAACATTAAGGAAGAGGATATGTCATACTTGTATATGCCCTATGGTTTATGAAACATTCTCCCAGACATTATCTTGTTTTGAGCCCTGTATATAACCACACATGGGGTTGGGGAGCTGATGACTGACCTCAATCCAGAATATAATGAATAATCTTTGAAAGTTTTTAAGTGAAAATGTGATATAGTCAGGTCTGCGCCTTTAGAAGAGAATCTTGCCAGAGGGCAAAAGATGAGGATTTATCAGCAGTTCACTCAAGCGGTAATGAGCCCCTAAAATCATGTAGTCCCCTGGAGCTATCACCAATCCAAAACTAAAGTATTTTTCTCCAAGACAAAAAAGGATTTTAAAGGAGATAAAAGATGTAAAATATTTAATGAGTAATAGGGGTGTCATATATAGTTTTTAGTTTTCTTAACTTTTTGGCATTTCTGCTCCATTCACATCCACACATTCACATGCAAATAATGCATATCAACCTTTCAAATGTTAACAGATGGAAAGAAAAGTAGGAGCGTTATGACTGGGGTTTATGTGATTCAAATGAATGAGAATAAAATGTAAATAGCTGGAAAAAAGAATTCTCTGATTGTACAATAATTGTTATTTTCATTTCAAGGGTTTCAAAAATAGAACAGTACCCTCTGCTAATCGCTTCCTGTATTAGTTATCTTTTATTGCATAACAAATTTCCCCAAAACTTAGTAGCTTAAAACAACAATAAACATTTATTATCTCTGGCAGTTTCTGTGGGTCAGGAATTCTGGAGCAGCTTCACTGGGTAGTTCTGGCTTGGGGTCTCTCAGGAGGCTAGAGTCAAGATATTATTGTAGCTGAGGCTGCAGTTATCTGAAGCCTTGATGGGGCTAGAGGATGCCCTTTTAAGGTGGCTCACACATGTCACTTGGTTTTGGGGGGCGGTCTTCTCCTCATAAACCTCTCCAAGGGACGCTCCAGTGTTCTCATGACATGGCAGCTGGCTTCCCCCCAAACAAGTGATCCAAGAGAGTGACAGCCAGGCGGAAGCAGTCGTTTTTAATGTCCTAGCCTTGGACACCACATAGCATCACTTCTGCCACATTCTGTTCATCAGAAGCAGTTCACTAAGTCTTGCTCACATTCAAGGGGAGGGGAAGTTTCCACCTTTTGAAAGGAGGTGTGTTAAAGATTTTGTGAACATATTTTAAGAACACCACACTTCTTTAACTTAAAACAGGTTTTGGTATTTTGTGCTCCAAATAAAATTCCCAATTCATTGAACAGCTTCACAAAAGCAAGTGACCTGGGGATTGATGTCTCAGTTCTTTGGTCAGCAACAGCTTGTCAGTTTGCTCTGAGATGTCTAAGAGTTGTGTGGTGATAGATGAGAAAAGTGTAACTTTGTAATCCAAAGAGGGGAAGAAAAGAACCCTAAAACACCAAACCACTGTAGTTTCGTCATTTGAATTATTTTCCTTGAAATTCTATTGAAAGGACAATTTTTGAAATTCAAGCTTCAATGTCAGAGGGATGAAAAAGCCCTAAATTGTTCCTAGGAATATAAGCTGTGAGTGATGGAATTCCAACAATTTGATACTTATTAGGAGTCAGGAAGAATGTTTCTACCTGGAAAACCGAAACATCACTACAGCCAAACAAGAAACATTTCTGCATTTATTTATGTCTTAGTCTATTTGGGCCACTATAAAAAAAGTAGCATAGATTGGGTGGCTTAAAAGCAACGAACATTTATTTCTCACAATCTGGAGGCTGGGAAATCTAAGATCAAGGGGTTGTCAGATTCTGTGTCTGGTGAGAGCCTACATCCTAGACAGCTGTCTTTTTACTGTGACCTCACAAGGTGGTAGGGGTGAGAGATCTCTCTGGGGTTTCTTTTATAAGGGCACAAATCTCATTCATGTAGGCACCACCCTCATGACCTAATCACCCTTCAAAGTCCCCACCTCCTAATACTATCCCCTTGGAGGTTAGGATTTCAACATATGAATTTGGGGGGATGTAAACTTCAGTCCATTGCAATTTAGCTAACAGGAAAAGAAAAGAATCCTCAAAATTTTGAGAATGCTGTCTGGGAGAAGAATCAAAAATCAATACCCTGGGCTTCCCTGGTGGCGCAGTGGTTGAGAGTCCGCCTGCCGCTGCAGGGGACACAGGTTCGTGCCCTGGTCCGGGAAGATCCCACATGCCGCGGAGCGGCTGGACCTGTGGGCCATGGCCGCTGAGCCTGCACGTCCGGAGCCTGTGCTCCACAGCGGGAGGGGCCACGGCAGTGAGAGGCCCGCGTACCGCAAAAAAAAAAATCGTAGAAAACGCCACTCAAAAAAAAAAAAAAAAAAAAAAAAATCAATACCCTAATGACTTTGGTTGCTTCTTATCTCCATTGATGCGGCAGTTAAACTTGCAGCCTTGACTTGCTTTGCTACTGCTACTGCTTTCCCTTTTGGAACGTCTGCAACTGTAGCTATTAGACCTAAAAGATAAGTAACCCTTACCTTCTGCCCCTTGGTTTGATTCTTGGCTTGTCAGAATTTCTTTGCACCTGAGCTGAAATCAGGAGTTAACTTCAGAAAACAAATCCCAGGAAGTAAGGCACGTCCAACTAAAAAGTAAAGTAATACTTTGCCTAGAACAGCAATATTAACAAGGACTTTTTCAAACTGGTATCGCTTCCTTCCCTCAGGAGCAAGGGGAAACATAAAATCCAATGGCTATTTCTTTCTTAAGAGAAAGAAGAGAAACTGTGCCGTGTGATTATGGTGTTGGGAGAGGGGGGATTTAGAGTCTTTGGGACCATAAAAGGAAGAATAAAATGAATTTACAGAGACTGAAAAGCAGTCAAGAAAACTGAATGTCTACTTGTAAATCATAGGACCTGATGGCAAAAGCACTGTGGTGTTTGGTGTAAAATTGTAGGAGTGAGGCATGCAATTGGGAAACTGGATACTAAGAGTGTAAGAGCTAGTGAGTGTTAGGGGATCCCAGAGACATCCCTTCCTACTTGGCCTCTACACCTGAGTTTTTTCTAGAAGATAAAGAGTATTGCTCTAAGTCAAATTAATCTCCTACCTCCCCAAACCAGACTGATTTATAACTTTACACCATCTGCTGGTGCTAGTGGTGTGATTCTCTCCTGTACTAATTAATGGCTCATAAAGGGCTTTGTATACAGCAAGCAAACAATAACTTCAAGGACCTAATCATGAATTTTTGCCAGTTTCCACTATGAGGAAATTAAGGTTTCATCTTGATTTAAACCGATGTCCTTCTGCTTGTCCCCAAGCCCTCAGGGATCTGCCTTCTCACTTGTAGGAAGTTCAGTTCTCTCCCTTTTTCATTGAATCCCTACCCCTACTACCGCATTTCTATTGGATACTTCAAGAGAAACTTTAAAGTCTGGGCCTCTAAGCACAACTTTTAGGAAAGGTCCTTTTACCTGTAACTTCAGTTAAGAAAGCCTTTTCTTTGTCAGGTCCTTTCACACTAGAAAGGAAGTTAGACAGCATTGTAAAAGAGTGAGAAATCCAGTGTGGAAAGAAGAGAACCTTTAAAAAAAAAAAAAGAAAAGAAAAAAGAAACGTTAGCTTTCGGAATCACTGTTTCACAGTGCAGTGCCTTATACACCTATATTTATTGCTGAATTATGTATGACCTTGCGAAAGTCACTTAATTTTCTGTCTTTGTTTCCTTATCTCTCAAGTGAGAAACCTGGACCAATTACTATAAAGTATAATTCTAAAGTGACATGATTGTGTATCAACATCCCTCAAAAATTACTGACCACGTGATATTTGCCACTATCCTTAGGGCCTAACACACTACGTCTATGCCTGGACATGACCGCTTCTAAAAGCACTGTGAAAACTGTTCCAAAAGATACTTGAGACGTAAGCAGACCATTGCCGGGCCAGCTGCATCATGGTTGGTTGCCTAGCTTCATAATACATTTGGTTCTGCATCCGCGGGTTCCTCATCTGCATAAGGAGAGCCAACTGTACTGCACCATTTTGTATAAGAGACTCATGCATTCTCGGATTTTGGTATCTGCGGGGGGTGGGGGTGGGGTAGTCCTGGAACCAGTCCCCTTGGTTATAACCACTCTCCCCCTCCTAGACCTATCACTTCTTTCCCTTTCTATTTCCCTCAATGTTTCTCTACCCCAGATTCCTCATAGCTTTCCAGGGCTTGAAGTCACAGAGAGAATCACCAGTATCTTCTGAGCCATCCCAGGTAGTGTCGCCTGTGGGCTCTGCCTATTATTAGATGCTGGGGGTAGCAAAATACCTTATATTTTAAAAGTAAGAATCATCTGGTGGGAGAGGTAGAGATTGTTTTTGGATTTAGTTAGTCCCTTTTGCTTCTCAAAATAAACATCTTTGTGCTCAGTTAAAAAGCTTTCCAAGATGTTCACAAGAGAAGGAAATTCTCGCCAAAAACTTAAGCCCAGACAGACAGGGATACTGAAATTTTGCTGTCTGTGGGAGCACGTGGCCAGGCGAAACCGGCGTAAAAACAGTCATCTGTGCTTAAATGATGGCAGTGTAGACTTCTGGTGCTCAGAGGCTACGTTCAGGGGACCCAGGCAGAGTGTATGGGGCCCAGCAACTCCATCAGCGGTCCCCATTGTTACAGTTCACAGCACACTCTTGTCTATTTACAGAACTTACAACTCGGCAAACCTTGGTCCTTATGGATGGAAGGGTAAAGAGAGACACTTCTCTCACTCTTCTCACAGTTTTAGTTCTGCTTCCAATTCTGAGCAGTTGCAAAATGCTTCAGAAGATTCAGGCCCAAGAGCCCCATCTGCAATTTTACAGTGTTGTGACCTTGGACGAGACGCTTTAAGCATCTCTGAGCTGCAACTTTCTCATCCATGAAATGGTGATAATGCCTATTCTACTTTCTTTACAATAATGTTGTGAAGATCAGATAAAATAACAAATGAAAACACTTTGTGCAGGAAAAGGCGCTGTGTAAACACAAGCTATTTTTAATTATCAGGTGTCTCCTCTTCTCTGCGCTCTCCTTTACCTCATCTGTTTCTGTGTCCTTTAAGTGTCTTCATAGTCTTGGTCCAAGATTCTCACTATGGTTAGTTCTCAGCTTCTTAAACATGGATGGCCTCATTACCAACCAGGCACACCTGCATCTACAGGTCTATCTAGCTCCCCATTCAGAGACAAATCTACAACGTTTAGTAGAACCTCATTCATTTCAGCAGTCATATATGGAGCACTTAATGACTCAGTATCCCACATTAGGGATAGCAAATTGAATGGGCATGGCAGGTGCAGCCCCCAAGGGACACACCATCAGATCCTGGCATCTCAGACCAGTCAAATAGATTAATCAGGTCTATATAAGCTTCAGCTGAATCTTCTCTCTGGCCTCTACTCCTTTTTTTTTTTTTTTTAATAATTCTATATTGGAGTATAATTGCTTCGGTGAGGGAGGGGGAAGCTGGCCTCTACTCCTTGAAGTTCAGATCTATCTGGACCATTTGGGCCAAAATTTGAACTTTGAAGTCCTTCAAACCTGTTCTTTTAGAGAAAGCAGGTAACGTTATTCAAGTCTCCTTGGAATTGTTTTGCACATCCCTTTGTTGACTGACCCCCTATCTCCCTCTTTTATTCCTCATTCAATAATCAGTTCAATGCTGAGGTTCTGCCCAGTGTGGGGTTCCATATTGGGCAATGAGAACTGATTCCACTTGTATCCACATAGCTTAACTACTAGGACTGACAACTAAGACCACCCGTGGCAATGTGACTTACTATTCTAGGAAATTCTTGCTCAGGAAGATAAACTTGTAGAGCAGTAAATAATTTCATTGTTTGTGTCGGGAAATTCCCCAAAACCAATTTTTTTGAACAATAATTACTCATTGGAGCAAACAACACCATTCTCAGGACAATAGATTAATTACCTGGGCAAATGGTTCTCTTACCAAATGACTTTATTTATCCAGACTTGCCTTAAGACCCTCTCTTAGCTGTGTCCATCAATCTCTTCTATAGTAATCATCACGGGAAAACGCAGAATTTTGTTGGATCTTCTTATTCTTATTACATGATTTGGAATCGTTTTTATTTTGAATTACCCTTGAGGTAGTACACCATGATTGTTTTATTGCTTGGAGCTTCTAGAGGGTGCCATTCAATCTTGGATACCTCTAAAGATCTTTCTGTCACAAAACTCTCTATTCTATCCATTGTATTTCCACTATATGTTGGGAAATGAGTCGCTAGTTGTGTTCATACTAAAGTAATTGACTAATATTTGAGGAACTTAACTGAAAATCTTGACAGGGGCTATATTAAAGCTAGTTCATCGTTCACACTAAGCAAAATGGCTTGTAATCTGGCTGTCTTAACCAGTTTGAGACCTGGAAGCTTATCAATAACGTCACACATGGAAATGAGCACTTGTGGCACTTGTTTAAATTCATGAAATAGCAGTCATATCGAGAGAGGAGCTTGGTGAGTCAGAAGCCAATCTTACAGTTCAGTTTGATGTCTGCCAAATGTAGCCTATTCTGAGTTTATAAACTGAGAAAGCTGAAACCAATATAGTAATCATAATAGTTATCATGATCCATGATGCCATGGATCCTGATATCATGATAATACAGTCTACATATTTTTGTAAAACACTTTAGGTTTCAAAAGGAAGTATTTAAATTCAATAGCTGTCTTTTGTTGACTTCAAAAGGCTTATAATCCTCCTTATAAGTATGCATCCCATGGTAAATTGAGTCTTATTTTTTCCCTTGTGTATACCTTTTATTTAGGATTATTTCAGAAAATCTAAATGTTGTAATATTTTAAATTAGAGTATTTTGCATGTAGAAATTTCCTAAGCAGGTGAGCTGAGAAAACTAACATTTATTGAGTACTTGTGTACCCAGCAGAGACCAAGATGCTTTCAAATACATTACATTGATTTTGACAAGACCTCTGTGAGGTAGGTAATGATCTCCCTATTTTAAAGCTGGTGAAGCAAAAGCTCAGTATTTAAGTAGTTTATTAAAGATCTTGTGAGTAAGTGGTAGAGTCAGGTTGATTTCAAAGCCTAATCTCATTTTAATATCTCATTGTGGTACCTTACCACAGTATCATAGACATTAAGTTCTAACCATTTTGAGTTGTCGTTGTCTTCCAGTTCTAGCATTTATAAGCACTAGTGACTGATACCATTTTCAAAGAATATATAAGGGTTTTTTAAAAGCAGGAACCAAAGCTCAAATAATACCTTTATATACTGACGTGCTAATCGAGATCCAGAATCTTACTTAAGTGAACAAATTGTTATCCTAGGATGAAACTGAACCAAACTCTATTCATGAATTTGCTAATTTGTCTTCTGTATTTGAGAACTCTCTGTTGCTGATATATACATATCCATCTTAATGTATTTTTAAATATTTCATCTATGGACATATTATATGTGTTCTTTATCTTACCAAAAAGTTACTTTTCTAATCTTGAAATTCTATTACATTTTATAAAATGATCAAATGGCAAAACATTATTTTTCAAAAATCCACTTGCTTAAGAACAGTTCATATAACAGGAAACTGTAGCATCTTTATTTAAAAGAAGAAACATCTTCACTACTATATTCAGTACATCTGCTTTTTCTTAAACTAAAGAGTCAGGATACTTAAGAGATGAAGTTGCATTGGACTATTTCTCTTTTTTAAATGTAATTTAACAAGTTCTCTGAGTAATCAGAAGGGATTCTCTTCTACTGCTTATTTTCTTCTTATGCTTTTTTACTCTTGGTCTGTTTTCTATCCCATTTCATTTTTACCCCTTCTTAGTTTTAAGGACACATATCACACCCTGAAAATGCTGCTTGCGCATCTCTATTCTGTTTATAACTAGGGTAATGTCAATGGCATTTTGATATTTCACAGCAGCAGTCATGACCAGACCTTCCCCTCCTTATTTTTCCTTTTTCCTTTCTACCTCTTACTCTTTATTTCTCTTAAGCCTGAATAATAGAGCACCTATATGAAATCGAAAGAAAGCTGATTTTTTAAATTTTTTTGCGGTACGCGGGCCTCTCACTGTTGTGACCTCTCCTGTTGCGGAGCACAGGCTCCGGACGCGCAGGCTCAGCGGCCACGGCTTACGGGCCCAGCCGCTCCGCGGCACGTGGGATCCTCCCGGACCGGGGCACGAACCCGTGTCCCCAGCATCGGCAGGCGGACTCTCAACCACTGCGCCACCAGGGAAGCCCGAAAGCTGATTTTTAAAAAGGGATGGCCATAGCTTTGAGGAACAAACCAAATACATACTCTGACTGCTCCACAAGTAGCAAGCTGGCAGGAATCCTGGAATGTGAAGCCACTGAGAGGAGTTCCTGAGGGGCCTGACTACTTGAGAGAGGTTATAGGGAGTGTGGAACACCTGACCTTTCTTGAAATGAGGAATGTCTTTTGGGGATTCTGCACACAAAACAAATAAAGGCTCACCAATCACCTGTGAGTTTGCATTCTACGTTCAGAGTAAGGCAGCCATCTCTTGGTTATTCTTTGGTAGATTTCTTCTACTGTGGCAAAAAGCCTGAACTGATGACCTTTCAGATGTGTATTTAAAATGCTGTTTCTGAAAGAGTAAAATAATGAAACTGCTGTCTTCAACTCAGGCGTAGCATAAAAGCAAAGAAATAACCCACTGGCTTCTTCTTTTACACACTGGCACTTCAGCCTTTCTTTTGTCTTTCACTTCCATGTTCTTACCCTCTAAACTTTAGAAGTCTCAACAGTAAAAGCGATAAGTGGCTTAAAGGAAAGTCAGGCTCTCAATGAGAGAAATATATGAATGATCAAAACCCTGAATTACTACTAGTAATAGTGGAACTTTTAGAAAATTTTTACAGTACTATCAAAATTATCCATTCATTTGTCAACCAGTACTTATTGAAAACCTACTATGTGCCAGGAACTCTTGGATGATACAGCAATGTACAAGACAGGCAAGGCTCCTCATCTCGTGTAGCTCATATTCTAGAACAGTGGGGATGCGGAGGGAGGGGGCAGACAATAAACAAGTAAATAATAAATGAACAGAATATTTTCAGATGATATAGACAATAAAGCAAGGTGATGTAATAGAGAATGACTCTGGAGTGTGACTATTTTAGATTGGGTCACACAGGTTGCAGTGTCTCTGTAAAGAGAAAATAGGGCAGAATTTCTTAGACTTTGTGGAGAACTTTAAAACCTGTCTATTCTTCCTTACCTTCCAGGTAAGGTATTTTCCTTACCTCATAGAGGAGAAAACATATATCCTGGAAATGTATCTATATTTATGGAAGAGAAAACTAAGATGAATAGAGGTTAAAGTCTTGTTGTCACAAACAGGTGGTACACAGCTATCTCACACAGTGCCTGAGCAGGTAGAGTCCTGCAGGCAATGGCTTGGCCATCACATCACACAGCTCCTTTGTGCTCATTAGAATACAGTGCCCTTTTCTCAGGGCAAACGTCCTTATGCAATGCACAACCTCCACAAATGTACATGACGCTCCTGTTCATGAAGCTGGCGTATCTGGGAACCAGAAGGTGACCCCCTTGTTTCTCTCACTGTGTAGAAGGACAAGTCATCTAGGAGTAGCCAGGGTTTCCTTATGGAGCATGCAGGTGACTGATATCCCTTAGTTTTGTAAGTTAGGATGCATAAGTACTCATTTTCTGGGGGAAGGATATGACAAAAATTTGGGGGACCTGTCAAAGACAGGCAGGTCTTAACCCGTGGTGAGCAGAGCTTTTTGCTGAAAGGGCTAAGGAAATCAGCCTTAAAGAATTTTCCTAGGGAAGGAACTGACCTTGCTTAACTAAAATTTTAAATCAAAGAAACCTATTAGTATGGACCAGTGTCCTAGCTAAGGCTCAGCATCAGACAGAAGCGATAGCATACCTGCTATAATGTTGGCTTGAGTGGTAAGAAATGTGGAAACAGAGAGTACTGAAGTAGAAGAGAGAAAAGAAGTCAGTGGTATGGATCCATAAGGGGGCAGATCTACATTATATCTGATAAGATTAGGTTCATGTGCAAGTAAGAGAGACTCCAGATACAGGCATACCTTGTTTTGTTGTGCTTTGCCTTATTGCGCTTCACAGATAATTGTGTTTTTGTTGTTTCTTTGCTTTTTGACAAATTGAAGTTTTGTGGCAACCCTGCATTGTGAGGTAACGGTTAGCATTTTTCAGCAATAAAGTATTTTTAAATTAAGGTATGTACGTTGTTTATTTTAGACATAATGCTATCGCACACTTAGTAGACTACAGTATAGACAACATTTATGTGCACTGGCAAACCAAAAACTTCTTGTGACTTGCTTTATTGCTATACTCACTTCATGGCAGTGGTCTAGAACTGAACCTGCAATAGCTCCGAGGTATGCTTGTAGTGGTTTAAACCAGATAGCTTATTTCTCTCATAAAAAAGGAAGTCTGAAGGTGGATAGTCAGGGACCCAGGCTGCTTCTAGCTTTTTGGTCTGCCATATTTAAAACTTTTATTCCCAAAGTAACAACATGGCTCAAGATTATATCCATATTCTCAGTAGCACTAAGGTGGAAGAGACAAAGAAGCTGCATGGCCTCCCGGAAGTTCTACTTGTCACTTCTACTTACATCGCATTGGCCAGAATGCAGTCATATGATCAATGTGCAAGGGAGGCTGGGAAATGTAGTCTGTTAGCTGAGTGGCCACGTGCTCAGCTAAAATCAGTTCTGCTTTTAAAAAAGAAGTGGAAAAAACAAACAGACAAACAAAAAAAGAAGTGGAGAATTGTTTTTGGAAGGCAGCCATTAGTCTCTGCCATGCCATTCAGACCAAGTCTCCTGTGTCAGATCTGGGGATAGGCAGTGTCAACATATGAGAACTGAAAGAGCTGGTCCTTAAGAGTTGTAATATTTGGGGGCTGAGTCTAGCACTTACTAGCCATGGGACCTTGAGCAATTGACTCTTTTAGCCTGAAATTCTTTACCTATTGGGAGAAAGAAGGCAATATCTAAGATACAGGGTTTCCTGATGATTAAAAGGTAATACTGATAAAAAGTAAAGCATCTAACAGTACCTGGCATGTGAGAGGCACTTAGTAAATATGATTTTCCTTTCTTTTATCTGTTGTTAATAGTTTCCCCAGCTCTGCCTACTGCAGCTCCTTTTTTTATTTTGACTTTTTTTTTTTTTTTTAAAAGAGGGTCTTGAGATGAGCCTGTTTATCCCAAGCTCTCCCTGTCCCCTTCTCCACCAACCCTAAACTATGTGCTCAAGGAGAGCTGCTTGTGCCTCAAAATTCCTACACCTATGGGGCTGGCTGAAAGGTCATTGCTGACATGACCCGGAAAAATGCCCCTTTTAGGGTGGGACAGCCAAAGGACTGGTAAATTGCAAGGCTGCCATGCAGTGATGGTCACAACCTTGATTGTCCAGGTTGTGTCCAGCACAGAGCACTTGGCCCAGTGCTCTGGGAAGATCTGACATTTGACCTGATATCCTCTTGCCTCAGCTGGGAAAAGGAGGCTCTTTCCTAAAGGGTCTACTCTGAAGGAGCGATTCAGAGGGCCCTATTTTCTGAATCCCACCAAGGAATCGTCCTTGCAGTCATTGTCTCCTACCATTCCCGCACCTCCACTCCCACTCCCCATTAGAGCAGGTATAAACTTCAGCCATTCCCCTTGCCTCAGTGCCCTGGCCACCTTCCCTACTACATACACCATCAAAAAACACAGGCTTCTATCTTCTTGTTTAATGTGGACCTTTCCCTGCTGCCTCCATTACCTATGAGTCATGAGTATGCATAGTAGTCACTTGGCTCCAACTTTTTTTCTTTGAAAAAGGAAAAGGCAAAAACTTTGTGGCTTAAAAGTAGAAGTGTCAAGATGGTGTTACAATTATAGCACCAAAGTCTGGAGAAATGCCTCAGACATGGAAAGCATTAAAATATAGAAAGCTGGTTTTCTAAAATAGTTTTATGGCACGGATTTAAATGGTTTGGATTTTTCCCATTTTCTTTTTAGGTTTATTTTAAAGTTGATTTTATTTTTTTCTCCTCCTTTGATTGTAATCAGTCATCTAAAAGACAACTAGGGGAGAACCCTTGGGAACAGTAGTTTTTGAATGATGATGAGATATCAAAGTGACTTTAGGAGGAAAAAAAAAAAAAAAGAAAGAAATTACAAGTACACTGACCCAGAAAGTAGCTACATGCATGCCAGGAGGTATAAAACTCCAGAGCTTAGGTTCAAGGCCATTTCCCATTGCTTACGGGCTTGAAAACAACAAAGAAGAAAACTCCATAACCCCAAACAACAGCAAAATATAAAAAACTGTCACCCAAAGTCTTTCTTCCCAGAGGGAAAATGTGAAGGCTATTTCTTAGTTAATTGGTTAAGCAAAAGTGACTGTTCTTTGTAGGTATCTCCTGCCTTTTAAGGGCAATATCTCTAAACCAGTCTCTTCATGAAGATATTTTGTCTTCAGCAAAAGTGTGTAGCAAGTCATGTATTATTTCTAGTTTTTAACGTTTTTAGAGCTAATTCTTTTGAGCTACCAGTGATGTTGGGTCTCCTGCTCTAGAGGATGCTAATGTTAAGAGTCACATAACCCTGAGTCCTGCAACACTTGGAAGTCTACCTGGGTGGGCACTTTGTCGGTGTCTGTAGCTTCATGAAAAGCCTGTGATATTTTACTCTCTTGTTCTATCATCTTCACGTTATATTAATGAATGCCACCCAACAATGAAAAAGTAACATTTTCTGAACTAGAGAAAGGAAAAATAAGGTAAGATTCTAATATTGCTAGCCATTTCTTTTGGCTACATATCAACACCTGCAACATATGCCATAGCATTCCCCATTTCATATAAATGCAGCCTGAGAAAGTGCTCTTTTTTGTCCCACGCCTACACTGCAGAAAGATAAAAGTCAAAATTTTAGTTTAAAGTTCATTTTTTTAAGTTTATGTAACCAACTTGTAAGAGTTAGTATCATAACCAGAGATAATTCAAGTAAAAGTGTCTAGTTACAGTATACTGGAAAAAAAATAGCAGACAGATCAATGTAGAACGCAGCCTCAGTGACAAATGACTCTGAGCAGAAGTGTCAGGCAGTTCACAAAGCATAAAGCAAGCTGTAAACGGCACAGGCAGAGGGCAGTCTTAATATGCATGTTGTTGTTTGAAAGGCCTGCAGGGCATCAATCATTTCAGTTACAACACTGATACATAATATAGAAAACCTCTGTGATAACACCTAACAGAAAAGAAAACTGACATGTGTGTATAAACAGAAAGATTTCAAAGACACCCAAAAATCTACTAGTTGGGTGGTATGGTATTAGGTCTAAAAGGAAAGATCATAGGCCACAGATATCATCTATTCATTCATTCATTTAGCAAAGATCTATCGAGTATCTACTAAGTACCAGGCACTAGCATGTCCTGGGACCACAAGGGTAAAGAAAGTATGGTCCCTGCGCTATAAATCTCAGTTTTTATTAAAATAAATGCCATCTACATATACTCAACAGATACGCATTCATATGTGCACCAAAAGATAGCATGAGAATTTCGTAACAGCTCAATTTGTAATTCCCCAAACCGGAAATAACCCAAATGCCCATCCACAAGAGAATGGGTAAACTATGGCGTATTCATACAATGAAAAACTACTCAGCAAAGATAATAACAGCACCTGCAACAATACGGATGAATTTACAAAGAATGTTGAGCAAAAGAAGGTAGATACAAAAAAAGCCATGCTGCGTGGTTCCATTTATATAAACTTTAAAACAGACAAAAATAAAATGTGGCGAAAGAGCACAGAACAGGTCTTACAGTGGGGTGACAGCAGTTGAACCTGGTGGTGAACAAGGGGGGCTACTGGGTAATGTTTCATTTTCTGATCTGGGGGGTGGGTGCAGGGGTGCAATCACTTTGTGAAAATATTTTGATCCGTACAGTTATGTGCATATCCGCACTTTTTTATTAAAACGTACAATGAAAAATATATGCCAGATGTTTTAAAGGCTATATCTTAATACATGTCAATTGTTGGTAGGGTTTTGATTCTAGAATCTATTCTTGGCATCTCTATGACTTGCCTCAGTTTTCCCATGCTGGGCCTCTGTTCAAAAAGAATGAGCATTTGGAGGTATATTACTGGAGATGTCATTAAAGACCTTTAAAAAATTACTGCTTTTCTTCCAGTTTTGAAAAAAGTTAACCACATTTTGGTTCACTCATAGTTTAACAGCTACTCTAAAATGTTTAGAATTCTGCTGAAAATTTACCCTAAAAGCAATTTAGTGTACAAAACCTTGGCTAATATTTCTTTAAATCAAGTTCAGATCTTAAATAGTTATTTGATATCTTCCTTCTGCATATTAAAAACCTAGGAAGAGGGCTTTGTCAGGATTTTAGATTCTGAAAGAGATCTGTTTTGGGCATAAGAAAGTCACACCCTGCCAACTACTGGCTAGCAGCTTTTGCTTATATGGGCAGAGGCCCTAGATGAAACCAAACTTTGTCATTGAATAAGGTTAACTTCTCATATGGTGTTGGGGAGAGGACCGTAATTCATATCTTCCCAGGGCTAGGACCTTGAGTTGACAAGTTTTGTCCACTTTAACTAGTAAAGCTCAGAATTTCCACAGGGCCTGTTCACCTAAGTCCATGAGTGTGTTCTCAGAATGAAATGTACTTTCCTGGGCATTCTGGAGGTATAAGAACTCCTTCCATTTCATCCAAGTGGCCCAACTTGGGGACTCACACAGGGTTTAATTTATAAATGGTATTTCATAAACCACAGAATTCAAGAGCTAGAAAAGGTTGTGTTACAAAACAGCGAATAAGCAGGAAATAGTCCTTCAAAAATAGTTGAATTACGACAAAATAACAATGCTGAAATAAGCCTAACCTGAATCATGGCTGCACCTGTCCTTTAGGTGCTACTACATTGTTTGCTTTAAAATAGGATGAAAAATTCTCAGCTGTAAATCGCAAGGAACAGGTTGACTGACAGCAACATCATATCCCCCTGCAAGTGTCCCAAAGATCCACTAAAAATATGGTTAATTATGGAAATTTTCAAACATACAGAAAGTAGACAGAAGAGCATAGCGAACCCCCATGTGTTAATTACACAGTTTCAACAAAAATTAACAGTTTATCAATCCTGTTTCATCTATCCCCTCCCGACATACCTTTCTTCTTTCCCTCCTTTCTTTCTTTCCTTCCTTTTGTTGAAAAGTTTTAAATAAAGTCTCAGATATCATGTCATTTCCCTTGCAAATACTTTAATAAACATCTCTAACAAAACGTAAAAAAAAAATAACTACCAACCGTTATCACACCTAACAAAATTATGAATAATTTCTCAATATCTAATGCTCAGGCCATCTTCAGATTTCCGCAGCTGTCTTAAAGATGTATTTCCTAGTTGGTTTGTTTGAATTAGGATCCCCAAATTGTCCACACAATGCGTTTGTTTGTTATGGTTCTTAAGTCTCTTTTATTCTACAAGGGCCTCCCCCCTTCCCATTTCCCTCACCTTTTTCTTCTTATGCATCAATTTTTTATAGAAGCTGGCTCATTTCTTCTGTAGGATGTCCCCCATTCTGTTTTTGGCTGTTTCCTCTGGTTGTTTAACCTGTTCTCCTACCCCCTATAATTGGTAGTTAAGCCTAGAGGTTAACCTGATTAGATTCAGGTTCAATTTTTTTTCCTTTTTTCCTTTAGCAAGATACCCATTTTAAATCCTAATCTGCTCAATCTGCTATAGTTTATTTAATATACTCTTGGGCTCTGTATAATTTCCTTCCACAGCTTATTTTGTTTTTAACTCCGATTTTATACGGTACTTTATTCTGTTAGTGGTCACTCAGCCACCTATCGGCAGAGCTGAGGATAGAACCTAAATCTTTGCAGTCCTCAGCCTGGGCCCTTTCCATCACAGAATGCCCCTGGAAAGAGAAAAGCTCCCTTTCCCCATTTCTCACATCTGCCGTAATCTTTCGAAACTAGAGCCCTGCAGCAGTCCTGGAAGAAGTACAGTGCCACTCTTCCCAGTCAGGGTCTCACAAAACCCACAGTAAAAACAATGCTTATGTTATTGTTTTAGCTGAAAATTTTCTTTACCATTCAGCAAACTGAATGCTGGGCCAGAGGAAAGCAAATTTCTAGTAATTAACTACCATTCTTTTCTTTTTCCTCCTGTAAAATTTTCCAGATCAGCTTGTCTTTTCATTGTGACTGTCTTAATTATTGTAGCGCTCTCCCTAGTATTAAATTTCTTTTTTCAAAGCTGGCAAAATGTTGATAATTGCTGAAGTCAGAAAATAAGTAGTGGCGTTCACTATAACAATCTCTCTTTTAAAATATAAAATAAAATAAGACTGGAGGGCTTCCCTGGTGGCACAGCGGTTAAGAATCTGCCTGCCAATGCAGAGGACACGGGTTTGATCCCTGGTCCGGGAAGATCCCACATACTGTGGAGCAACTAAGCCCGTGTGCCACAACTACTGAGCCTGTGCTCTAGAGCCCGCGAACCACAACTACTGAAGCCCACGTGCCTAGAGCCCATGCTCTGCAACAAGAGAAGCCACCACAATGAGAAGCCTGCATGCAGCAATGAAGACGCAATGCAGCCGAAAGTAAATAAATTTAAAAAAAAGAAAAGGAGACTGGAAAATTATTATTTTTTTCTCTTCTCATCATGCCTAAATCAGGTGTCCAGCAGAGACCAAAACTTTAAGCCAGGTTATTTGTCACATTGACTCAAAGGTTTTGGAAGTTGTCTTTTGACTTGATCACTAAAACAAGCTTGGGATTTGTCTGGTGGAGAAAGGCCACTGCATTTGGTGCTATTTATTTCAACTGAAGTCAGTTATTGTGATTTTAGCCTTGCCTCTGTGGAAGACTATCTGTTATCAAAAGCTGCACTTTATGTTCAAAGACACCCAGTAATGGATATGAAGTCAGTGTTGTTCTAGATCAGGGGGATTACTGCGTTGCTGCAGGGCCAAGAGAAGGAGATTACAAGACACCTGTCTGGGCCCTACATGGTTCTGCTGAAGTGAAGCCATAAAACTCATCAGGTGCAGTTTTTCAAATGAAAAGAAGGATGGCATTTTACATGCAATTATGAACGTTTAAAGGCAAATAAATGAGCATTAGAGAAACATTATAACTTCTTTACTGAAACTAAAGATCCTTAAGACCACTGTAAGAAACTCTCCAACACAAGAGGGTTGGAAGAGAAAAAAAGCAAGGAAATTTGTTTATATTTCAATAAACAACAGATATTTTAAGAATTAACTAAATTTTTCACAATATCTACAATTTCTGCAATATATGTTTTATTATTTCATTTGTTGCATTTAAAAAAAACACTTTAAATGAAAGGGAGTCTGCAGGAGAGGAATCAAGAGAAATGGAAATATTTATTGTGTCCTGTCCTGCCTCAAAGGAGGAACTATAACAGGAAGGAAAAGTGGTTACAGCTGCAGAAAGAGGTCCTCTAGCCAAATCCCAAGGTGCTTTGGGAAGAGCAAAAGATATTAGCCTGGGATGAAAAAAGCAATGGAGAAGTGGGTAGGAAGCTTTAACCTGCCTGAGATCTGTTTCCTCAATAGGTGATGGATTTAGCTGGTGGTCCTCAATTCTGGCTGCGCATTAGAACCACCTGGGGACTTTTTTCCCACATACCTGTGCTATGTGGGTATAACTAGGTTGAGCTGGGGCCTGGCATTTTAAATGCTCCCAGGTGTTTCTTGTGTGCTATCAGGGTTTAGAACCACTGAGTTAAGGTCTTTCTCACTTAGTATGTTTATTTTTGCAAGTTCAGCATCTGAAGATGTTTCTTTCTAGTTTATTATGTGCAATTACTATATTCTGCTGTTACATGAGTAATGATCCCTTAGTTCTGTGGGTCACGGTCTAGCTAGGCTTCAAGTATAAGAAACTAAGAAAAAATATTAGCACACTCAAATGTTTAAAAGAAAACATAAAGTGTACTTTTGAAAAACAGGTAAATACAATTAGAACTACTATACCCCATTTTAAGATAATATCTAAAATAAGCTTTAAAGAAATAAATACCCAGAACCAAACTAATCCCTAATTGTAACCAATTGATGTTTATCCTCAGCTTGGTTATTTATAATCAGGCTTTAAAATGTTTCTTCCACTCTGAATCCTTATCTTAGAGACGGACCACCTTATATTGAACACTAGTGTAGTCTTGAATGACTGCTTTCATCCAAAAGAAGTTTCTACTTTTTGCAAAGAAAACTGAAATACTTGTCCGTTTCCCCATAGTTTTTATTTATTTATTTATTTTTAAATTTATTTAATTTTTGCTTGTGTTGGGTCTTTGTTGCTGCACATGGGCTTTCTATTTGCCGTGAACAGGGGCTACGCTTCTTTGTGGTACACGACTTCTCATTGTCATGGCTTCTCTTGTTGCGGAGCATGGGCTCTAGGCATACAGGCTTCAGTAGTTGTGACACACAGCTCAGTAGTTGTGGCTTGCGAGCTCTAGAGTACAGGCTCAGTAGTTGTGGTACACGGGCTTAGTTGCTCTGTGGCATGTGGGATCTTCCTGGACCAGGGCTCGAACCCGTGTCCCCTGCACTAGCAGGTGGATTCTTAACCATTGCGCCACCAGTGAAGTCCTCCCATACCTTTTTAATTTCCTTTTTAATGTCTTCTGAGAGTTAAAAACGTACTGCATTTTTTCCACCTTAACAGCCATAATACAAATTTATTTCTGATATATCTGCCATATAAAAGATTGCATTTATTTGCTATGAAACATAACATTTTAAAACAATGTTTAGTAAAAGAAATGGTAGAGTTTAAAACTTACCATTTTGCAACCATTATAGAAATAATTGATTCAGTCCAGAATCGTTAACGGATGCTAAAACCATTGAATTCAACTTTGGCAGGACATTTACTTAGTCTCAAAAGTACTTCCCCACAAATTACAATAACAAAAGGAAAAATGGTAACCTTGTAGTGAAGAAGCATGGTGGACACTACCTTAACCAAGAGAATGCAGAAGAATGGACAAACTGATGCGATGTGTTGCCTAATGTGATGCACTGCGAAGGACACAACATCACTGTGTAGTATTCCTGCCAAAGACGTGGATGCGATGTGTTACCTAATGTGATGCACTGCGAAGGACACAACATCACTGTGTAGTATTCCTGCCAAAGACGTGTTGCCTAAAACTAATCATAGAAACGAATCAGACGAACCCCAACTGAGAGACTTACTATAATTGGCCTATACTCTTCAAAATTGTTCATGTCATGAAAGGCTGAACTGTCCCAGATTAAAAGTGACTACGGAACACAATATTTGAACTAAAGGCATATCCTAGTTTAGATTCTGGATAGAAAAGATAATTATTCTTTTCTATAAATGACAATAAGGAGACAGCTGGAGAGATTTTTATATGCATTCTATAGAACTGCATCAATGCTAAATTTTCTGAATATGATCATTGTACTGTAGCTATGAAATACAGAGTCATTGTTTTTATGAAATACATGCTAAAAATAGGGGTAGAGAAGCATGATGTCTGGAGTATACTCTCTAATCTTTAATAGCTCATCAAAAGTAATAATAAAATTATAATAATTATATATACATATTTTAAGGGGGAGGGGAGAAAGCCAATCTGGCAAACTTAACAATTGATGAACCCAGATGACAGATATACAGAAGCTCATTGAACCGTATCTGTAAGTTTTTCATTTTTTTCAAAACAAAACATTTGGAAAACCCATATAAACAGAATACTCTATAACCTTGTAAAGAGACAGACACAGGGCTTCCCTGGTGGCACAGTGGTTGGGAGTCCACCTGCCAATACAGGGGACATGTGTTCGAAGGGTTCGAGCCCTGGTCTCGGGGGATCCCATATGCTGCGGAGCAGCTAAGCCCGTGCACCCCAACTGCCGAGCCTGCGCTCTAGAGCCGGTGAGCCACAACTACTGAGCCCACATGCCACAACTACTGAGGCCCGTGTGTGCTCTGCAATGAGAGAAGCCACTGCAATGAGAGAAGCCACCTCAATGAGGGGCCCGCGCACCGTGATGAAGAGTGGCCCCTGCTCGCCACAGCTAGAGAGAGCCCACATGCAGCAGCAAAGACCCAACGCTGCCAAAAATCAATAAATTAAATTAAAAAAAAAAGAGACAGACACAGTTTTGCAAAGGTCTCTGGTATATTTTCTTTTTTTCTTCACCTTTTCCTTTTACCCACTTTTGACTGCTTTAACAAATGCTTAATGGTTTGTGAAAAGACAGTAAAGCTCTAGGTAAGTGTCTTCCTTAAAGGAAATCATTTGAAAATTGACAAATCCTTTTATAGTCCAATAACCATCTCCTAATTTATTGGTTTAATAAATTCAGGTGTTTTGGTAGTTAGGTTATTCTGTGTTTTTTATTGTAATAAAATATACATAAAATTTATCATTTTACCCATTTTTAAGAATATTCACATTGTTGTACCACCATCATCATTATCCATCTCCAGGACTCTTTCATCATCCCGAACTGATACACACATTAAACAATAGCGACTATTCACACATTTACATACCTTTATATATTCTGGATATTAATCCCTTATCAGATAGTGATTTGTAAATGTTTTTTCCCATTCTGTGGGTTCCCCTTTTATACTGTTTGATGCACAAGAGTTTTTAATTTTGATGAAGTCCAATTTGTCTATCTTTCCTTTTGTTACCTGTGTGTTCGGTGTTATATCCAAGAAATCATTTCTATTCTGCTTCTTAAAGTGGTGAATAGCATAGATTTTTTTCTTTGCATTTTAGAACAGGAATGATCATCATAGTCGTTTTAATTTCTGGAATGTGAAACCCATACATTTTTGCCTCGGCAGAGGGTAACTTCAAAATGAAGTTGCATTTCCTTTTTGTAACAAAATTATCACTGATCCGTTTGCTGAAATGTAGTCCTTTTAAGTCTTCCCACTGTTCTTTCTGGAAATTTCTCAGGGTATTCCCTCATCTACTCTAGAACAGTTGCTCAGTTTTGTTTTGTTTGTTCCTGTTCAAGACACTTTCTTTTGCCTGTGTTGCTAGTGACCCTTGTGAGATGTCCATTTTGTTCGGCACGGTTGTCCTCCAAGTGTATCCGCCACTGAGGTCTCCAACTTGCCCTCTGATCCAAAGAAATGAGGAACTTTTGCCTTCCCCTTTCCTTGATCCAGGTACCTTGGGCTTCTTGGCACAGATGCCTGTTTTGACTTCCCTGCCCCCAGGTGGGCATGGCATGTGGTCCTGCAGGTGGCAGAAAGGTAATGTGGTGGCCACGTACTGAGTCTCAGGGTGGGAACCTGGAGTAGCGTTACGGGAAAAATTATTCAGACACCTACTAAAACAATAAGGAAGGGTTTAATCAGGACGGTTGCAATGGGTGTCAGGACTATGGCGAAAGGGGAGAGATATCAGGCTCAACTCTGGATACAGCAAGGACAGATTTATAGCCAAGTAGCAGAATGAGAGGGGTCGATGGATGGAAAATCACTAAAAGATAGGAAAATTACCATCAAAGTTAGGGGGATTTTGTTGAACTGACTTAAGAGCATTCTTACCCGAAGGCAGGGTGATCAGCTGTTAAGGGTGGAGGTTGAGGAATCTGATCAGATATCAAGAGTGGGAGATTCTCTCTAAACTGACGTAGCAGGATTTTCCCTACAAGTGAGCTATGCAGACCCAGGAAGGATGGGGGCCAAGGCCAAGGCGAAGTCAAAAAGAGGGCTCAGAGGAGCCTGTCTAAAGTTTGGTCAAAGAGAGTTTTTGTCAGTCCCTCTTCTCATTCAAGGAAAGAAGACACATTCTTTCGTCCCTTAGACAATATAAGTCTATTGCTTGTCAGTCACTTTTTGTTCATTAAGGACTAACTGAACCATCTGTTGAGACTTGGTAGTAGGGCAGCCAGTTGAGAAGATTTCTAGATGTTGGGCTTGAAACATCCTAAGATGTGGAATGAGGACGGAAGTGGTAATGATGAATTTCCTGGTTTGTAGTTTGAATGTCTCTGATAGACATCCGTGTCACAGTTGTGATTATTTCCTGAGGCAGAGCATGGAAGATGCAGGTTTTCCAGTGAAACTCCTGAGTGGCTCGCACAGCAGCAGCTTCAGGCACAAAGGTTGCCCAATGTCCAACTTGAGCTTGCAGGGCTTCTTTAGGTACAAGACAACCTAGAATCCTGATAAGGATTAGGGCAGTCAGGTTCTAGTTCTTGGTGGCGCTAAGGCAGGAGAGTGGGAGAAAAGTTGGAAACATTAATTTGGAGAGTTGTAGCCAGATATTTGAGGAAACTAGAAAATTTTGTAAGGACTGACAAAACGTGGTGCAATACAGCAGGACCCAATTTAACTTACACATAGAGAGCAAAACCTCAGACAATGAATAGGATCAGAATCTGATAACCCACAGAGTGGGCTATAGTTTTCCTACAGTTTATGAAGCATAACTATTTCCTATACTTTATGAAACATGAAATTTCTCTATATAGTCACCCTCCTTTTTGATTCTTGTTTACAAACTAAATCTGGTCTCATTAGATTTGGTCTGGTTATTTACATAAGTTTAGCAACAATGTAATTGACAACATAGGCTTTTTTAAAGTCTGCTTTGCTGGAACTTTTTTTTTTTTTTTGCAGTACGCAGGCCTCTCACTGCTGTGGCCTCTCCCATTGTGGAACACAGGCTCCAGACGCGCAGGCTCAGTGGCCATGGCTCACGGGCCCAGCCGCTCCACGGCATGTGGGATCTTCCTGGACCGGGGCACGAACCTGCGTCCCCTGCATTGGCAGGCAGACTCTCAACCACTGTGCCACCAGGGAAGCCCTACTGGAACTTTTAATAAGGAATCTCAGAAGACTTTGAAAAAGCCTCTTGAAACTAGGAAGCCTACCCAAAAACACACCGCCATATTTTACCTGCAATACCTATAGAGTTGGGTGATTTCCTCTCTTCTTGAGGTCCCCAAAATATCCTAGGGTTCCTGGGCCTGCAGGAAGAGACCTTCTTTACTTACCTGTAAGACCAGGAATCCCGTAAATCAGATACCAGGCTGTTTTTTTCAAGAAGGCTTTGTAAGCATTGGCTCCATAAAGACAATCTTAGTTTTTTAAAACTGTCTGGTTTTATCTGGTATCTGATATCTGATTCTAGGCATGTCATTCTTAAATATGACATTCTAGTCAAAGCTTGGTTATATAACTAATTTTTCCAATTATGTTCTGTTACAAAAAGAACAGATTCTTATTGAATTTATGCAAATAATTATTTTGCCATGGATATACTCAATAAGAATTTCTTAATTCTGGAGGAATCAGGCAGGTAGAAAAATATAAGTGTTCAATTTCTGTTTATAAACATATAATTACTAAATTGTTGTGGGTTATGCATAGCTTAGGAGAGAAGGGAAGGGGGTACATTTTATCAGAACATAGAACATTAAAGCAGAGTTCCAAATAAAAAGCCATAATTATCCTTAATCAGATCATTCAATCCCATGTAATTAATTTTTCTTTTGCTTGATCTTGGGTTAACAGTTTTATGAACCTGTCAGCTTCTCAACTAGAGTTCTGGAAATTGTTACTCACTTCAGTGGTTTGCTCTCAGAGTTATTTAAGCAATGCCACCAAAAGCCTGTATCCCAGGGTACCTGTCGTATTCTTTTTTTTTTTTTTTTTTTTCGGTACGCGGGCCAGCAGGCCCAGCGGCCATGGCTCACGGGCCCAGCCGCCCCGCGGCATGTGGGATCTTCCCGGACCAGGGCACGAACCCGTGTCCCCTGCATCAGCAGGTGGACTCTCAACCACTGCGCCACCAGGGAAGCCCCCTGTCGTATTCTTTTCCATGAGTCTCTGAGTCCATATCTTTTTGGTGAAAATGAAGCACTCTGGCCCGAAGTTGATTGCAAACACTTTCAAGAAAGTGTCAGAGTAAAACAATAACTACTTGTGGATGACAAAAGACTTAAAATGACCATGGTTAAAGATCTGATGTGAGTTCATATGACTGGGGGAATTTGGTTATTTCTGTGGCATACAAATTTAAAAATAATAACTGAAATTATGACATTATACTGGACATATCATGGACAGCAAGAGTACTGACAAATTTCTATAAACTTCACACAATTTCTAAAATATTTATATTAATGGTATTTACCCATACAAATATAATCTAGAGAAGGTTAATCACTTCTTACTTGACAATGATTTTCATGCCATTCAACATACAAAGAAATCTAATTTTTTTTGTTTTCTTGGCCACGCAGTGCAGCATGCAGTATCTTCCCTGACCAGGGATCACACCTGCACCCCCTGCAGTGGAAGCGCTAAGTCTTAACCACTGGACCACCAGGGAAGACCCTAATTATTTTCTAAGTATCTCTCTTTTTATAAGGTAAAAGAACAAAACCTTTGAGGTTTTCCAGAAGCTCTCTGGGAAATCTCAAAGTCAGTTCAATATCAAGATTTCATCTAGAAATTGATTTGGGGAAGGCAAAATTGTCAAAAATGTCAAAAGGTTTGAATACTTGATTAAATAAGATCATAAGTTACTGTGAAACAATACTGAGCTACCTATTTAACCAAAGTGACAAAAGAATTCAAAAGTAACTATAGGAGGTAACATGATTGTAAAAAAAACTTTGCCTCTTTTAAAAAGTGAGAAGACTTGGCCCCCTTAAATAACCAGGGATGTGATAAAGGTTAGCATAAAGCACAGGAAATTATTCTGATAAGACACAGAATCTTGTTTTCCTAACCATATTAAGCAAAAGGTAAAGAAAAACATTTTACAATCTCTTAGTAAGAGCAGATCAATAATCAAAGAAAATCTTATCATTTTTAACAGAGAGAAAACCAAATTCTAGTTTTGTATCAGTATACTTTTGATGTCAAAGTTCATTTAAAAAAAAACTTATGGGGCTTCCCTGGTGGCGCAGTGGTTGAGAGTCCGCCTGCCAATGCAGGGGACGCAGGTTCGTGCCCCGGTCCGGGAAGATCTCACATGCCATGGAGTGGCTGGGCCCGTGAGCCATGGCCGCTGAGCCTGCGCGTCCGGAGCCTGTGCTCCGCAACGGGAGAGGCCACAACAGTGAGAGGCCCGCGTACCGAATAAAAAAAAACAAAAAAACTTACGAATAAACACATCCAATCTAAGCCAGCTTGGACCATACGAGATAAGATTTCTTTTCCAAGATTCCTTTTCTTTTTTTTTTTTTTTTTTGCAGGCAGGACAACCTTTTATTTTAAACCACAGATAGTCAGCAGGTGGCCACAACTATCTTTTTCTGCAACTTTTTACAGCATTTTATATTCAATTAGTTCTTGTCCTGTACTTTTCCTTTTCTCATATTGGAGAAACCAGTCATCTAATTTAGGACAAAATTACTCTTTTTCTCTTAACAAGACTAGATCCTACATTTCTTATGTTCTTTTCAGGTAAAATTGTTTCTCTTCACCTTTATTATTTGTAATAGTTTTATTTACATATACTTATTATCATTCTTAGCCATTAGTAACCGTTTTTTAACAGAGAAAATTAGGAAGTAGACAATTATGATTGTCTGTCACATACCACCATTCTGTAGACTAGCAAATTTTATGCATATGCAATCTGTATTAGGGCTCTCTAGAGAAACAGAACCAATAGGATATATATGGACATATATAAGAGATTTGTTATAGGAATTGGCTCACACAATTATGGAGGCCAAGAAGTCCCACAGTCTGCTGTCTGCAAGCTGGAGAACCCAGGAAAGGTACTGGTGAAATCAGTCCAAGTCTGAAGGCCTGAGAATCAAGGGCCTGATGTTGTTAAGTCCCAGTCTGCGTCCCAAAGTACAAGAACCAGGAGCTCTGATGTCCAAGGGCAGGAGAAGATGGATGTTTCAGCTCAAGTAAAGAGAGAGAATTCATTTTTCCTCCACCTTTTCGTTCTCTTCAGGTCCTTGTTGGATTGGAAGATGCCCACCAGCATTAGTTAGGGTCATCTTCTTTGCTCAGTCTACTGATTCAATGGCTAATCTCTTCCAGAGACACCCTCACAGACACACCAGGATATGTTTTACCAGCTATCTGGATAACCCTTAGCCCAGTCAAGTTGACACATAAAATTAACCATCACTCCATCTCACAATTTTTATGGGTATGTGCTTCCTCATAGTACAACTTTTTGAGGTGGCAAAAAGAATTGTTTATTAACAAATCCAAATACATTTATCTTCTCTGTACCATATAAAATAAGAAGCTAAAAGTATGTAAACTTAAACTTATGCTTAGTAATGAATGTTTCAGTAGTTTGTCTGACTTAGAAATGATTTAGATATTTAACACACATCTGTTACTTAACTTAGCATAACTCAAAGGTTACAAGTTACCAAAAAAGCTTTGGAAACTGTTTTCAGGCAGACATATTATTAAACAAAGTTAATCATTATCTCAAGTTATTTCCCTGTTAACTATTTTTATAGCATATGCATGTTAGGCAAGTATCACAGAAGCAAAACCTGTAAAGGTTAAATACATGGATTTTTTGTTTTACTGCTGTGCTTGACACATATGAAGTAATGGATAATGGATATCAAAAAAATTGACTTATACTAGATCTTTACTTGTCCATTTGTTCTTATAATTTTTATAGTATTAAACATCTAGTAGGTATAATATTACCTTATTTGACTAGTAAACTCAAGTAAAATAAAAAGTATACTTAATGCTGAAACTGTGAAGACATAGTCATTTTTATTGAACTAATGATACCAGACGAGTCAAAGATTTACTCAAGTCACATGAACTTCAAAAACATTTGGGTTAGTTTCTGAGAGTTTTAAGAATAGTTTGTTTATATAAGGTCTTATCTCTAAACCAATTTGAGAGCTACTTTATGAGATTTTGTAAGTTAATTTGGTAATACATCTGGAGGTAGAAAAATATCACAGATAAATGACATATATACATTCATAAACATACACAAATATACAGACACCTATGGAGACCAGATAACTTCCATTCTAAAATTTTAGCTATGAATCTGATAAACACAATAATGTAAACTCACTGGTTTACATGAAATAGTTGCTCCAGTTTATATTTTTATCTGAATTGTGTTTCTGGCAAATGGGACAAGTTGAGATTACTTACTCAATAGAGAGCTAAAGGATATTACCATTATTTGTTGAGGAAATATTAAGATTTTCTTTTGACATGATGTGTGATAGGAGGTAACATGATTGTAAAAAAAACTTAAGGAGGCTGTGGAATGAATTTTAGGTGAGAGACTGAGAGGATATTCAATCAGTTGTCTAAATGTTTCCAAAGCCCATCTGAGTGGATGAAATATCCAGTCTGTTTACAATAATGGGCTTTTTCTTTCCATTTCAGCCTCAGGTAGTTGCTTCCCAGGTTCCTGAGTTCCTTGAGAGCCCCCCATAGGGGCAAGGGGGTTAAAGTTCTAGTGACTGTAGGGAGTTGAGGGCCTAGACAGGAAAGAGAAGGTCCAACAAGCGTGGACAGAGGGATGGAGGAGGCAGGTACTTTTTTTTTTTTTTTGATTTTTTTTTTAACATCTTTATTGGAGTATAATTGCTTTACAATACATTCTTTATTTATTTATTTATTTATTTCTGGCTGTGTCGGGCCTTCGTTTCTGTGCGAGGGCTTTCTCCAGTTGTGGCAAGTGGGGGCCACTCTTCATCGCGGTGCACGGGCCTCTCACTATCGCAGCCTCTCTTGTTGCGGAGCATAGGATCCAGACGTGCAGGCTCAGTAGTTGTGGCTCACAGGCCTAGTTGCTCCGCGGCATGTGGGATCTTCCCAGACCAGGGCTCAAACCCGTGTCCCCTGCATCGGCAGGCAGATTCTCAGCCACTGCGCCACCAGGGAAGCCCTCATTGTAGTTTTGATTTGCATTTCTCTAATGATTAATGGTGTTGAGCATTCTTTCATGTGTTTGTTGGCAATCTGTACATCTTCATTGGAGAAATGTCTATTTAGGTCTTCTGCCCATTTTTGGATTGCGTTGTTTGTTTTTTTGATATTGAGCTGCATGAGCTGCTTGTAAATTTTGGAGATTAATCCTTTGTCAGTTGCTTCATTTGCAAATATTTTCTCCCATTCCAAGGGTTGTCTTTTGGTCTTGTTTATGGTTTCCTTTGCTGTGCAAAAGCTTTGAAGTTTCATTAGGTCCCATTTGTTTATTTTTGTTTGTATTTCCATTTCTATAGGAGGTGGGTCAAAAAGGATCTTGCTGTGCTTTATGTCATAGAGTGTTCTGCCTATGTTTTCCTCTAAGAGTTTGATAGTGTCTGGCCTTACATTTAGGTCTTTAATCCATTTTGAGTTTAGTTTTGTGTATGGTGTTAGGGAATGTTCCAATTTCATACTTTTACATGTCCCTGTCCAGTTTTCCCAGCACCACTTATTGAAGAGGCTGTCTTTTCTCCACTGTATCTTCTTGGAGGAGGCAGGTACTTGAACGTGGACGCATCAGAAGATTCAAGGAATGAAGGGAAGAGTGAAGCTGGTAAAAGGAAGAGAAGTGATGGAAAGACAGAGGTCTTAGATGAGCCAGTTCACAGAGATCCTTAGTTCCAAATTATCCTCTGTAAAATCATGCCAACAGGAAAAGAAGTGGACTTTTAGTACAGTAATGGTGGAGCATGTAGTTAGCAAGAGTTTGAGAAGGGGGTTTCAGTCAACTGAGAAGTTCTTATGGGAGAAGTAGGATCAAATAGAGAGAACAAAGGGGCTTCACAAGGAGCCAGGAAAGAAATTTCCAGTCCAGGGGTCAGGGAATACATCTCCATGTGAAACAAAGAGCCAGGAAGAACTTCCAGCCCAGTGGTCTGATGATGAATCTGATCTTATCTAAGTTGTAGCCCCATGACTATTAAAGAAAAAGTTATTCCAACGCTTGTTAAAACAGTAAGGAAGACTTTATTCAGGACTATTTTGATAGGTATCAAGACTATGGCAATAGGGGAGAGAGACTGGGCTTAACTCTAAATGCAGCAAGGACGAGTGGAGATTTGTAGCCAAGGAGCAGTGGGGCAGGGGTAGGGGTCCATGGGTAGAAAATTACTGATAGGAGACATCAAGAGTAGGGGGATTCTTGCTGAATTGACTTAACAGGATTTTTGCTAAAGGTAGGCCAAGGTGATCAGTTAGCAAAGGTGGGAGATTCTCTCTAAAGTGACTTAGCAGAATTCTTGCTACAGTTGAGCTGTGCAGCAAGGCTGGGGGCCATAGTTGAGGCCAAGTCCAGAAGAGGATCAGAGGAGTCTAAAGTTTGGTCAAGGAGAGAGTCTTTGTTAGTCCCTGTGAGAATCTTCTGTTGCCAGTGAGTATCCCGGTGCCAGAGAGAGTGTGACATTAAATAGCAAATAGAAAACACTGTGAGGGACTTCCCTGGTGGTGCAGTGGTTAAGAATTCATCTGCAAATGCAGGGGACACGGGTTCAATCCCTGGTCCGGGAAGGTCCCACATGCTGCAGAGCAACTAAGCCCGTGTGCCACAGCTACTGAAGCCCATGAGCCCAGAGCCCATGTTCTGCAACAAGAGAAGCCACCGCAATGAGAAGCCCGCACACCACAACGAAGAGTAGCCTCTGCTCGCCACAACTAGAGAAAGCCTGTGTGCAGTAATGAAGACCCAACGCAGCCAAAAAAAAAATCACAGGACTAGTGTGGTCTGTTTGCCTAAAGAATTAAAACAAAAACAAAAACAAAAATGCACTGTGAGAGGTAGAGAAAGAGACAGTGGAAGAAAGGGAAAAGCTTTATATGTTAGTACCTTTAATGGCATTTTTTTCTTGCTTTTTGAACAAGGGGCTCCACATTTTCATTTTGCACTGGGTGTACAGATTGTGTAGTGAGCCCCGTATATACCCCAGGTCACATGAATACGCACTCATCCATTTCCTTGGGATTCTATTTCCTCAGGCACAAACATTATGTCTGCCACAATCTGGTTTCCTGATCTCCTTATAAACAAATGCTTGGACAAGGCCAACCGCATATCTCCCAAGAAAGAACTTATTTTTAGGCATGAGGCAGTCGAAATTCAGATTATGGGGGAAAATACTTTCTATCTCTGAAGAGGCATTATCTATCTCTGATAATGAACTCATTTAAATGGTTAAGAAGAACGTTATCATCAGGTTTTACATTTGTGTAACTTACTGGTTCAGGGTTTCCCTTGAGGGATGATGCTATGGTCTGAACGTGTTCCCCCCCCAAATTCAAATCCTAACCCAAATGTGATGGTATTGGTAGGTGGAGTTTGAGGGAGGTGCTTAAATCATGAGAGTGGAGCCCTCATGAATGGGATTAGTGCCCTTATAAAAGAGGCTCCAGAGAGATCCTTAACCTCTTCCACCACTTGAGGACACTGCAAGAAGGCACCAGCTGTGAGCAAGGACATGACCAGGACATGACAAATTGCAGGTTTCCAACTTCAAACACTTGAAGATCCAGCCTCCACCAGTTCCCTGATAGCGAAAGCTTTTGCTGCTATAATTATTATACTAAGATTCTTTGATTTTATCTTCACCAGGCTTTATATATACACCTTATGCCACACTTTTCTGCCTTCTGAACTTGCCCTTCAACAGTTTTCTTCACTTTCTCACTTGTAGAACAGGACAAACTTGACAGGAAAGGTGAGAATGGGGAAATTATTATTGAAAATAAAATTATTTATTGATCTCTTCATTCTGTCTACATTTTAACTATTTATAAAAATACATTATATCTTAGTCTCTGATTAGTAAAACTGGGTAAAAAATGGATTGAAATTCTAATGTTTTCATTCTGAAAAACTACTGCTTTATGAAAACTTCATCTGCACCAGAAGACAGCAGAAGGAATGATTATTCATACTGCAGTCTAATCTTCCCCTTTTTGGGATATTCTACAGAGAACTGCTCCTTGCTACCAATTCATATCCCAACCTTTCCTTTCTTTCTTCTCTACCAAACACTTTCCCATTTTTGCAGGTCTTATTATCTGTTAATATAAACATTTGAGATTTAGAGTTTTTATGCTCGAGAATGACATTTTGTCTGACATTTCATTTAGCTTTTAAGACTTCAAAACCTTAATCTCAGAATGGCGAACAATTTCTTCTAGAGGGCTAACACCAACAGGTGAGAGTGGCTCTCTGAGTGGCACATCTGAGTTTAGCAAAACAAAATCATGGTAGACTAGTGCTGTCTACCCTGAGCGTGAAATGGGGAGTGATGGCATGGGTGCCACATATTTTCTAACCTTCTTTAGCCCAAAGGGAGGGTAATATGACCTTTTTCAAACACCATAGTGGAAACATCCTGTGGTAGGAATCAATAAATGAAGACCATTTGGATTGAGAAGGTCTTTCAGTGCCTCTAAAATCTCACTATGCCTCCTCAGCTTCTAACTATGTACCCTCATGATTTTGCCTCCTTCTGGTTGGTCACCTTTTGATGATTCTCCTGTTATTATGTATAACCCATGACGGAATGGGTAGTAGAACATCTTATATAAAATGTAATACAAATCTGTCAAATGTGACATTTTTTTGAAATTGGAGTATAGTTGCTTTACAGTATTGTGTTAGTTTATGCTGTACAGAAAAGTGAATCAGCTGTATATATATATATATCCCCTCTTTTTTGGATTTCCTTCTCATTTAGGTAAATGTGACATTTTAATTGAGTCAATTTGATACATTTAATTAACCCAAGTCCCTCTTCAGGGTTATGTATTTCTCTGGAATTTTGTAGGGGAGGAGAAAGAATAAACAGTGATCAAGACCAGAGGGTCTACTTAACACATGTGTTTGAACATCCTAGACTAGTTATCCTGCTCAAGCTGGTGGCGGGTGACATGGTTAAAGTGGAAGGAAGCAGGGCAAATCAGAAGACCACGATAACTGTAACTTTCATGAAGCAACTGATAGAGGATGGGCTTAGCAGTTTGGGCAAATGAAGCTTGGATTTTGCCTCGCTCTACCTATCTCTGATTACCGATAATGAGCTTCATCATATATAAAATGAAGTTACATATCAAACTGCTCAAATGTCTTGGCTTATCCTTTAGTTGTTAGTTTAATCTATCACGATAGTGATGTTTATTTGACATGAGTTTTCCTAAAATCCGGCATTAATTCTTTTGATTTGGAGAGTGTTTACCAGTCTTCAGGTGGTACAGCTGCAATACAGAGACTGAGTTCTTCCACAGATTTCTGCTAAGTTTAAAGATTTGAGAGGAATGGAGGAAGAAGAGGTCTAGTTTTGCTTAAAGAGACCCCAGGAATAAAAACCTAAGTTAGATTCTCTGCAAGCTGCTTTTGAATTAAGTTCAGTTTCAAGAATTAAACTGGGTCAGATTAACTCTAGAGGACCTCAAGGTTTCTGGGATACCTCAGAATCCCAGAAAGCTACTCATCTTCAGAAGACTCAAACCGGGATGAGCCTGGAAGTTGACCAACCAAATACTGTGGAGAATCCTGACTGTAGAAATCAACTCTAAAATAGCTTTTCACTCTCGAGGCGACCTCAGTCTCCTCCAGGACTAGCACAGGAGCAAGCCAAGAAGTTATTAGATATCCAATTTTGTGTTTGAGCAACAGATGAGTGTATGTTAAGTTAATGGGCATAGGAAATCCTTTTGGTCATGTTGTCATGGCGCTTCATTTTATATTCTTTGAGTAGGGAAGACTCCAGAAGGAAACTCCTTATAACAAATCACAGTGGCTTCCATGATGGCAGTGATTCTTGAGAAATGTCATGTTGCTTGACACGCAGGCTTTTTTAACTGTGCATCAGAGTTTTTGTGTAAAACAGTGCTGTGAGAATCCTTCCTGCAAAGATGTCTATAAATATTTTCACTTTCTAAAAAAAAAAAAAAAAAAAAAATTTCACTTTCTTGTAAATAATTACTGTGGTTAAAAAAAAAAAAAAAAAGACCAACTAGAAAGTACAAGTTCAATGTCCTAAGTTCCTGTGCCCCATCCAAATTTGCTTTACAAAGTCTCTTTGGAAATACCAGGGATATGAACTTAATGGCCTGGGTGGGTTCTTGCATTGTAAGTTTACAAAGCAGTATGCTGAGAAAGCTTAGGGCTTGGAATCACCCAATGTACTTTATACATTTATTTAGAGAAGAATAGTTTCGTTTTAATTATTTATGATAATGGCTCTCAGTATACTAGTAAATGTCCTTGGGTGCATATATTATAAAAGTAATGAAGTCTTTGTAATGTGAGCTCTCGCTGCAGCTCTAAGCTGCCCTGTCTTTGCTAAAGAACCAGGGCAAAAGTGTGTCTGTGTTTTTGTATAAAAGTGTGTATAAATTACCAGGCTTGAGATTTAGCAAGGTGCTATTGAACTTGATCAAGGATTTCTAAGAACTATTCCTAGGTATACTCACTACCCTCACCCCCATCACCCTCCCTCACAATCATAACATTAGCAACTTGACCAGAAAACATCACCATGAGGGGAATAAGCAGCCCGTCAGAATATTGCTGTTACTGTGTTTCAGTGTTTTTCTTGTTGTTCTTCCTTTGTTAGTACTATCTTCTGGTATTGCAATAAAACACATAGCAAGAAAGAATATAAATCTACTATATTTCCCTCTGGCCTAAGTTATATATGCTGTGGTTTGTGGATAAGTCTTATTATGTCAAGGAAACTTCTTTCTTCTTCGGCTTCTTTCTTCTGCTCCTCTCACCCCAGCTTCTCTGCCTGGGATTAGCTTTCTATTTTTTCTTCACCTCTGGGGACTTCTACACACCAAAAGTGTGGGAGTGTCTACAGAGCAATCAGCATGCATATGTCATCCATTTAGCTAACAATTTGAAAGGCTAAGACCACCAAAATTACAGGTTCTGTTTTATACTTTTTTAGTAGCCCCCATAGTGTCTAGTTAGGGGTTCAACAAATCTTGATGATGATAATGATCCATACTCACATTAGAGTCAATGCAGCAAACACCTGGCACGCTTTGATTTAACATTTACAGCTTTGCTATATGCAGGTGACCTAAAAAGTGCTGGTGTATTGTTGTCTGCAATCAGAAATCCTATCTCATAAGTGTTTTGTGAGAGTTAAATGAGATGATGCCTTGAAAGTACTTTGCAGGAAAGAATCAGCCAACCTCGAAAGCTGGTGGGTGAGATTCACTTAGCTAGTGAACAAACCTAGATGTGTCTTAATTACTGAATGTTGGAGATCTAGAGACGCAAGAAGTCTGTAGATATAGCCTTTAAAATTTTACTATAAAATTATTGTTCCGGGCTTCCCTGGTGGCGCAGTGGTTGAGAGTCCGCCTGCCGATGCAGGGGACACGGGTTCGTGCCCCGGTCCGGGAGGATCCCACATGCCGCGGAGCGGCTGGGCCCGTGAGCCATGGCCGCTGAGCCTGCGCGTCCGGAGCCTGTGCTCCGCAACGGGAGAGGCCACAACAGTGAGAGGCCCGCGTACCGCAAAAAAAAAAAAAAAAAAAAAAAAAAAATTGTTCCATTTAGCCTCACCATCAGTCCATAGACTCCCAGACAGAGACTGATTATTAAGAAAGCTGTATGTAAGTGCCTCATACTCAAATGAGATTCCAAGCAAATCATTGTCATTCAGACAGGAAAACAGTTCTAGTAATATCAAAAGTATCCTACAAATTAGACATGGCTTCTGTGTGAGTCAAAGAGACTGATTAATTTTGCTTAAAGTTCTGTCTTCAGAAAAAGAGCCTCCTGGACACTGGATTTGTAATAAATGGGTCACCAGTGAATTAGAAGCAATGGCAGAAATCAGATAACCTGGCCATGGGCAAGGGATTGACTCTCGAGAGGCAAATGTAGTACGTGATCCATAAATGGGGAGCAATTTCTAAAACTAATGGCAATGCCACCTGCCCATCAAGGATGGAATGCTAGCTCATGGATGCAGCAGAAAGGACAATGCAAAATGCTTTAATTAACACCTCTGGGCTTCCATGGTGGCCCAGTGGTTAAGAATCCGCCTGCCAACGCAGGGGTCATGGGTTCGAGCCCTGGTCCAGGATGATCCCACATGCCGCGGAACAACTAAGCCCATGCGCCGCAAGTACTGAGCCTGCACTCTAGAACCCACGAGCCACAGCTACTGAGCCCACATGCTACAACTACTGAAGCCCGTGCGCCTAGAGCCCGTGCTCTGCAACAAAAGAAGCCACCGCAACAAAGAGTAGCCTCCACTGGCCGCAACTAGAGAAAGCCCTCACACAGCAACGAAGACCCAACACAGCCAAAACTAAATAAATTAATTTTTAAAAAGAACACCTCTATTCACAAAGTTTTCTCTCTCCCTTCTTTTTTTTCACAAAATTTTCTCTTTAAATGAAAGGGGACTGTTGCAGTTATGTACTGCCATGTAACAAACGACTCCAAAATTATTGGCTTAAACCACACCATTTTATTTATTTGTTTACAACTTATATTTAAATCCATTAGTTCGTGATGAGATTCCCCCACTTCTTGCCCCAAAATACAGACTCCCAATCTTATTGATTACCTTTGGAAGAAGCTGGGAACCAATTAGCTAATTTAAAATCTGATTAATAGACAGAATTAAGAACTTATCTTGTCCTTCCCATATGATCTGCATTTCACTATAACTAAATATTTGATAGAGGAAGTGTTTTTTGTACAAAAATTTTCCAGCTAATAAACAAAGAAGCAAAAAGGAAAGTATATCATCATTTGTAGCCCCTACTTAACTACTGATTGTGGGCAATGACCATCAGTGTCTGATAATGTCGTAAGAAGAGACAATCGGACATTATGTGTCTCCTGATACATGCGTGCAACACCATCCATGAAGCCATCTTGCCAACAAAACCACATACATAAACAAACAAAGCCCTGAATCCGCTCAAGACTTTAGATCTAACTAAAATTTCACAGGAAACATAAAAGAGAGTGGAACATATTTTCTGAAAAAACATTATGAGGATACAACCAGCAAAATCTAGACTGTGGGAAACTTAGTAGGTAAAGCAAGTTTCTTCATTTAAAAAACAAATTACAGGGCTTCCCTGGTGGCGCAGTGGTTGAGAGTCCGCCTGCCGATGCACGGGACACAGGTTCGTGCCCCGGTCCAGGAAGATCCCACATGCCGTGGAGCGGCTGGGCCCGTGAGCCATGGCCGTTGAGCCTGCGCAACGGGAGAGGCCACAACAGTGATAGGCCCACATACCGCAAAACAAACAAACAAACAAACAAATTACAAGATAAAGCAGAGGGAGAAGGAAGGGAAACAGAGAGGGCGGGGAGAGAGAATTAAAATACTTATCAAAGAATTGCAATGTATGGACCTTATTTGGTTACTGACACAAACAAATAAATTGCAAAAAAAGAAAAAAATATATAAGACAAGTGAAGATAATCAGGGAAGTGTGAACACCAGCTGGATATTTGATAATATTAAGGGATTATTTTTAATGTTTTTAGGTGTGATAATAGTATTGTAATTATATATATATACATATATATACATAGATATTAGAAAGAGTCCTTATCTTTCAGAGATACATAGTAACATATGTGCAGGTAAATTGATGTACTTTCTAGGATTTCTTCAAAATAATCAGAGGTGGAACAAAATTGGCAATTTATACCTTATGAAGCTAGGCAATAGATACAATGGGAAATTTATACTATTCACTCTATTTGTATGTGTTTGAGAAATCCCACTGTATGTTTTTTAATTAATGGAAACCACTAAAAGAAATGAAACATCATAGCTTCCAAACCAGTATAGAGGGTGAGGGGAGGACACAGGGGACCAGGGGTGAAAAAAAACCAGGAAATATTATCCATCTAATAGAGGTAGGAAAGAAGCAAGGACCAAAGCAGTTGCCCAAACAGTAGTCTCCCAGTAAATGAAGGCTCTTTACTAAGGCTTACACAGCCATGCTTAGACTCCATAAATCTTGCCTCTGTAGTGAAAGTACATTTTGAGCTAGGACACTGAGTTCTAATCCTGACCCTCCCAGCAGTAAGCCATGAAGCTCTCCAGGCTAAATTGTGCATGAATGCTCAGGCTATAAGAACCCAGACATCATTTGGCCATTGGCAGCTTTGTGACGGCTGGGGCTAGAGATTCAGTTTGCGCCACAAAGCAAGCAAAGCCACTGGGTCGCCTGAGGAAGTAACCTGAGCCCTTAGCTCTAACCTGGTGAGCTAACTTTCAACCTGCCCCCTGCTGCTATGGCTATTCAAGCAGAGCCTAAAGCTGTGTGACCTAACAGCCAACCCCTAAGACACTATTCCAAGAGCGTCATCTCTTACAGACTTCTGAAATATGATTTGGCAAGTTTCTAGTAAGAGCGATTTGCAGCCTATGTGAAAGAAAATAAATGTCAAAAGAGGGGGAAATGGGGTTGGAGGCGTGAATACCACAAAGACTGCTGCTGGTGAATACCACAAAGATAGTCTGTATATCTTAGAGACTGTATTTTCAGAGGGCATGGGAATCTTGAAAAAGAAGAAAACCTTTCTTCACTCTCTCAAATGTTGTTGCGAATTTAAGCTCTTTTCTTCTTTGCAGGTTCATCCTTTCAGGTGCTTTCTATTTATTTCCCCACATGTTCTCTGATTTTTTTTCCTTTTGATTTCACTTTAGAGTAGAATGGTATTTATTGCCATCTCCTAATCACTGCATTTATTCCCAGATTTCTCCCTGGATGTGTGGTTTCCTTATGGCATTTCTCATCTCCATTCCTGTTCCCATTACCTCTTTGTCAAAACTTGCTCTTAAAAAAAACCAAAAATTCTCCTTTTCTTTTTCCTCTGAATCTCTGTACCTTATTCTCTCTGAAACTCTATGGCTTATTCTGTTCTCGCTCTTGTCCCCTCTAGTGCATAAGGCATCCATGAAAGGATTAAGTAGCAAAACTCTCAGAGTAAGGTCAGGATGTGTTGTGATGTGCAAAAGCTTCTGTAGTAACCGTGCTTTATTGGTTGAGGTTGTTGTCCTTTTTATCCTCCTGGGGCATTCACTAGGTATAATGTCTGGATTCTTTGTTCATTTTGCTCTTAAACTCTCGTGGGGCTCTAAAAGTCAGATTGCCTTTTCCTTCCTAACTCGCTTCTCAATTTCAATATCACCTTAAGTGGCATCTGGTTGAGGATGAGAAGAAAGGATTCAGAGAAAGAAAGAGGATGAGAAGAAAAGTGACCTATGTTACCTACCAAAACTGACCTTGAACTTTGATAAAGTCATAGCTAACTTTTTCTGTAGGAAATTAGGTATACCAGCACAGGTACTGAATAATATATTTTGATGATGATGGGGATCTAGAGCTGTTCTAAAAAGGGAAAACTGTATAAAAGAAAGTAAAGAAAAAGAAATTGTAAAAAAAAAAAAAAAAAAAAGTCAAACAAGTCCCAGATAGTAGACCCACAAATTACTTATTTGGGCAGAACTAATAAACTTACTACATCAACACTGTTCTAAGTACTTTATGTATATTTGCTTATACTCTTCTTCACAAACTTATGGGGTAGGTACCATTACTAGCCCAACTCTGCATATGAGAAAACTGAGGCACAGAGAGGTTAAATGTCTTATCTATGGTTATACAACTAGTAAGTGGTAGCTCTGGAATTTGACCCCAAGCAGCCTGGCTACATTGTCCATATAATAAACTGCAGTTGCATTTTGATTTTTTTAATAGAATTTGTAGTTGCCTTCATTAATAAAGATTTAAATGAAGTTTATTTCTCCAATATTTCAGTAGAAAATGAGTCTCAAGATATGGGCAACCTAAAAATTTTGTGTGGACCTGATCAGATTCCAAATCTTTGTTCATATCCATGAGTACAGTTAAGTTAGAGTGTTTAAAAATAAGGCACAAAAATTTCAACAGTAGCATTAAGGGATGTAGGACAAATGTTAAATGATAGTTTTCAGAGAAAAATATTTTATGTGAAAAATTCTAAGTAGAACCATAACAGAACATAACTCAAAATTTCAAAAAAAAAAAAAGCAAGGAGAGACTCTGTTAAGGTTAAACTCTAAAAGATCAGAATGTATACACTGGATGAAAATAAGTGATTTTAAAACTCAGTATGCAAAATTTAATTTACGGGAATTTTAACACAGAAATATACAGCTGTGACATGGATGTGCTATTTATATATATATCATAGGTAAATTGTCAAGATGATGTAAATCTACCAATGCTAGTGGTAGCAAGGATAAAACTCAGATATATAAACCAAGTTAGGAATTATCTATCACTCAGAGAAAGAATTACCTGCAAAATATAAGATTTTGACTATGAGCTAGAAAAAGGCTTTTGAGTCTTACTGTTAGCTCTTGCCCCGTGAGGCTACAGAAATCTGTCTCTCTTGTGTTTTTTACAATGAATTATCTGTAACCTTTTAATGGTTGGCAATGAACTTGCTGGGATAGCTGAGTGATTATCAATTCTTTTTTTAAAAAATTTATTTATTTTTGGCTGCATTTGGGTCTTCATTGCTGCGCGCGGGCTTTTTCTAGTTGCAGCGAGCAGGGGCTACTCCTTGCGGTGTGCGGGCTTCTAATTGCGGTGGCTTCTCTTGTTGTGGAGCACGGGCTCTAGGTGCGTGGGCTCAGTAGTTGTGGCGCACAGGCTTAGTTGCTCCGCGACATGTGGGATCTTCCCGGACCAGGGCCCGAACCTGTGTCCCCTGCATTGGCAGGTGGATTCTTAACCACTGCGCCACCAGGGGAATCCGATTATCGATTCTTACATTACACAGATCAATACTCCATCATTAAACTTAGGACGTAGATTTCAGCTGGCTGGGCGGAGGAAGAAACTGACCAAGTTTCTTTCCCAACATCCTGGTGGCAGGTGGCATAGGAGAGTAAACTGAGATTGTAGCTCATAGTTAAATATCACTTAGACTCGAAATTCAGAAGATCACCAGGACATTGAGGGTGACTTAGACCCACCTCTTCCGTACCTGGTTCCTGGTTCTGCTCTATTCACATCGGTGGGTGCTCTGTGTGGCTTACAGGCCTTGATAACAGACTTGGATCTTCTACCATGGTCTCTTCCTTTCTTTTCTTACTAATATAAGGTTGAATTAGTGGCACCGTGGGACAAAATTCTTTTGATGTATGTGTACAAGCGTGTATGTATGCATGCCTGCTGTTCCTATTCCATATTATAAATATTCAGAAAATTTTCTTTTCTGACCCAACAACTTTAAAAAATTTTAAATAGGTAATTTACATAATTCAATTTTAAATTATATAAAAGTGTATACAGTAAGAAATCTTTCTCCCCTCTCTGTTCTCATTCCAACCAACTCATTCCCATTTCTGCAGACAACCAGTGCTATTAGATTTTTTGTACCCTTCCCGAGATATTTTATGTATATAAATTGTATAGATACACTCTTTTTCTTTCCTTTTTCACGCAAATGGCAGTCTATTTTATACACTTTTTAGCTTACTTTTTTCAGGCAACAATAAATCTTGATATCTTCTAACATTTTCTCTGGCCTGGCTATCTCTCCTTTCTTTTCCCACTCTCCCATTTGTCTCCCCTTGTATGCATTTACTCTGCACTTTTGTATGCTAGAGACACATTGGTCCATTCACTAATTAGTTGACTTCTTATTGTGCTAAATCTTGTTTGTTTATGCACTTGATGTCCATTTAAATGTAACTCCCCAAATGATATAATATGCACACTTATGTCCTTTTTTGGTACATAGCACCAAGAATAATTATGAGTTTAATGAATATCTTTTTCTGACTTTGACTTCTGATATTTTTGCCACCCACGTAGTGTTTTGAAACCAATTCTACTTTTACTGCTATTCAGTTAAATGCTAGCTTGTTAATAGACAGCATGGATTGGCCAGGTTTTGATAGAAGAGATATAGGACCATTCCTTCATTATGTCAGTATGACAGGAAAACAGATATGAAATAATTATAAACCTGTCAATTCTTTCAAATTGTATCTATAAACAGTACAACCTAAATCAAACTATTAAAATTTTTCAAAGAACTTGATAACCATACCTAAGATTTATATGGAAATGGCATATGAATAGCTAACTAAACTTTTAAAAACAAGAGTTTTTTAACTTTTAAAAACAAGAATTTAGTTTAATATTAAATTAAACTACAAAGACTTAGTAATAAAAACAGGGTAGTATTGGCAAAAGAACAAATTAATGAATGGAACAGAATAGAATAGACAGAGATACACCAATGTGTATATGATAATTATTGCTAATTTTGAGTTACCATAAAACAGTGAAGAGAAGGTAATTTAGTAGATGGTTTTGGGAAAATTTACTCATTATATAAGAAAAAAATATAACTGGATACCTGCCTAAAGCCACACCTGGATTAAAAACCTAAACATGAAAGTTGAAATTATAAAATTAATAAAAGAAAATATAGAAAACTATTTGTGACCTAGAGGGAGGAAATAACTTCTTTTTTATTTTTTCATTCTGAAAAATTTCATATATGTCAAAAGTAGAGAGAATAGAACAAAGAGTTTCCATATAGCCATCACTCAGATTTTAAAAGTAGTAAGATTTTGTCATGTTTGCTTCTTCTATCCATATCTCATTAATTTTTTTTTTTACTTTGGCAAAATATCTTAAAGCAAATCCAAGATTTCATATAATTTCATCCTATATAGTATACAGTACACTCTTAAAAATACGGACACATCTTCTATATGTATCCACAATGCCATGGTTGCACCTGTAAAAGATAGCTATATATATATATATGTATATATTTTGGCCATGCTGCGAGGCTTCTCTGATCTTAGTTCCCTGACCAGGGGTTGAACCCAGGCCCCGACAGTGAAAGTGCCAAGTCCTAACCACTGGATCTCCAGGGAATTCCCAAGATAACAATAATTAAGTAAGGGCTTTTTAAATAATCAAAATTATTCACATTAAGTACATTAGAATAGTTTCCTGGGGTGGGGGAGGAAAGGAAAAATGGGAATGGAGTATGGAGACAAAAGAGAATAAATAAGTAGAATAAGTGCAAAAACTTGCCTATACTAGTGATGATAATATATCATGGGCTGAGGATTATAGCTAACTCTCTTCTATGCCCAGGCAGGGGCAGGGGTGGGAGGTAAAGAGCTGAGACCGTTTATATCCTTGGATGAGCCTAAAATAACAGGCACTTTCATCACAGGATTTGAGAAACTAGACACAAATATCTGAACAAATATTTCTCCCACTCCCTGAATCTCAATATTAGAGGCTGACTATAAAAGGTTCTTTCTTAGACTGAAAAGGGGTCATGAAGTGCTCAGAAAACAAACCAAACCAAAACACCATATTGAGGGGGAATGTCAAAGGGTCACAGGAGCCAACGAAAGAGCTCCCAGTAGCCAAAGTTGGAACAATTCAAGTAACTAAATAATAAGGTACAGTACCTTGGATTATAGCCTGACATATAAATATCCATGAGTTCATACTAATATAAATAAATTATTGAATAAATTAATAAAAGGGAAAGAAGAGAAAAATGTCTCGTGCAGAAGAATTCCCGATAATTTATGTACGTGTTCCACCCACAATAAGGGGGTACATAATGCTGCATTCCTTAAGTGTGGGCTTCACATAATGACTTCCTTCCCAAGAGGGCAGTATGGGAAAGGGAGAAAGGAGAAAAGAGTAACTTTACAGTGGAGGAACCTGATAGACGCTATCTCAGCCAGGTGATCAAAGGCAACATCAAGAGCCATAAATCATGTTGATAATATGTACTCTGGATATGATGTGATGAAAACATCACTATACCCCAATGAACTTCTCCCCAACACCCCATAACCCCAGGCTAATCATGAGAAAAACATCAGACAAATTCCAGTAGAAGAGCGTCCTGCAATATACCTGACCAGTACTCCCTGAAACTGTTAAGGTCATCACAAAGAAAGTCTGAGAAGCTCTTACGGCCAAGAGGTGGCTAAGGAGACATGACAAATAATGTAATGTGGTATCCTGGAACCAAAAAAAGTCCATTAGGTAAAAACTAAGGATATCTAAATAAAATGGGCTTCAGATATTAATAATGTATTAATATCGGTTCATTAATTGTAACATGTACCATACTAACGTAAGATGTCAATAACTGGGGAAACTTGGGGGTTGGGTGGAGTGGGGATGTAATACACAAACCCTCTGTCTCCATTCTTCTGTAAATCTAAAACTGTTCTTTAAAAAATGGTCATGAAGTCAGTGGTTAATGGAATACATGGTAAATTTTTCCTTTTCTCCATTCCAGCTGGGAAAGATGTGTCTGTTTGGTTTATTATTCTTATTTTTTGTTTTTGCTAAACACAGAAGAGATCTTTGCTCAAAGACATAGGAGGTGTTTTTCTTCTCCCACTTTTGGGGTTATGAGTGAGCTTGCCAATGTTGAAGGCAGATGCCTTAGAACACTTGAGTAGATAATATAACTATATAATTAGTTGGAACTTGGAGAGATTCCCAAGACAGCTGAGAAATGGCCAGTAGTGTACACTGATGGCTTCTTAACGTTAGAACAGGGGACTCATTCCTTTGCAATCCTCGAAGTTCAACCACATGCAGTTAGAATGATAGTTTCAACCAATCTGAAGTAACATAAGTGATTCTAATCATAGGATCTCTGAGCAAAGTGTTCAGACAGGATTACCTGTTGGGGCTTTCATCTCCTACTCCTAGCATGGTGGCTGGCACTCAGTAGGTACTTAACAAATGTTCATGAAATACATGGTAATGTGCTCCAAGCTCCAAGCGTTACAATATTTTACATATGGTTCTAATAAAGTAAAGAGCTGTATAGCCTGGCTGGCAAAATGTTATAATTATCGCCTGAAAAAACATTTATTAAATATCTTCTAATTCATGGAATTTATCTTTTATTAGTTCATCTACTATCAGTTTCAAATCTCTGAATAGCAGAACTGTGTCTTTTATTATGGGAAATGTTGTACCGTATGTCACTTGAAAGGGATTTTTCCCTAGCTTGCACTCAAAACTGGCCTATCGGGAATGGTTAATGTTTTCCTCATGAGGACTCTTGACGCAGTTGAACGTTATAATTTTTGTGTGTATTTTTATTAGCTCAGAACCTTGCCAGTTCACTCATGCTAATCTGCAATTCCTGTAATTATCACACAGAAAAAAAAGTTAATGGGGCAAATTGACCCCATTTCTCAATGCAGGCTTAATAGGAAAAAGTTATTTTGAAAGCTCAGTGGTTTATAAGCACTGCTTTACAAAACACACTGTAACACGCTTCTACTTCGAGATACAGCCTTAAGTAGTTAAACAAGTTCACTGATATTAAGTGGGTATATTTCCATCCTTTATTTTTCCCTATTGACTTCATTACTTAAGATATATCTGACTAGATGCTGGCAAAGGACCTCCTGGAAGCATGCAGCCATGGTGGAGGGGAGTGGAGGGAACTCCCTATTTGGGGAGGAGAGTGGATCATTGGAGATAAGTGTGATCGAACAGCTAGCTCTTATGGAATATTGTTGAGAGAGTAATAATTGGTTTTAATCAGGGATTATGCAGTGAATCTGTGGATTGAAAGTGACTAATAACTGCTTAATATAATCTAAGACTCAGAAAGATCCATGATAAAATAACTACAAAGAAGTAGAATCAAAACACATTCCTGGATGTTTTAATCATTGAAGTTGGAACAAAAGGAAATCTTATTTCTAAAATAAAGCCTTCCAGGAGTCAGTGAGTGGAGACCAAAGCAGACTTTTAGAAGAACTAACTTCAAAAGACATTCTCTATATTATAAGGGTCCAATTGTTAAAGTAAAATGATCAAGACCTCCCGGAGATTCTAGGTCATGACTAAACCATCACCATCGACTCGGACATTTCTAGAGACCTAGCACTCTTCCACCCTCCGCTCCACTCACGGCCCAGGCTGGGCACTGAAGTTCTCCATCATTCGGTTGGACAGTGCTACAGGACAGGCCTCCAAACACAGAGCTTCCTGGGCACTGCAGTACACTGGAAAGGCTCTAGTAAGAGCGGGTAAGTGCAGCCTGAGTGTCTGGTGAGATCAAACCTGAAGAGAGAGCGAGATAAGGAGAGAGTTGAGTCATTAGTCAATTCTTTTAACTAACTCTCTGAAGTTGGCTGGCTTCACACTAGACCTGGTGATTAATGGTAGAGAGATAGCTCTTACAATTCAACTTCTGTAAGTAGGAAGAAATTTAAAGCTTCCCCTGAGCATTCGCTTCCTCTTTAACTGCTTCAAAACAAATCTCAGTGTCTCTAGGCTAATGCCACTTCTCATTTTGCACATAGCCCTTGATGGGGAAGAGGGAGCAGGCCAGCCGTCCCCTACTGGACAGTGACCCATGGTTCTCTGCCTTTTCACAGCAATCTCCCAAAGGGAGAAACAGAGTCATGACATCAAGGGACAAAATGGCAGCCCTGAGAGGTCATTCCACTGTCAGAAAGCACACACAAGCTATTATTCTGAAGAGGGGAAAACTACTTACAGTTTTCCAAGTGGGTAGTCTGGAGTTTGCTATAGAAGTGCTTTTTAGTTCAATGATCCCTTGCAGAAAAGTATGTAGATAAAAGTTAAGAAGATTCAATATGGAGAATAATTTTTTTCTGGCTTTGAAAATTTTTCTAACACATAAGCACGACTCTTAGTTGCAGAGACTCAGTTACTCAGTTATCAAAGATGATATGGATAAGGTGACCAGACCCACCATCTACCCGGCTGCACAGAAATCTAGGATTCATGCTGTTTCCTCTCTTCTCATACCCAATGTGTTAGTTTCATTAATTCTCCTTTCAAAATATTTTAATTCATCCAATTTTCTCCATTCTCATGACAACATTTTAGTTTAAATCAGTCATGTCTCCCCTGAACTATTACAATAACCTCTTTAATAGAACTCACTCTTGCTTCTCTATAATCTATCTCATGGCAGCCAGAGAGATCTTTTTTAAACATTTGTGAGATCATACTATTCATGAAATCATGTCATCTTCAATGGCTTCCTTCCAGGGCTGTAGATGATCTAGCCCTTCCCTACCTTCCAACTTCATTTCTTCTTACATTCTGTCCTAATACCACTGGCCTGTTTGGGGTTCCTTGGCTAAGACAACCTCTTATCTGCCTCAGAGACTTTGCCTTCATTTCCTCCGGCTGTAATGCTGACCTCCTTGTGACTGGTTCTTTCCTGTCTTCTAGGTCTTAGCATAAATGTCACCTCCACAGATAAGATCTCCCCAACCTGTCCCCTTCCCTTGTTATTCTCCCTTTATTAATATCCTCTGCTTATTTTGTTCACAGCACTTGTAATCTGAAATTGTCCTATTTATTTATTAATGTATATACTTACTCTTTTTTTTAACCTTTTAAAAAATAATTTTATTTATTTATTTTTGGCTGCGTTGGGTCTTCGTTGCTGCGTGTGGGCTTTCTCTAGTTGCTTAAAGGGTGGGCTGCTCTTCATTGTGGTGCAAGGGCTTCTCATTGCGGTGGCTTCTCTTGCAGAGCACGGGCTCTAGGCATGAGGGCTTCCGTAGTTGTGGCACACAGGCTCAGTAGTTGTGGCACTCGGCTTAGTTGCTCCACGGTATGTGAGATCTTCCCAGACCAGGGCACGAACCCGTGTCCCCTGCATTGGCAGGTGGCTTCTTAACCACTGTGCCACCAGGGAAGTCCATCTGCAACTTTTAATTCATGGAAAATTTCAAGCATTGTATATACTTACTCTTGATCTCTTCTCTCCCACAATAGAATCTAAGCTTTTCCAGGGTAGGAACCATGCTTGTCTTTGTGACATCACTGTATCTACAATACTTAGAACAGTGCCTAGAACATAGTAAATATTCAGTGGATATTTGTGAAATGAATGAAGAAAGAAAGGTCATCTAGAGCAGGGGTTGGCAAAATTTTTCTGTAAAGAGCCAGAGAGTAAATATTTTAGCATTTGTCATTTACAGTCTGTGTTGCGTATTCTTCTTCATGTAAAGACCATTCTTCACTCTTACAAAAGCAGACCACAAGCTGGATGTGGCCCAAGGGCTATGGTTGCCAAGCCCTGATCTAGATCAAAAGAGAAATTTATCCATGACCCTAGTTACCTCTAATGTCTAACTTTTGTGTACTTGTCTGAGTTCTAGGGTGTAGTAGATAAACTGGAGTAGTTATGTCAGCTGTTACCTCCTTGTCTAAGACCCCTTCTTAGTGAACCTGTTCCACCCACAGTTCCTGGAGAGGAATAGCTTTATATGCTACCTGATTTCCTCTACACCTCCTACTTCCTACTCATGGCTGATTGTAACTAGAGCTGAACTCTACCCTAATCAGATGATGATGTCTCTATGGAATTTGGAATTGGGCCACTAAAATTGAACCAATTAGATGCCAATGGGCTCTTGACATAAAATAGTAGGGTAGATCCGTGACAAACCAAAGCCAAATGTAAGCTCCTATTTTCAGGGAATAGAGATACCACAATAAAAAGGAGGTCAGACTACTAAAGACACTGAAGGAGATATACAGGTAGAAGCACAGACCTGAAGCCCCAGGGTCCTGAGAAGAAAGGAGTAGCCTTGGGTCCTGAACATCCAGTTCCATGTCCCATGTGGTCTAGGTGTGCTTTGCTTTTGTCCTTGGATATCTGTGAAGTGGTCTGTTGTTATCTCTCCTTAACTGACCTAATTTAAGAGAGCTTCTATTCCTGACAATGAGGCTGGGTGTTTCAAGTTACTATCAAAGCTATCGATCAATACACACATATTTAACAGATGTCTGCTATGTTTAGGATATCTGATAGACATCATGAGAGCAAACACATATGTACAAGAAATTGTTATAGCCTTCAGGGTAAATCTAGTTGAGGGATGAGACCGAGATATATGAAATAATAATTAACAGCGTAAGGCCGTGTACAGTTAAACACCTCATGACAGGATTCTATCTACGTGTCTAAGACTTTTTAAAAATCAGTTTTAATGGTATTTAAAGCAAAATGAAAATGGATGCTGATGAAATAATACTGTTTCAAAAGAATTACACAACAGTGCATTCTGACAAATAAAATTGCTTTTTATCAAGAATTGTACTTTTGTCTAAATATTTAAGGCACATTTTAGCAGAATTTCGAAACTGCTAACCCTTAGTCAAATCTATCCAGATTAACTGAGAATAAACCATTCCTGTGCTCTTTCTGAAAGAGATAACAACTATCCCCAGACTATCTAAAAAGTGTTTGGTCTTAACAACAAAGGTTAGATAAAGTCCTGGGTGTGTTCAAAGCGAACTCTTGGGTATTTTATCAATACAGGCATCAGGTTACCAATTGCTTTAAAAATGCACTCCCTGACATTGTCTCTATGCTGACAGAATATTCACTCAGAAAAACAGCCTCTAGAGACCTGTGTCTGATATGAGTGCATATAGGAATTATTTTTTCCTGAACCAAGATTTGTAGAAGTACCATCTTCTAGGCATGCTACCTACAAGATCTACTCAGTCCAAAGTGGAAATAAACTCTATAAAGGCAACAAGTTTATCAGGATTTTATTTTTTTCACGTCTTTATTGGAGTAGAATTGCTTTACAATGGTGTGTCAGTTTCTGCTTTATAACAAAGTGAATCAGCTCTACATATACGTATATCCCCATATCTCTTCCCTCTTGCGTCTCCCTCCCTCCCTCCCTCCCTATCCCACCTGTCTAGGTGGTCACAAAGCCCCGAGCTGATCTCCCTGTGCTATGCGGCTGCTTCCCACCAGCTATCTATTTTACAGTTGGTAGTATACATAAGTCCATGCCACTCTCTCACTTTGTCTCACCTTACCCTTCCCCCTCCCCATATCCTCAAGTCCATTCTCTGGTAGGTCTATCAGGATTTTTTTAAAGTAAGTTTTTATCAAAGCCTTGTTTTAAAAGGAAATAAAGATGGGAAATGGGGAGTAATAAAATAAGTTTTCTGTCATATCAATGCACAGAAATTCAGCATAGGTACCATAATCTACTACTTAGACCCCAACGGTTTTTCTTCATCCATGGAGTATATACACTTGATACAAAACAGGGTGTGAGTCAGTAATTGATTTGTGTTCATGTACCAATGCTGAGAGTACTATACCAGTTACCTAACCAGTGGTTGTCCAACTTGAGTGTGGATCAGAATCACTTGGGGGCGTGTTGAAACAGATTTACTGGGCCCCACTCTCAGAGTTTCTGATTTAGGAGGTGGGCCTGAGAATCTGCATTTCTAACAAGTTCCTAGCTGATACTGATGCTGCTGGTCTGGCGGACCACACTGAGAAGCAATGAACTGACAACAATCACATAGGCTTTGGCCCGATCACTAGCCTGGACTTCCCTGCTGGACATACCTAGAGAGTCCACTAGAACTATATGAAGAAACAGACTGAGGTGGTTTCCGTATGAATTCTGTTGCTCAAAAGTCATACAGCGGTTTGGCGGATTCTGTCTGGAATTCTGATTCATTTTTAATTCCCTCATTTTCACATAAGGCCCAATGCCAGCTGATAGTGGTGGCTTAGGTAAAGAGGCACACGTAGCAGGCTCCAATGAGATTCACCAGCAAGGAACCACAGCAGAAAATCTTCTCACCAAAGACGTTCACACTGATGGCTCCAGTGACAGTGCTGGGCCAGTCCAGTTTTGGTGTTTGGAAAGGACTGTCCAGAGAAATGGAGTACTGACACATGCTGCAACGTGGATGAACCTTGAAAACATTATGCTAAGAGAGAGAGACCAGTCCTCAAAGACCACGTATTGTATCATTCTATTCACATGAAAGTCCAGAACAGGGAAGTCTACAGAGACAGAAAGTAGATTAGTAGTTTTAGGGCGGATGGGGAAAGGGACAAGTGTGGGTGTGGGGAAGATTAGCCCAAGGGTACAAGGTGTCTTTTTGAGGTGATGCAAATGTTCTAAAATTGTGGTGATGGCTGTACACATCTGTGCATATACTAAAACCCATTGAATTGTACGCTTTAAATGGGTGAATGGTATGGTATGTGATTTATATCTCAATGAAGCTGTTAAGAAAAAAAAAAGGACTGTCCGCTGACAGTTTGTTCATCCTCATACCATGCTCACCGTCCTCCTACTGTCCAGAAAGCTTTCCTTCGTACTTGTGCATGCACAGACTGTCTCAAAAAAATGGCAAGGTGCTAATATTAGTGGCCATTTCTAAAAGGAAAGAAGGGATTCCCAAAACATAATTAAGTCTCTGTTACCTATTATTTTTATCCAAAGTGGAAGAAAAAAGGTTATGAAAAAGAACAAGAGGACTTGCCTGACGGTCCAGTGGTTAAGACACCACTCTTGCATCGCAGGGGGCACAAGTTCGATCCCTGGTCAGAGAACTAAGATCTTGCATGCCGGATGGCACAGCCAAAAAAAAAAAAAAAAAAAAGAAAAAGCACAAAATGTATAAGACTGACAGAACAGTTTTCTGGTTTCTTTGGAAGGTGGTTTGTAAAATTAAAATTAAGTGTTCCAAGTGTGAGAATTAGGAAGAAACCACTGAGGCCTCCACTCCAGGAAACACAGTTTGAAGGGGACCATGAGACTTGGGCTCCAGAAAGCATCTTTATACATCCCACAGTATAGAGATGGTATTAAGAAATGAAATAACATTTCCTCTCAAGGGCTATATGAAGAAGCTTGTGTGTGAAGGAAAATGCCCTGAAAAGTCCAGGCCTTGGACACACACACACACACACACACACACACACACACACACAACACACACACACACAAAGCAAATGGTTCAGAAAATGAAACTCATCCCAGAAGCAAATTACCTAGAGTTAATTCATTAATATGTTTGCAAAATATTTTCTGAGCACATATAATAGCCCCCAACACTGTAGTCAGACATTGCCCTGCGCTCAAATGATACAAAGAAAAGAGAGGCTGCCCCAGTCCTCAAGGAGCTTATTGTCTAGGGGGAAACTCAATAAACCAGTGGTCCCAGTACTTCCTGGTGACCACTTTGATAAATCATGCTTTGGAAGCACAGAGAGGGACAGGTAAATTACACTGTGGGCTGAGAGAGCTTCCTGTAGAAAACGACCCTTGATCTGAGTTTTAAAGGAAAAGTAGAAGTTAGCTAGCTAGAGGATGAAGGAATAGGATGTGACAGTGGGGACTTAGGAGCAGATTAGGAAGCTCAGCTTTGGAAGGCACTGTTGGCAGTGGCTTGGCTCCTTCATGGTCCCAGAACATGCAGAACACGTCTACCATGGTTCTAGCTTTCCCTGGGTAACCTTGACCCTTGGGGGTCTGGTGACATCGCTTCCTCCTTTCATTCCTCCACGCCCAGAACTTGCCATTGGTGGTGGCTTGCCATGGCTGCTCACTTCTGCTTTCCTCACCATCCTGATTGACTTAGCTCTTCCATCACCTGTGTAACCAATCCACTGTAATAAATGTCTTCTGCTCCAAAGACCAAAAAAAAAAAAAAAGGTGGGAAGGGATGGAAACAACAGGCAGTATCATTTCTGATAGGAAATTGCAATTACCTGTGAATGGCTGGGGTGAACAGATGTATGAGAGGAGAGGAGTGGGAAGCAGCCACACAGCACAGGGAGATCAGCTCGGTGCTTTGTGACCACCTAGAGGGGTGGCATAGGGAGGGAAGGAGGGAGGGAGACAGAAGAAGGAAGAGATATGGGAACATATTTTTATGTATAACTGATTCACTTTGTTATAAAGCAGAAACCAACACACCATTGTAAAGCAATTATATTCCAATAAAGATGCTAAAAAAAAAACAAAAAAAAAAACCCAAGAGAAGTAGGGTGTTAGGTGCTAAACTGAAAGCAACAGGGAGCCATTGATGGATTAAGTAGGAGTCTGATTAGCATTTAGTAAGATCACCTTGGTAGCAATGCAGAGAATGGGTTTATTGGGGTTGGCCATGCTCAGCTTAGCAGTAGAAAGACTATTTAGGAAACCGTTTCAATAACCTAGTGAAAGATGATACTGGCACGGACTAGGCAGCAGTTCTCAAGCATTTTGTTCTCAGGAGCCCTGTAGACTCTTGAAAATTATTAAAGGCTCCAAGATAGCTGACTTAGTTCTCCACAGCACATGCAGACACAACAAGGTGATAGAAAAGAGATTACCTGCTGATGAATATTTCTGTTTAAGAGCCAGGATAACTTCTCAAAAAATCTCTCAGCCGACTCTCTTCCAGTACTTAAACTAGTCACTGAAAAGAGGGGGCAGGGTAAGCATTATGCCTGGTTTGAACCAATCATGATTCTGTCTCTGGGGCCAGACTGGATCCAGCCTCCTCTGAAGCTTATAGAGGCACCTACTAGCAAGGAAGGCAGTAGAAAGGGTAAGTGCCATTAGGGCGGCAACTATTGGTGGCAGTCATAGGATTCATCAGGGTAGAAGTTGTCAGTTAAAAGTGCCATGTCTACTGATGATTAACCAGAGAGGTAGTGAAGTAAGATGAACTGGACTGTAAGGAACACTGACACTTAAAGGGACGAGCAAAGGAAAAGGAAGCTCTGAAAGAAACTCTGGGGCAGAAGGGACAGTGGTTAGAAGGGTGCGGCTCTAAGTCAGACTGCTGGAGTTGAGCGTTACGAACGCTATTAGCTGTCTGGTCTTGAGAAAATCACTTAGATGTTTTAAACCTAAGTTTTCTCATCTATAAGATGATGGAAATAATTATGCTATTTCATTAAGTGCCATTAAGAGGGAGTTAAATACAGTAATTGTGTAGTTGGCACAGAACCTTAATAAATGAGGGCTATTGTCTTATTAGTGTTAGTATTAATGAGGATCTGCTTCAGAGATGGAAAGATAATCAGATGTAACAGAAGCCAGGAGAGAAGAGAATTTTTTAACTATCTCCAGCGGTAAATACTGACAAGAAGTCGTTTAAGGTAAGAACTGTCAAGAGATACTTAGGGGTTGTCCTCTTCACATTTTTAGCATCTACTATTGGCTTATATTAAACTAGCAGTCAACCAAATAAGATGTTTTTAGACAAACTCCAGCCAAACTAGGGCTCCTTCTTTCTGTACCTGTGTAGCTGACCGCAAGATTTAGTTTATCCACTACATTGTATCTAACCCTTGGTTTTAATCCAGTGTTCTAGCCTGACAAGACTAATTTGAATCTTTGATCTATTTGCTTACGTCAGATGGCATTTCCAATGTCAATGTCATCTGCATATTTGCTGTGTATATCTTGAATATTTTTATCTATTTTAACAGTTGAGTGGTAAGAATATTTAAAAGGGAAGTTACTTTTCTCTAAGCTTCATTCAGTTTCCTCATCAGTAAAATGAGTATAATTATATTTATTTCACATAGGGTTGCGATAAATAAGTAAATCCCTGAACGTGCCTAGTACTGTGTGTAGCGCAAAGAAGATCTTCCTGCGTTCTTCCTGGTTCCCTCCTTTCTTCTCCCCTGCATCACTTTTTCCTTTTTCTCTCCTTTCTTTTAAAATTTCTTTAAAACTTTGTTTTAACATACTGCCTTGCTTACAAAGAGAAACTACGTGTAGAATAGGACAGTGTTTTGAGATCCAATTGGCTAGAATAAACTGAATTTCATGCTTTGAATTGGTGACAGCTCCCTTAAGTAAATATAAAGGCATAAATATATTTCTGTCTCCTTTTCTCATGATCCCCTAATCCCTACTTACACACTCCACCTCCCATCACCTCCTCCCACATCCCCTCTAGCCCCTCCAAGCAGATCATAGTCACTTCACTGCTAAAAGAAATATATTTACTGAGTATCTACAATGTGAACAGCCTCAGGTTAGGACTGAAGTTAAGATACTAGAAGCCAAAAACAATCTTTCTGCCTTTTAGGACCTAATGAACTCTGAGTATCTGGGTTTAATCCCCTTAGAGTCTCTCCATTCTCCTGTAAATCAACCACCTCATGGTAACACCTGGGGGAAAGGAAGAAAGAAGACCCCTTGTGGATTTTTGCCCTCTCTCCCAGGTAATATGTACATTTTATACGCGTATTCTTTCATGCTTCCCACAAATATTTCTGAAACTTCTATTATGTGCCAGGCATGATTATAAATACTAAGGATATGTGGAGAACAAGGCAGGCAATGTCCCTGTTCTCATGGGATTTACAGTCTAGAGGGGGGAGACAGACAATAAACACAAAGAAAAATGCTTGAACAGGACAGTATTGGACATAAATGTGATATAGAACATTTGAACAAGTGACATGCTCCAGAGTGGCTCATTTAGGTTGGGTGGGCAGGAAAAGTCCCTCTAAGCAGGTGACATTTCAGCTGAGACCTGAATCACAAGAACCAGTTACACTAAGATCTAAAGAACATTCCAGACAGGAGAAATACTAGTACAAAGCCCCTGAGGTAGGGATAAAATCGCTGTGTTCACAGGGCTGAAAGGAGGCCAGCGTGGCTGGATTACAGCACCCAATGGGGAGAGTGGCATGAGATAAAGTGGGAGAGCCACAGGCCAGGTCACCAGGCAAGGCCTTGCAAACCTGGAGGCCTGTTAGAATGTCCTGGGGAGCTTTAAAAACTATGTGGACCCTCCTCTAGAGATTCTGATTCACTTGATCTGAGGTGGAGCCCAAGCAACAAAAGTTCCCAGGGGATTCCTCTGTGCAGCCAGGGTTGAGAATCAGTGATGTCTGTGTTTCACAAGCTGTGGTAGGGAGTTTGTATTTTCTCCTAAGTGGAATGGGAAGTCACTGAAGGGTATTAAGCAGAGGAGAGATGGGATTTGAGTAATTTATTTAAAAGATCCCTCTAGCTTCTATCTGGAGAATGGATTTAGTGGATCAAGAGAGGAAGCAGGTGATTGTTGTCTTTTTGTGGACATATGCTTTCATTTCTCCTGGGTAAATACCTCGGAATGGAATTGCTGGAAATAACCCAAATGTCAATCAAAAGTTGAATGGAGAAACAAACTGTGATATGTTCATACAAATAAAATACTACTCAGCAATAAAAACAATGGCTGATACACGCAATAACATAGATGAATCTCAAAACCATTGTGTTGAACAAAATCAGGCAGACACAAAAGCTTGTATACTATACTAACCCTCTTATGAGGAATAACAATCAGAAATGGTTACCTCTAGGGGTAGAGACTGACTGGAAGGGGGTTAGTAGGGAATTTATGAGGGTAATGGCAATGTACTTCATCTTGATTACATGAGTATACACGTTTATCAAAACTCATTTGAACTGTACACCTAGAATCTGTACATTTCATCATATGTGGATTTTACCTCAATCCAAAACATGAAAAAGGACTCACACAAAGACCTGTACATGAATGTGTATGTAGAAAAGCAACAGGGGTTACAGTTAGGAGGAGCTCTGCAGTGTCCTGGTGAAAGATGATGGCATAGTCTAGGCTAAGGAGATGGAGATGAAAGATTGGAGATGGTGTGGAGATAGGATATGGAGATGAAGAGAAGTCAACAAATTCAGGATATACTCTGGAGGTAGAAGCTGAGGGAACCCCATTGTTGATTGTGTGAGAAGAAGAGAGGAATCAAGAATGACTTTTAGGTTTTTCCTATAAGCATCTGGATGGGTGATGCTGTCATTTACGGAGCTGCGGAAGCCTGGGATGAGTAGGCTAGGGGAGAGGAAAATTAGGAGCTCTTTTTTAACCATGTTAAGTCTGAGATGTTTATTAGACTTCTTGGGTATTTCAGCGGCAGATTTCTGGAAAAGATGCTTCCATCTTTTATTGTTAAAATATAAACTTTCAATCTGGTCCAGTGGAGGATGCTGTGGTGATAGGTGGCAGTAGAATGTAGTTCCTTGAATTTGTGATAGAGTCAGGAACAGGCTTATGAGAAGCAGAATTAGATATACTTTAAAGTTTCTGTATGATTGTGGACCCAACGGATAGAGAGAATAAAAAAAAATGTTGAGGATGAGATGAAACAATAAATAGTTGAATCCAAGCAATGGTGTAGTCACCTGACTGGAGGTTTCTAAGAACTAATGAGGCTTGAAAATTAGCTAATGATATGATTTGGATTTAGGGATGTTAGTTATCTGCTGCTACATAACAAACTACCCCAAAATTTATATTAATAACAATATAAATGTTTATTATCTTACACAGTTTCTGTGGATCGGGAATTTGGGAACAGCTTAGTGAGTTTTGTTTTTCAGCAGGAAGGGCTTAATTGTTGTTTTAATATTTTTCAGGTTTAAAAAGTGTCTATAAAGCTTTTAATTCCCAGTAGGAAAATGTTATCTGAATGATTGTTCTAATAGCAAACCACTGTAAATTGTTTCACCTGCATTTGGGACAGAGGGAGAGAGATTATTTTCAAAGCACCGTAGCTTTCTTCCTGAGAAGGTCAGAGGTACACTGGTTTGTATGATTGCGACATCCACTAGGTGATCTTTCCTTCATGGGCTTTATCTGTGAGAAGGGCCTTAGGCTTCACCTCCCAATTTGGCTGAAGATTTACTGATGAGATTCACAACCTTTGGGTTGCTCTGATATTTCAACATATTTGCCAAGTTCTGGGGCACATCCTGGAAGGCCGTCATAACTTCTGGATCCTGCGTGGCCACAAGAACCTCTGGATCACTAATCATTTCATTGAGCCCAAGCATTCCTGCCCTTCCAGGCATACCCCCTCCCATTCCAGGCGTTCCTCCAGGAAAGTTACCAGGTGTCGGCCCGGGAAAGCCACGGAAAAAAAGCCACACTGAGTTTCTGATGTCTTCTGACTTATTCCCCCCTCTGGGCTCTCTTATGTTCTTCCCGAGCCTTCTAAAGCCTTTCTCTTTTTCCTTTGATCTCTTGCTCTTCATGTTTTCCCTCATACTTTCTCTGATGTTCAGCAATTTTCTGGGCCCTTGGTTGAACTTCTTTCAGCATTGCACTAGCACCTTCATCATAATCCAGTTTACAGGCAAGGGCAAGATCACGGACTGCTTCTACACGATGGCCCAGAGGTATGTGCGCTTTCCCGGCCCACTTGTAAGGCTGAGCTGAATCAGGATTTATTTCAATATCTCTGTCACAGTCTCAGATGACAGCATTTGGCTTCTGTAATTTGATGAAGACACTGGCTCTCTTGGCATATGGAATGGCCAAGCAAGGATTCAGCCTGATGGTATCTGTGAACTAGTCAATGGCTTTCTGTAGTTCACCATCATTTAGGGCCTCAATGGCAGTCACATTTTTATCCTTTGCCTCATGCATCATCCCCTCAGTTATCTCAACATTTTCATCTCCCATTTCCTGAGGGGGCAACCGTGTCTGGTTCAATCGCACCTTCAATTTCTAGATCACTTTCCTCACTTGATGTTTCATCTGTCTTTATGTTTTCCTCTGATTTCTCACTATCTGGTTTTTCTTTCTTGGTATGTGCTGATTTAGTTTTATGAGTAGCAGGTGGTATTTTTCCTCCAATGACCTCCACCCGCTCCCTCAGGAAGTGCATTTCTTCAGTGTTCAGGACACTGGCACTGCTTACACATCTTCATGAAGGTTCAAAGCTCGCTCACTTTGGGAAGGTCCATGGTCCGGCAAGGCTGAGGCTGAGGTCGGATTCCAGCTCAGGGCGCTAGCTCAGCGTGACTATGTAGAAGGGTGAGGCTGCTTAGTTTTGAGTCCAGGTCCCTCTTAAAGTCGCAGTCAATATGTTGGCCAGGGCTACAGTTTTTGAAGGCTTGACTGGGGCTAGAGAATCCATTTCCCAGATGGGTGATTCATACACATGGCAAGTTAATGCTGGCTGTTGGTAGGAGGACTCAGTTCCTTACCACGTAGACGGCTCCCTGGGCTGCATGAGTAGCTGACTTCCTCCACACACAAAAAAATCCAAGAGTGTGCAAGGTAGAAGAAGCAATGTCTTTTATGTCCTAGCTTCAGAAGTCACTCTCCATCATTTCCACAATATCCTACTGATTACAGGTCAGCCTCATTCAGAGTAGAAGTGTCTACACAGGGAAGTGACTGACAGGAGGAGAGCATCGTCAGAGGCCCTTTTGGAGGCTGGTGTCAGCTCCCTTTTTAAGTTTTGTAGTTTATGTTATATTAGCAGTATAAAGGGACTCATCTTCATAGTGGTGTATGAGAAAAATTCCCCTAGATACTCGTGGCTCCAGACCTCATATGCAATTCAACCAGCTTTAGAAATATCATCAAAAGAATTTGAGAAGATATTTCTTTAAAGCATTTTTTAAAACATTGAGAAGGCTTACAATTAAATATAGTAGTGTTCTAAAAATCACACACATGGTATTAGTATTTTTGTGTAAAAGAATCTGTATATTTAGTGTTTTAAGTTTTTATAATGTTTAGGAGAATACGACCTATTGGAATGACACGTTGTGTGTGTAATGCTTATTTAAAATGTGTAACTAAGTAATCGCTTTACATTTGTGATTTTAAGTGGAAATTTTTCAAATGTAAATACACTATTAGACATTTAAAAAACTTAAAATTAACATATTTATAAGATTAATTTATTAGATATATGTGAATTATTTAAGTCCTTGGAAAGTGTTTTTTGGTTTTGGTTTGTGTTTTGGTCAGACAACTGAAGAACTTAAAAAAAAATAAATTGAATATATTAAATTTATAAATGTAGTTAAAATATTTAAAGTAGGTTAATTAACTGTGACCAAACATTCATCAAAAGTGCCCTTAGAGGGAATTCCCTGCTGGTCCAGTGGTTAAGACTCTATGCTCTCAATGCAGGGGGCCCTGGTTCGATCCGCGCGTCTCATCGAAGATCCTGCATGCGGCAATTAAGACCCGGTGCAACCAAGTCAAATACAAAAACAAATATATATATTTTAAAAAGCCCCTTTATAAGGGGTTGTTTAAATTTAGCTATATCTATAAAATTTTATAAATTTATAAGCTTACAGGAAAATCTCCTTGGGTTTTGATTTTGTAAAGTCAAGCATTAATTTTTCAAAACCAAAGTAACTTTTGAATACTTTTCCTTGAATGCACAAAAGTTAACCTTAAGTAAATAGATTCACTTTACTTGGATGGCAGTGGGGGAAGGGGGAGAAGAGAGATTTTGGCTGATGGGCCAAGTCTTGCCTGACTAGGCTTGGGCCTGACTCCTGTTCCTGCCTGATGGCTGAGCTGGTCCACCAGTATAAGCTCTTCCCTGCCAGGGCCAGAAGGGGTGAGGCAGAGGGCAGGGAGCCAGGCCTCCACCTGGATTGTCTGTTCCCCCCTCCCACCTCCTTGATCTCACTGTGCTCTGTGCATGTAATAAGTGTGTCACTAGCCTTAATACCAATCCACAGCGTGATTCTCGCTCTCTCCAAAGAAGCTGAGCACATGGTACAATGGTCCTTATTAACTTGCTCTTTGATTGTCCAAGGGACTTCTAACGGACCTGCAGGACTAACTGTGGCTGTATTAAGCAGAGAGTACAATAAAAGAACATCAGAGGGTCCTGGACGTAAAAGCTGCAAATTCACCACATTGTAGTGATATGACTTACAGATAGAAAACAAAAAAATAGCCAAACATTGCTTAGTATGGGGTAGCACAGTCTCACATTTAGCTTTGGGTTGTAATATTGAAGTTTTTAATTTACTATAACTGAACTATGCCTGAACACCCTACCCAGATGGGTTGAGGGCAGGAATGCTCTTCAATTTCCTATTAACTGGGGCTTCCCTGGTGGCGCAGTGGTTGAGAGTCGTGCCCCAGTCCGGGAAGATCCCACAGGCCGCTGAGCGGCTGGGCCTGTGAGCCGTGGCCGCTGAGCCTGCACGTCCGGAGCCTGTGCTCCACAACGGGAGAGGCCACAACAGTGAGAGGCCCGCGTACCGCAAAAAAAAAAAAAAAAAAAAATTTCCTATTAACTGTATTTTTGTGTCTTCCGTGAAAGTTCAACTCCCAGTTCCTGCTTTTTGCCTGGGATGGCATCTAGGTGCCTGCGGAGAGCCTCAGCAGTCCTGAGCGCCAAAACAGGGGCTGCTCTTTGTCACAGATGCCCTGCTCTTTGAAATGGCACCTGTCTAGTGCCTGACCCTGCCGCCCTTCCCATGGGTTTTAGCATAGTTTCCACTTGCTGCTGTAACAAGTTATCACAGACTTGGTGGCTTAAAAGAACGCTTTATTCTCTCATAGTTCTGGAAGGTGTAAGTCCACTATCAAGGTATCATCACCTCCTGCTGAAGTTTCCAGGAAATACTTCCTTGACTCTTCCTAGCTTCCGGTGGCTCCTGGCAATCCTTGGCATTCCCTGGATTGTAGCTGCATCATTCTCATTTCTACCTCCATCTTCACATGGCCATCTTCCCTCTGTATGTCTCTCTGTGTCTTCATGTGGCCTTCCCATTAGGATGAGAAGTCAGTCATTGGGTTTAGGGCCCACACTAATCCAGCAAGATCTCATCTAAACTAATGACATCTGCAAAGACCCCGTTTCCTAATAAGAAAGGTCACATTCTGAGGGTCCAGGTGGACATGAATTTGGGGAGATACTATTCAACACAGTATACCATTCAACACACAAAGGTACTGGGGCTGCAAGTTCAGGCCATGTTTAGAGCCAGGTGCTTGAGGACGTGGAGTGTTGTGTTGAGGATGCTGAGGTTTGCTCTCTACCCAAAGAGGAGGCATCAAGTGCTCTATGCAGGAGAGTATCATGGTCAGAGTTTCATGAAGGATTGCTTTGGTCACAGTGTGTAAAATAAATTGGAGCAGGGAGGGCTAAGGAGGAAAGAAAACCAGTTTTATCATTGGATAATCAAGTGATATGTAATACAGTCTTGAGTCAGAATAGATGGTATAGGAAGAAGAGGAAGGGACAAGTGGGAGACGTATCATAAATTCAGATTTAACCAGACTTGGCAATTAATATGTGGTGGGTGGGAGGAAGCAGTGAAGAAAGGGAAGTGTGTAGGGGGCTGAACAATATGGGTGGTCCCTGAACATCATTGAGTGGTTGCCAAATGAGAGATAGTATTACCCATAGGGCTGGGATTAAAGAGAAAGGCAAGGCTTGACGATCCCACAGTGGTGGACCCCAGTGACATTATGAGTGGTTAGGGAGTTGGAAGTAGGCTCTTTCAGTTGGGATTACTTCCATGAAAAGTATTCTACGTTTGTATAAGAGGATTCCATGGCATAGGCCTCACCTGCTTTTGCTTTTGTTTTTTAAAAAAAATTTTTTTTTAAACAAACCCAATTTTTATTTTATTTATTTATTTATTTACTTTTGGCTCCATTGGGTCTTTGTTGCTGTGCGAGGGCTTTCTCTAGTTGTGGCGAGTGGGGGCGCCACTCTTCGTTGTGGTGCGTGGGCTTCTCATTGCGGTGGCTTGTCTTGTTGTGGAGCACGGGCTCTAGGAGCGTGGGCTTCAGTAGCTGTGGCTCACTGGCTCTAGAGCACAGGCTCAGTAGATGTGGTGCACAGGCTTAGTTGCTCCGCGGCATGTGGGATCTTCCCAGACCAGGGCTCGAACCCGTGTCCCCTGCATTGGCAGGCGGATTCTTAACCACTGCACCACCAGGGAAGTCCTGCTTTTTTTTTTTTTAATATTCTTTATCTACACCAGGTTCTTTGTCTGGATATTGTATCTTTAATTTTAATAGATATTGCCAGGTTACTTTTTACAATTCACTTTTTTACTGGCATTGTATGAGAGTTCCCTTTCCTCCTTATTCCCACGATTAGTAGGTATTTCACTCTTTAATTTTTGCTATTTGAAAATATGACTTCTTTAAATGGCTGCAAAACATTCCGCCATATCAACATACCGTAAAATACTTAAACATTTTCCTATTTTTGGACATTAGATTGTTTCCCATTTTTTGCTATAATGAAATTAATAACCCAGAAATGGGCATTTTTATACATAAATCTTTGTCCATCCAATGATACTTACAATGAAACTTATAATTTGAAAGAGGATGACATAGGTATAGTTTCCTCAGGCTCTTGCTTTGTTGTTTTTCTTCCTGTGTGCCTTTCTTTCTTTTCACTGATAGTATTTTAGGTGGACTGAGAGAGTTATAAGAAAAGGAAAGGGTTAAAACAAATAGATTTTTAATTTTCTTTGAATTCTATTAGTATATGCTATTCCTTATTCACTACCAAAGTGATCTGGAATTGTATTAAGCCACTATTAATTCCCTAATTTTACTATATGCATAGATGAAGTTTCTCATTTTATGGAGGGAAGAACAAATGCATTCTAGTATCCTAGCACTGTCTGTAACCTACAAAAGCAGCTTAACTTTTTGTTTTCTTAGACATCGAACTTCTGAAAAGCATCAAAGTTTTCTTGCCATGATGATGAAAACAAAAGATGAGATTTAAATCTTGATACCATGAATGGTATATATTATAATATATGACTGGAAAATAAACAGCCTTTTCTATATTCTTCTCCCTTAAATTTTAGCTATTAGAGTCAGAATGCTTCGATTGCAGAATTCTCACTTGAGCAAGGTTTTTATATAACATTATTCATATTCTTGGCCTTGGATGCCAATTAAGTCTCTCAAGTCTAAAATTGCTTTGTTTGCTTTTTAAAGAAATCTGCCCACCTTACAGACCTACAAGTTAACTAACCAGCCTGCTTTCTTTTCCCCCCAGAGGACTTTGCTCTGTTGGTTTTCTGCCAGCTCTTCCTTTCAAACTGAAATAGTTCAGTTTCTCTGTTTCTAGAACATAGAATTCATTACTCCTGGATTTTTGCCAACAATGTCCCTCTCATGTTTTTAAAACTAAGATGAATGTTACAGAGTGACCTAGTGGGCTCGACCCATGATTAGAAGTCAGTCAGTGATATATTAGATGTCTGCATGGATGCTCTGTTCTGGGTAGTGGGGCTGCTAGGGGAATGGGCCTCTGGGAGGGTGGGGGGGGCATTCAGGGCGAAGCCTCGGGACTGGAAGGGAGAAATATGTGTGAGAGATTAGGTAAGATTTGGCTGATGTGAGGCAAGACTCAGATTCTTCCCCCGCCCTCAGGGCCCTGGTGAGTCTCTACCATAGAAAGGGCATAGTCATTCATTCCTTTCGGCCATTTAGATGGAAAACAGAAAGCCAGGTGACAGAGAATATTTATAAAGGGCTCTAAGAAGAACCACTCCATTTTTTTTTTTTTTAATTTTTCAGTTCTCCTTTTCTCTTCCTACCTCTGCAACCCTCCTTAGCCTCTTGTTTCTACTAGTAGTGAAAAGGTGGGCCTTCCTGCAACAGAGCGGAAGTCTTAGGAATGTATACATCTGCACCACCTTAGGCCAGGTGAATTTTTCATTCATGTGGCTCTGCGGAATAACAGGGAGATGTCTTTACCTTTTAGGTTACTTTCTAAGAATATGTTAGTGTTTAAATTCTTTTCAAGTTGGCTATGTATTTTAAAATTAAGCTTTTCATGTTTAGATAATTGTAAATTCACATACAGTTATAAGAAATGATGCTGGGACATCCTGTGTGCCCTTTATCCGGTATCCCACATAGTAACATTTTGTAAAACTATAGTTCAATATTATTGTAGGATACATTCATGTATAATATCATTGGCATTGATACAATCAAGATATATAACATTTCCATCACCAAGGATCCCTCATGTTGCCCTTTTACAGTCACATACACTTCAGTGCTTCCCTAACCCCCTCAGTATCCCTTGGTAATCACTAATCTATTCTCCATTTCTATAATTTTGTCATTTCAAGGATGTTATGTAAATTGAATCCTACAGTATATAACCTTTCGGTATCAGCTTTTTAAACTCAGCATAAATTCTTGGAGATTTGTGTATGTATCAATAGTTTTTTTTAACTGCTGAGTAATATTTCATGGTATGGATGTAGTGCAGTTTGTTTACTGTTCACTCATTGAAAGACATCTGGGTTGTTTCCAGTTCTTGGCTACTATGAGTAAAGCCGCTATGAACATTTGTATACAGGCTTTCATGTGAACATAAGTTTTCATTTCTCTAGGCTAAATGCCCAAGAGTGCAATTGCTGGGCCTTGTGGTAGTTGCGTGTTTAGTCTTATAAGAAACTGCCAAACAGTTTTCAAGAGTGGCTGGACCATTTTACATTCCCACAAGCAATGTATGAGCAATCCAGTTTCTCCACATCCTTGCCAGCATTTGGTGTTGCCACTATTTTTTTTTTTTTTTTAGCTATTCTGATAGTAGTGTAGTGATATCTCATTGTGGTTTAAATCTGCATTATTTTCCTGATGGCTAATGATGAACATTTTTTCATGTGCTTATTTGCCATCTGTATTTCCTCTTTGGGAAATGTGTTCATGGTTTTTGCCCATTTTCTAACTGAATTGTTTGATTTTTAAAAATTGTTGAGTTTTGAGTGTTCTCCATATAGTCTAGATACTAGTTCTTTGTTGAATATGTGGTTTGCAAATATTTTCTCCCAGTCTGTAGACTGATTTTTCATCCTCTTAACAGAGTATTTTGGAGAAAAAAATTTTAATTTTGAGAGACCCAATCTACTAAGTTTTCCTTTTATGGATTCTGCTGTTGGTGTCAAGTGTAAGAACTCTTTGCCTACCCCTAGATCCTGAAGGTTTCTCCTATATATTTTTCTCAAGACTTTATAATTTTACATTTAAGTCCATGCCACATATTTTTTTTTTTTTTTTTTTTTTTTTGTGTTACGCGGGCCTCTCCCGCTGCGGAGCACAGGCTCCGGACGTGCAGGCTCAGCGGCCATGGCTCACAGGCCCAGCCGCTCTGCGGCATGTGGGATCTTCCCGGACCGGGGCACGAACCCGTGTCCCCTGCATGAGCAGGCGGACTCTCAACCACTGCGCCACCAGGGAAGCCCTCATGCCACATATTTTAAAGTAAGTTTTTAGTTCTCTGCTGTCTGAAATAAGTCTTAGCATGTGGAATCCTTTTTGCCCTCATTTTCTTTCTCAAGCATCTACTGAGTGCCAACTGACTCAAGTCACTGATACAATTCCTGACTGGGTACATGATCCTGACTTTGTAATGAGTTAGCTGAGTGATGTCCTTAAAAGCATGAACTATGCATGTAGACTGTTTGGGTTCAAATCCTGGTGCTGCCTCTCAAAAGCTTTATGATCTTTGGCAAGTTACTTAATCGCTCCGAACATCAGTTTTTCACGTCATTCAGATCTAGGTAAAAATAATAATACCTACTTCTCAGGTTTGCTGCAAGAAGGAAATGACATATTAGGTATAAAATGCTTAGTGCAGTGCCTGGCACGTGCACAGAAAACATTCAATAATTGTTAGTTGCTCCCCTTCCTGCTCCCTGTGCAGATTCTCTAGGCACCCTCCCCAACTCAGTCTTCCCCACAGCCTCCACTTCTTTCTTTCTACCTCTCCTGGTCTTAATCATTATACTTCTTTTATGAAACCTGTTTAACCTATTTTAGCATTTAATAGAATTTCCTATCTCCAAATTATTGTGGTATTTATATTTGTGGTCAGGTTACCTATATTGTTTCATGTACGTATTATGTATCTTTCCAAATATGTATCTCTTTGAGGGCATGTTCCTAGCCCTCCATAGAGTCTAGCTCTATGCTGGGTAACTGTCAAACACTCAGCGAGTCCCCAGTACAATGGTAGTGGTGAATCTAAGTCACAACATGTTTGGGACTTCCCTGGTGGCCCAGTGGTTAAGACTCCATGCTCCCAATGCAGGGGGCATGGGTTTGATCCCTGGTCTTGGGGACCAAGATCCCGCATGCTAGTGCAATGCGGCCAAAAAAATAAATAAATGACAACGTGTTTCATTGAAAGCAATTTGGCAAAATTATTCCAAAGTCTTAAAATCTTTGACCTAGTAATTTACTTTTTCAAAATCTATCCTAAGAATGGTCAAATAGTTAAACAAAAATTTATGCATAGGAATATTTCTTACAGCCTTATTTGTAAAACTATGGCTTAGAGAAAAACATAAATGTGTAACAATAAAGAATCAGGAATCATGCAAATTCCATTTATACGGTGGATGATCACACTGTCAATAAAATTCCATTTTCCTAACCATGGATTATAGAACGATAAGGATATTCACTAAAGCACTCTATATTAGTAAAAGCACAGAAATAACCTAAACCCCCAACTGTATGGATAAGTTAAATAAAATATTGTCAGAAAACAGAAATACAGTATGATCCCATTTGTCTAAAAAATGTATGTCTATTTAGATACACATAAGTAGACAAAAGACAGGAAAAATATACTCCAAAATTTCAGTGGTAATTGTCTTTGAGTAATAGCCTTTTGGTGATTTTAACTTTAATTTTGGCTTCTCTAAAATATAGTATTTAATACTTTTAGCATAAGAAAATAAGAATAAAAGTTATCTGTTTTTTAAATGGTGTTTTGGAGACTATTTAATTACACAAATATATTGATCATAATAGAGAGAACAACTGACAAAGTCCTTGAATCACAGTCTAGTGAGGGGTACAAAAAATTACAACAGTGAGGGAATATATTGATAATACTGAGTGTCTTAGAAGCCTAGAAAAAGGTGGGGTTAGGGAGGTAGGATAAGCCTATTTGGTAGAACTTGAGTGCATTAGAGCCAAAAGAAGGGGTGTAGATAGGGAAGAATGATCCAAGTTTACGGTTATGCGTTTTCAAAGGTTCTGAATGGATACTGCTGAAGAAATGTTAAAAGCCATGGAGCAGGGGGAGGGTTTGGAAGGGGAACTAGCAAAAGTAAGTAGCTGTGTTGATACACATTCTATCCTTAAGAGTAAACACAGAAAAAATGGCAATTAATGGTGTTAAATGGGAATGCTAAGATCATATTTTTGCTTTAAAAGATCACACTGACCATTGAGTAGGGAATGAATTAGAGGAGGACGGGATTGGAGGGGGAGAGACAAGTTAGATGGTGGTTTAAGTCACTGAGAAGATGGTAGTGGCTGTAGGGATGGAGAGATGAAGCCTGATGTAGATGTGACCTGGTGATAGATTGGATTGATGGTGGTGGTGATGATGGTGGAGATGTCAAAGGAAAACCAAGAGTCAAGGATGATGTTTTGACTCCTGGGTTTGCAAATTGTGGATGGTGGTACCACTAACTGAGATATGGAACACATGAGGAAGCACAAAGTGCGAGGGAAAATGAGTTCACTTTGGCTATACCGAGTTTGGACTGCCTGTGGGTAGTCCAATGGGGTGTTCAGAAAGTTATTGGAGATACAAGTATAGATGTATGTTTTGGGGGGCAGTCATGAGAGTAGATGAGAACACCAAGAGATACATGTAGAATGAGAAGAGAATAGGGCTTAGGACAGAACCCTAAGGAAAACCAACATTTAAGAGACTGAAAGTGAAAAAGCAAATTGACTCAAAGCTCGTCTGGGACAGAAATTTTTTGTGTGATGTAATTTACAACTCCTTCTGGGAAGCAATTAGCATTCCTGATAAAGTGCGTGAACAGTTTTCTGACAGACTTTAATAAGACTGAGAACTCCTTCTGGGAAGCTAGGGTTACCCATCCAGCTGATTGACTAGCCTAATAATCTTTAACCAGATGTTCTTTTTTTTTGTATCCATTTCTAAACATGGCTGGTGAACCATTCCTTTTTTCTTATAAAATGTCTCAACCAAAATTACTCCTGCAGTTGAATTTTCTAAAAAACCTCTCATTTACTCAGAAACGATTTGTCTGAGGCATTGCTGTAACAAAAGAGAAAGAGGAGCCTGCAAGAGAATTAGAAGAGGACAGAGATAGGAGAGAGACCAGAAGAGTGTTGATGTTATGTGAAAGAAGACTTTCACCAGGTGAAAGTATTTCAAGAGACAGGGCATGAACAGACAACAGTGTTAAATGTGAGTGAAAGGTCAAGTAAAACAAGGATGAGAAATTGCTTCTGATTTTAACAGTAAGAATGTCAATGGTGATCTTGGCAAGGGCAGTTTCTCTGGGGTGATTGGGGGGCATAAGTCAGATTTCAGTAGGCTTGAGTAGTATAGACCATTCTTTCAAAAAGTGTGACTACAAAGGGGAAGACAGGGGAAGGGAGATTTGAGGCTGTTTCATTTTAGAGGGAGGCAGAAGTATATTAAATATGTTTAGGAAGGAGTCAGTAGCCAGAGAAGTAGAAGGTACCTGAAAGAGAAGGGCTAATCTTGAGTCAGAGATCAGAAAAAGGTGAAGCCAGCCTGCAGAGACTGAGCCCAGGTGAAGGGAAGGTCACATGCCTCCCGTTGTGATAGAAAAGGGGGAGGGTGAGCCTGCACGGAAGACCTTTGGCAAGTTTGGTGGTAGAAGGTCAGAGGCATTCCTCTCCAGTGGCTTCTGTTACATCTGTTATGTAGAAGGTTAGGAGCTCTGCTGAAAATGCCTAGGTAAGTGGCAGGATGGCAGACTGAGGACAGGGAGAAAGTTCTGAGCAAGATCCCAATAAGAGGGCTTCCCTGGTGGCGCAGTGGTTGGGAGTCCGCCTGCCGATGCAGGGGACACGGGTTCGTGCCCCGGTCCGGGAAGATCCCACATGCCGTGGAGCGGCTGGGCCCGTGAGCCATGGCCGCTGAGCCTGCGCGTCTGGAGCCTGTGCTCCGCAACAGGAGAGGCCACAACAGTGAGGCCCGTGTACCACACACACAAAAAAAGATCCCAATAAGAATGGGAGATTGAACTGTCTGGGGAAATAGTGAGTGATTTCAGGACGTGGTGGAGGATAATGAAAACTTCGTGGAAACAACTAGCACAGGTCTGTGATTTTTTTTCCTATGATGCTTTGAAGTCCTCATTTAGGCATGAGGACAAGTAAACTGGACTGTCGTTAACGAAACCACTGAACCTTTGCAGCTCCCTTTGGCCATCCTTTAAATATGACTCCTTAGTTTGGAGCCTAGACTCTGTTTTCTTCTTACTTTATAGACACTTCCAGTTGATCTCATCCACTCCCATGGCCTCAGTTAACCTCTCTATGCTGATGAATCCTTAACCAATGTTTGCAACCCAGCCTTCCTCTAGAGCAGCAGACTCTCAAGCCCATCTGCCTTGCGGGCATCTTCAGTTGTCTCCTGAAGCTGAACTCATCATATTTCCACTCTCGCATTTCCTTTCCTCAGCAATTTCCTTCCTTTCCTTTGCTCCGGGAGCCAGGGGTTTGTCGTTTTCACCACGCAAGCCTCTCAGCGCTTAGTGAATGTCTGGTGGAATTTCAAATGAAGAATCCACTCAGTTCTCTAAGCCAGAGACCTGGGAGTCATCTTTTAACCCAACTTCTTCACCTCTAACATCCAATCCATCACACACAAGTCGTGTCCACAACTAAACATGCCTCATGGCAGGAAAAAGAAAAAAGTAAATTATCAAACAATTTTAACAAAGAAACTTAAGTGTTGGCTTTAACTCCTTTTCTTTGCTTCCTTAAAATTGGAACTAAACCAGTGTGTGTGGGGTGCCTCCCTCCCTGCTTTCTCTCCCCCTCTGCAGCCTTAGAGAAAGTGGGAGCGAGTTTTTCATTTGCTAATGATTTGGGCTCAGGTTATAATGGACCATTAAGGTGTTTTGTGGAAGAAAAGAGGAAAATGGAGCTTTCCGGTGAGGGATAAAAAGACTGTGGAGGGGCACCCCGCGACTCGAGGGAGGAGGGGCCTGGGATCTGACCCAGACTTTTCCGAGAAGGGGGGCCGAGAAGGACCCTGGGAGGGGCCCGAGTTCTCCTGACCGTGGCCGGCTCTTTGTCCGCCCCCCGCTTTGCGTGCAGGGACAGGGCTTGGACAGCTCAACCTGTTCACTGCCCAACAGGACCTTCCTTGGGTTGCCCAGACGTTGTTCCCTCCCGGGACGCCACAGGGACCACGTAAGCCCCAGCAACATCCCTTGGGCACCTAGATGGCTGGGGGAAGCTCTCACAGCCCTGCCCGGAGCAGGCGCTGAACGGGGCGCGCTAGAGACCTCCGGAGGACTGGGACAGCGTTAAGCGTGCCTTCATCACAGGCTGCTTTGCGTACTTCCGTGCGTGATCAGTGGCTGTCCTCCACGCCTCCGTCTCTCACCTGGTAACTGCAGAAAGCCTCCTGCCTCGTGTCACCTTCACCATCCGTTCCGCACACAGAAGCCAGAGGTTTTGTTTAAAAACAAAACCCCAAACAACACCCCACTAGACCCCCATCCTCACCCCAACCCCAATCTGGCTAACACCTGTAATCTTTCAGGTGTATATGCTTCCCCCGCACCCTGTAGTTAATCGTCATCACCTGTTTATGTTTTTAACTACTCTACGGGCAGAGAATAGACCTATTTGCCTCTTTACTTGCAACCTTGTCTCCCGTGCTTCGAATGTGGTGGATGGAAGCAAGATCTACTCAGGTGGTTCTCAAACTTGAGCGTGAATCCGAATTACCTGGAGGGCTCGTTAAAACACACATTGCTGGATCCCCCTTTCCAATTCAGTAGGTCTGTGGTGGGGACGGAAATAATGGATCTCTGACAGGTTCTCAGGACCAGTTGCTGCTGCTGGTTGGAGATCACATTTTGAGTTACCGTTCTGCATCTAGTTAGAGAAGACTGGAGGGGTAGATTGGAGTGACTTTTCAGATAAGAAGAAAGGTGGGTGGGAAACAAGCTTTGGAAGTCTTGGAGGTATGGCTAAAATAGAGATATTTGAATTCAATACTAAATTTGGCAAAACTTCCCAATAGTTGACAAGTTTGAGGGAGTAACTATGAGAATACATGGTTGAAGTGGCCTGTAAATGAAGTAATGATATGCAGGCTGGCAAAGACCTGGAAAAAAGTTACTTTAAAAAGTAAATTACTGAAATGATAAAGATGAAAGAAGTGAAAAGGAAGATTGTAAAATGAAATATGTACCATCATTCCAATTTTATTACAAATGCCTAGGAAAAAACCTGAAAAGATATGGCAATGTTTATAATAGTTATCCCGATGGGTGAGTTTTATCACCTTCCTTCGCCTTTCTAAATTTCAAAAATTCTCTCCATCATCTTGTTTTCCCTTAATGACTGAGAAAAGCTTCTCCTGTTTTGAACCTCCTCAGTCTTGGGCATTTCCATCGGGCTGAATTAAATTATTTCCTCTTCTGTCCCTCTGTCAGACTTATTTCTCTTTGACATCTTAAACTGTGCCAGAAGTATGAAAATCAACAAAATTAAAATAATCAAATCAAAGAGAAGCAAAAGAAAACAAAGAAAAGGAAGAAAGAACCTCAAGAAGAGAAATAATTTAGTCAGTCCTGACACCAGCCAGAAAGTATCTTGGTCATCGGCCTTCCGATCATTCTATATATTGGAAGGTTGTAACCACCTGCCTGCCAGGCTGTTCATGACTGGTGACCTCATCGACTGGTCAGTCAGGGAGCTCTATTCCTAATCTCTTACCCATCACCTCCTGTTTCTTCTCATGGGGTCAGGCATGTGCTGAGGATCGCTCCCAACTTTACTCTTCCTGTACAGAGTTCTACCTACTTATCCCTCTTTGAATTAGATCCCCTCCCAGCCAAATAATATCACTCAAAAACGTTATTCTTTTCTGTAATTTATTTATTAAAATTATTAAAATAAAAAACTGCTTGACAACTTAAGCTCTCTTAATAACAAGGTTTATTTGGGGCATAAATTCAAAGTTCCAAACAGTTAAAGTACATATAAACTTTTAGAACATAACCTGTTTTATCCATGAGAGCACTTGTGCAATAAATATTGTGTATACATTATTTGTCGTAACATATACCAGTTGGCAATGGTATTTGCCAGGAAGAATTTCTTGCGCATTTCTTTAAGGAATGAGATATATAGGACTTTGGCATATGTATCTACTTCGTTTCAAAGATGAACAATTCTGAATTTTGTGTCTAGGCCTTGTAATTCTTTACGTACAGAGTAGAAACAAATGAAATAACTAAGTAAACATTTATGGGTTTAATCATATATGGTTTCAAAATCAGGAATACGAATATATATTCAAATTTTTTCTATAAAAATCTATAATTATGGAAGAAAATAATTAAACTGTATGAATGTCCTTTTATCTCTGATAATAAAGTGTGAATTAACAGGACCTTTCTAGAGACCAGGAAATGGTGATCATGGATGATTTGGTAAATTAAGACAATAAGTGACAGAGTAGAACCAGAAACTCATTTTCCTAATTGCCAGCTTAGTACTTCTTATTCTAGACTGTATTAAATGTGCTGCCACAAGGCAAACCATGTCATTGCGGATCCCATTTTAGAAATAGGTTGTATACAAGTTTCCTTTGTGGTCAGGCAAAAGACACCTATTTAAAAAATGTCAATGGCTGATCATTAATGACAAAATGTTTTTACATGCTGTTTATTGATTCAAGTTGTCCTCCATTTCTACAAATAATCATTACCTTCTAAGTTTGGTAAGAACAATCAGAAATTACTGAGAAAAGGGATGTTGGATATCATCTTGTCTATCATCTCAGTGGGGAAACTAAGATCCAAAGAAATTTTTCAGAGTTATAGTGTGAGTTGATGGGAGTCTCCAGACTTTTAGTCCAGGGCTATTTATGGCACATGGCACTACCTCAGCAGATCAGTATTCTGAAACAGTGTGGCGTAACTGAGAGGATGTTTCTGGGACCATCAGTCTTGATCAACGTTATCAGTGTTGGGAGTTTGTGCGCCATTTTACCTCTTTATTTTTCTCATCCATTTATTCAATACACTTTCATTTTGTCGCCTGATGTTTTGGGAGTGGGGATAGTCAGAAAAAAATAAGTTAAAAGCTAAGTGGCAAATGTGATTTATTTTTACTTTTAATTTATTTTTTTTGCAGGGGAATGAGTGAAGTAAGGTTGGCTGGAATGTAGAAAAGTTGCAATTTTCAATGGAGAGAAGGCCAAGAAAGAGAGATGGGGAGGGATGGCCTTCCTACTGCCAGAGCCTCTGCTGGGCACTTTTATGGAGTTATCTCATTCCCCTTAACACCCCTTTAGGTATAGGGCCTGTTAACCTCATTTTATTACTCATGAAGAAATTGAGGATCAGAGCAGTTTTGTAATTTACCCCACAGTCACACAGCTGATAACCTGTAGAGTCAGATTCAATGCAGGGTCTGTATGGCTGCGAAGCCTGTGCCCTTTTACTTTTGCAGTAGAGTATGTGAAAGGTGAACCAATGAAAATAACAGTAACTGCAGTGCAATATTAATAACAGTAATAATGATAGCATAGTGCTTTACATATGTGCTCTCTTTGAACGGGATTAAGTGAGCACATGAACAGGACTGATAGGCTGTCTTTGTACTCTTCATTAGTGAAGCAGGCAAGGGAGAAAGAGGACATATACTTAAGATTTCCTTTGGTTTACTTTGCTTTCTGAAAAATATTTGGAAGGCTCAATTAGTTTTGTTTTGCCACGTTTATCAGCTTATTATGTTCTTGATGTGGGTGGATGGGTTGGTGTGTGATTGTGTGAAATCAAACCTGATATATTCAGAACAATTCTCCCAGTGGATAAATATGCCTTTGGGTTTGATATTGAATTTTGTAATTAGCGATCTCTGTTCCTGTTTACTGAATGGGATTTTTAATCTGTACCCAGGTCTTTTCCCTTCTGAAGCTGAATGTCATATATACTCATTTCTTTTGGGGACCCACAAAAGACGTATGTTAAACTCCAATGAAAAAGTAAGTTGTACCCCTAAATTAATCTCTGGTAACTAATTTTATATTAGTCTGCAGCTCCAGTTTTAGAATTAAGCCCAATTCTCATATTTGCAAGGCGATGTCCAGTTCTGTGACACTGTGTAACATAAAGGTGGTGTCAATTTATAAATAATTACTGTCTCCTAATGAATTAGTGATCATTTACAACTATCATTTCGATACAAACTTAAAGATGGGTTCCGGCTCCAAAACTGGATTTTCTGTATTTAAAAATGTCATTCTAATTCGCAACTCCCCAAAACTGTTACTACGAAAGAACTATGCCATTCAGCCTAAAAATAAAACCTCTCACCCAAACTACACTCCTTAATAGCCACATTTTAATCTACATAATTTTAAACTAAGTTGAAAGAATCCATTTCTAGTGCAGTGACGTCAGACAAGAGTTGGAACTGGGACAGTGTGAAAGGGATAATTTAAAAGCCCACCCCCCTGCTTGGAGACACCTCAAGAATTTCTAGGCTCACAAGGGATATGAAGGAAGAGATTTTTAAAAGCTGAAGAGTGCTGCTCTTGGCAAGCCCCTGCGGACACAGGCCGAGCCGGCTGCGGCGAGGGCCGCGAAGAGTTAACAAGGGACCGAGCCCCCCTCGCCTCAGGCTCTCCGCGCGCTCCCCCCGCCCTCCTGTCCCCACCCTCTCGTTTTGGCAAGGGATTAAAGTGCTCCCCCCTGTGGCAGCAGTGACCCAGAAATGAGTTTGATTCACACAGTCCTTCCTCCATAACCTC
>NW_020173215.1:7213544-7217204 GCF_003031525.2 Neophocaena asiaeorientalis asiaeorientalis
GCTTTGCTCGGGAGTTCTCGGGAGTAATTTAATGCCGAAGGTCGCTGCCTAGTGGAAATAATATAGTACGTCATTAATATGGCGCCAAAAGATTGGGTTCTCGATATGTAGCGAGGAGGGAGGGCACGCAGCCGCCGAGTGCAGCGTTACTATCCCACCAGTAACTTGGGCATTGCCGGGGCGGGGGCCGGAGGAGGAGGAGAGGATGATTTTTGGATCCTGAGAATTGATCTATGTTGGATCAGTAAGTTTTATTATGATTATTTTTCAATTTTGGGGAACTGAAGACTTAGAGCTTTTTCTTCTTTTGGGTTTGTGAAGAACATGCGGTTTTCAGGCCAATCATCAATTAAAACGCGTTCAGAAGCAGAAGCCCAGTTTAGTTGGCTTTAGTTTATTAGATTTTTTAAAAAAGCCGAAGTGCATTAGGTTGTATGAAAGTGGAAAGCATAGTAGCAACTTGGTAGACAGATGGCAATGGCAGAACACAGGTCCGTGTACATATATGAATCCAGAGTGTGTGTGACCGTGGTGGTGATGGTGGTGGTGGTGCGGGGGGAAGGGACGACGACTGTATTTGTCCAAACATAGGTGTGTGTGTATAGGTACATCTGTGTAGGGTGGCCGCAGCCTTAGCTCTTGTCACCGCGTCACCACATGTCCAAAATATTCATTGCATCAATTCAAGGGCAGTGAGGGAGGGGTGGTGGTGGGGGGTGGAGGGACAGTTTAGAAATTAGATTCTTCCAAATTGGGTTTCCAATGATCAGACCTTTTACTTATAGCGAGACTGCCTGTGAAGTGTAAAACCCTTTATCGGTGAAATTAGGAAGGAGTTGCACTGGTAGAGCAAACTACCGATTAACCATGAACTTAAAACGGATTGCAACTTGCAACCTTTGGCACCATCTGCAAATTGTGGAGGTGGTATCGCTAGGTCTTCGCTGCCTGAAATGAACGTGCAGTGTGCACCCCGGGACTGCAAGTTGCAAAGCCCTTCAGTGCACGTGTCTTGTGCCTGCGAGTGTGTATTTGTGAGTTGGGGGCTGTTGTTCGATAGCTAGCAGGCTTTCCGGGTTGTTGGAGCTGGCTTGCAAATGCGGGAGAGGGATGGAATGTGGAATGTTGACCGGGGAACCGAATCCTGTCGGAACGGTCCCATTTGCTGGAGAAATTCGATCCCTTCCACCTCCTTCCCGCTCCCCCCGCCCGCCTGCGGGCTGGAGGCGGGGCCGAGGACGCGGCTGCTGCTCAAAGTGGTGGAGCGCGGCGGCGGGAGGCAGGTGCACGGCACCCGCCAGTGGGGGTGCCTCAACTTCCGCGGGCGTTTAAATAGCAGCCTCTCTCCCCTCCCACCGGTAATAGGTGACCTGGCGGCCGAGGGCGGCGGGGGGAAGGGGACGGGAGATACCCGGGAGCGAGCCTCCGCGGCACGTGGGCAGGTGCTGGGTGGCCCTGGGGCCAACTTTTGTGGCCCGCCTTTGGCGTTGGAGGAGAGGTGGCTCCATGTGGAAATGGGGGCGGGCGGCGGCTGAGGCGCTGCTTTCTCGGCCGCGGCTGGAGCGTCACCTAACGGTCCCAGCAGAGCTGCTGGGCCCGGGGTGGGGGGCTACCGCGCCCGCGCCGCGGGAACCCCGCACAAAGCCCGAGGCGCGGGGGCGGCCACCGCGCTCCCGCCTGGGGAACTGCCCGAAGCCCGTCGCCGTCCCCGCGCTGATTCCGGCGGGCGGCCGCAGGCGTTTGTTTGTTGGTTCCGCGCCGCCTTCCTCGTCGGATGGCTTCCTGTGACAGAGGTGATACACAGTTTCCAGAACTGTCTGGGGGCGGGAGCGGGCGCCGAGCCCTCTCCTAGCTGCTCGCGGCTGCCGCAGCTCCCGCTCCCGTCTCACAACCGTTTCTCGCCGGCGCGCCCGCCCCAGCCTGAAGGTGCCGCCCGGGAGGGACTCGGGGAGGGGGACGGCGCGGCCGTTTCCAGCGGCGCAAGTGGCTTCTACACGCGAGGGAGCGTTTGATTTGCAACTGGGGCCGAGCGGATTGGTGCAGCTGGCGGCGGCGGGGCGGGAGGAGCGGCGGCGGCGGCGGCGGGGGGTGGCCACTTTCAAATGGAGAGGGCGGCGGCGGGGACGCCGCTGCGGAGGGAGCGGGGCTTGGTTGCGCCACGAGAAGGTGTCATCACTGCACCGGGGCTAATTCCGGCGGAGGTGCCGGGAGTTACTTTCCCCTCCTCCCGCGCTGTTGTTTCTGTCGCCTTGGGAGGAGGAGGAGGAGAGAGAGAGAGGGAGGGGGCAGCGTCGCCGCGCGAAGCCGCGGCCTTGCGCACACCCCGGCGGGCCGCGGGAGCCGCGCGGTGCGTTCTCCGGTGCGGGGCGGCGGCTCAGTTCTCCCCTCCCCGGGATCCCCCTCCCCATTCCTGGGGTCCTCAGCTTTCTCTCTGCGCAGCCCACCCGTACTCTCCCCCCCTCCCACACGGGTTCCGCATCCACGGGTCCTTCGCCCCGGGTGCTCCCTGCCCTGTCGTACACCCTCGCCCCGGCTTCCCCACCCTGGGCTCCCCCTCCCCGGCGCACGGGGGCGGCCGTAGTCCCGGCACCCGGTGAATGCAGCGTGCAAACAAAAAAGCGGGCGATTTAAACGTGCCTTCGAAACCCGTTAGGAATGCGTCGTCACCCGGAGACCGTTCAAAAGCAGCTTGGGCTGGTTTTCTAGTAACGAGGAGGGAGGCGCCCACCTCGCTTCGGCGGCGGCGAAGGTCTGCCGCCCTCTGTTTACCACAGCCGAGGGGGAATTTAAATTTTCTTTTTGTAAAGTGATAGCTGCAGTTGAATGACTTGGCACGGCTACATTTTTAGGAAATTGCGAGAGAATCTGAAGTTTCCATTAATGGCAATGCTTAGGGGCTTCTTTCCCAAAGGTTTTTATTAGGGAACTATTTTTCCTTTTTAGAAAACCCGCTGCGAAAGGCTAGCTCTCTAGTTACCTACGTGGCTCGAGGCTAATATCTTTCGAAGTTAATGAACTAGTTTTAAGATCCAGAGAAATTATTTCCGTGAAAGCTGATTTAGGCAGTGATCCACCAATGGTTGGAGACTACTTTAGTAAGTGGTATTTGACCAAATCACAGCTAATCAAGATTTAATCGCTTTTAGGTGGAGGAAGGAAGCGTTCGGTGTAACTGGACCTTACTTCCACAGACAACACTCTTGATACAATAATGTGTGGTAGTAGAGTGGGCAACACACACTGGAGAGCTAACAGGATGTTCTGTGTGTGACACTCTAGCAGATACCTGGAACTGAGAATTCTTAGTGTCCTTTTGTCCCAAAGGTTTCAGTCTCATCTAATGTCACTTTTAACTCAGATGACTTTCGGATTGTTTGGTTATTTTGCTTTCTTCCTTAAGTTTGTGTATTTTTATATGTGTTTTTGATGACCTGGCATTTTCAGCTACGTAAGTGTTACACATCTCCTTTCCTCCTTACACCAGCCAGAGATAAAGGCAGTAGAACTTGAACTTGATTCCATCTTAAGGTCATAGGCTGCTTTTCAAGAAGAAAAGTTGAGTGGGTTGTCACAGATTTTTAACTTTTGACAAAGGTAGGTATATGTTCATTTAGAAAGAAAAAGATCACCCCTCCCCCCCCCCCCCCCACTCCCTTCCCC
>NW_020173215.1:7217267-7241069 GCF_003031525.2 Neophocaena asiaeorientalis asiaeorientalis
CTCCATCACTTGACAGGTTTTCAGCCTATAAATTAGTATTTTAGTTTTATATTTCTTACGGAGGTTGAAAGAGTAGCTATAAAGGGAAAACAGTGAGAAATGATGAGTGTGTTGGAGAGACCAGGGAGAGAAACCTTTTTGGAATTTAAGGAAATGTTGTATTTTAGAAATGAACAATTGCTTAGCCCAGACACTGTGGGGAGAAGGATTAACTAAAAACAGAAACAAAATTTGGAGGACTTGGTGAGAATACAAGCAGATCTCCATGTGTTTCACCTTCTTAAATACTGATTTTGGACTTCAAGGAGCCCTTAGTGGCTTAAAGTATTATTACAGAAGTGGTGTTACGTGTACATTGTTGAAAATTAGAGAAGCAACTATAAAAACACATTCCTACCATCTAGAAATCAGCATTGTATCGTTTTCCAGATAATCGTGTATATGTTTGTACGTATGTTTTAATCGGAATGAGTCATACTGGCTATACAGTTGTGTAAGGAGTTTTTGCTTTTTGGTGTTTTTTTTTTTTTTTCCCCCTGTTAGCAAGCTTGTCTCTTATTGGGAGATATTCAGATTTCCTCACTTGGCCCCGAAATATAACACAGCAGCTTTGTCTAAAACGCTGTCCAGTCAGAGATCATTTATTGCATCTGGTTATTTCCCGTAAGTAGGTTTTAGTCTGTGTAGTAACTTTGACAGAACCTCTGGCATTGAGGAGGCATGCCTTTGGAATCAATCATGACTGGATTTGAAAGAGTTGGAATTAAACTAGCATTTTACTGTAATTTGGAAGTCTTCAATTTGGAGATTATTTGTTTGAAAACTACTTTAAAGACATTTGCGTGATGTTTTTATCCACAGACTTGCTGGAAAAAGAATTATCACCTGTTTGTGTTCCAGTACTGAGGTGGTTAGAACAGCAAACATCAAGATATACCCTGAGAAAACCATAATTCAAAAAGAGTTATGTACCAAAATGTTCATTGCAGCTCTATTTACAATAGCCAGGACACGGAAGCAACCTAAGTGTCCATCAACAGATGAATGGATAAAGATGTTGCACATATTTCCATTGGAATTTTACTCAGCCATAAAAAGAAGCGAAATTGAGCTATTTGTAATGAGGTGGGTAGACCTAGAGTCTGTCATACAGAGTGAAGTAAGTCAGAAAGAGAAAAACAAATACCGTATGCTAACACATATATATGGAATTTAAGAAAAAAAATGTCATGAAGAACCTAGGGGTAAGACAGGAATAAAGACACAGACCTATTAGAGAATGGACTTGAGGATACGGGGAGGGGGAAGGGTAAGCTGTGACAAAGCGAGAGAGAGGCATGGACATATATACACTACCAAACGTAAGGTAGATAGCTAGTGGGAAGCAGCCGCATAGCACAGGGAGATCAGCTTGGTGCTTTGTGACCACCTAGAGGAGTGGGATAGGGAGGGTGGGAGGGATAGGGACGGTGGGAGGGAGGGATAGGGACGGTGGGAGGGAGGGAGACGCAAGAGGGAAGAGATATGGGAACATATGTATATGTATAAATGATTCACTTTGTTATAAAGCAGAAACTAACCATTGTAAAGCAATTATACTCCAATAAAGATGTTAAAAAAAAAAAGACATCAGGTACTGACCAAATACTTTATCTTTAGGGTTTGTCAGGAGTTGAGGAGGAGACATAAGAATGTCATGGTTCTGTTTGCTTCCTTCCTTTCTGTTGGGGAAGCTCTTTCCTCATTTAGTGATGCGGGGCATCTGTTCCACTCTTAATGGTCTGTCAGAATTTGCATTATAAACCCAGTTTTCCCACATGGTTAATAACAGTAAGACATCCTCTGGAGGAAAATATGACATCTTAGCCAATATCTTGCTTTTTATTTGGATTGGAATTAAAAATTGTTCAAACAGTGGGAGTTATACCGGTTAAATGTTTTCCTCCCCTCCTTGTGCAAGCCTGTGATAGCTAGAACTGTCACCACGTTTAAAGATACCTTAAAAAAAGAATTTTCTGTTTTTCAAATGAAGGCTGGCTTTGCTTGGAATTGTTAGTTTCTTAGGTGGTGTCAGAAGCCTGGTAGGAACCTTTATTGGGAAAGTTTTAGTTCCTGAGACAGTAAGTTGTTTCCTTGAACGTTTTAGTGTTCAGTCTATTTTGTCTCTTTTCAAGACCCGGCAGCACTTTATTTGGTTATGAATTAAAATTTGGACAATTAATATGTTTATTATTTGTAGTATATAATATTTCAAAAAGTTGAGACTTAATTGGAACAGAATCTTGCCATTTGCCTGGTGTACTTATACGGCAGTATTGTTCTGTGATTGTGAGGGGTATATATTTTGATGTTTTCACAGTTGGTGGGCTCTGATGGAATAAGTTAACTCTGCATTCCTAACAAATGGAAGAGTGGCCTTGGAGGGCTTTTTTACCTTTGAGTTGGAAGTGGCATCTTGTCTCTAAGTTTAGCTAGGGTTAACTCGTGGAACAGAGAGAAAATCTAGTCTAAGAGGATATTATTGATCCTGACTCCAGCCATGTTATTGTGGCCTGGCGTTATCTAGCCTAGACCTTGAATGATTATTAAGGATGTCTTCCTCACCTGAAAGCTACAAAAATAGATTGCCAGAAATGGAATGGAAAGCCTGGTCTCTGGGGAAGAGACTGGGTATTTCCATTTTTGAGTCCTTTATTAACTCTAGAGCAGTGGTGTATTATGTGTGCCTAACAGATGTTCAAGGACCAAGCTTTTGATGAATATTCTAAAACAAGTCAGATATTAACTTTTTGCTTTTGGTTCTTCAGGTAGAGTTAAGACATAATAAGGTGACTGAGGACAGTTGAAGTAAGTTCATTTTTAAAACTTCAGGTTCTTTTGGGCTTATTTGCTGAAGGAATTAATCCACAGTTTTCTCTTGGTTTGAAAGCTCTTCCAATTGGCAGTAATACGTACTTTTTAATATTGAGCATTTAATGTTTGCACAGGAGGTTTTAATTTGAAAATTCATGACAGCTGCTAAGACAGTTTCTAAGCAGTTGAGTGAAGGTTTCATGGCTGAGGGTCCAAACTGAAGAATAAAAGAGCATTTTTTTTTTTTTTTTTTTACTCCTTACTCCAGGGTAAGTAAGCAGCAAGAATTGGCAAGGTTAACAAGTTGCTGGAGTTTGAGCTACCTGGTTTGCATTTGTTTAGCACAAAGTACACATAACATGGTTTAAGGTTTTTCTTAATGACTCATGGTCATTTTTATAAGCATCAGTTATTTCAGTGTTGAAATAAAATGATGCACTTAAAGATGTGGAGGCTGAGTTCTGGTGGCTTGTAACTTTTTTAAGGTCAAGGACACTTGAGTTCCAAAACCTGTGGAATCTCTCCCACAGAAAAAGCGAGTTGCACCGAAATTTGCATGTCATTTCCGGGTTTGGATGAATACCTTTAAGTGCATCCTGGGATTTCAGTTTAGCATTTAAATTCTGGTGACTTCTTTTTATGATTTCTCTCTGATCCTTTTACATCCCTGTTAACCATGTATTGTAGTTAAAATGCCTGTCTAGAACAGTCATTTTTCTGCTTATCGGTCACTGGCTTGAAAATCAGATAAGCATGTTAGAAGTTTTTATAGCTTAGTGTACACTGGCCCCAAGTAGGAGCCTCAGGGGTTTTCCTTTGAGAAAAATTCATGGGTTTCTTGGCCTTTATTTAAGTTGTTTAGAGCACCACCACCACCACCCCGCCCCTCCCTCTCACCCCCTTACTGCCAGTCTGTTGATTTATAGCAGGGATCAGTAAACTTTTTTAGTAAAGGGCCAGATAGCAAATATTTTAGGCTCTGTGGGCCTGACGTCTCTATTACAGCTGTTCAGTTCTGCCATTGTTGCGAAAGCAATCAGTGGACAAGAGGTAAATGAATGAACGTGGCTGTCTCCCAATAAAACTTTATTTACAGACAGTGAAGTTTGAATTTGGTATAATTTTCAGGTGTTCTGAAATGTTCTTTTGATGCCCTCTCCCCAAACCATTTAAATATGTAAAAAACATTCTTAGGGGCTGGACAAAAAAAGACATGGACCCCTGATCTATAGTCATGCAGCCTTACCATACTATATGTACTTATAGTATATACCTGTAGTACAGTATAGTGATAACATCATCACCTAGTCACCAGATTGTATCTGCTGGGGCTGAATTCCCTTTCTGATAGGAATCTGCAGTAGCAAGTTGAAATCAGAAGTTTGTTTGATAAATATGGAGGGAGTTGGCTAGTCTGAGGGCTGTGGCTCTTAACTCTTTGATTCCTAGATCCCCTTTGAGGCTAGGATGTGTAATACAGGACCCTGTGTACCTAGGAAAGCACAGCTAGGGAGTCACACCCTCCAAGGGGACCAGGCCAAGAAGGGTTATACATTTATAACCTGGGGATATACATTATAACCTGGGAATATCTCCAGAGGGAGATACATCCAGAGGAAGATAATCTCTCTCCGAGTAGGGTGTATGTGTCACCGATCAGAAGTTAATGCCAGCTGCTCAGAGGACTCACACCCCTGTGATAGTGTCCAGGGAACTACGGGCACACTCTCTTTCCAGCTCTACCTTTTGTAGGCTCCACCAGGCAAAATGGCATCTGCAGCCACATTCACGTCAGCTTCCAGGAAACCGTGTTTTCAAGTTCCAAGTTAACAGACTGTTACTTAGTACATTGTAGTCGTCGGCTCCCTGGTAACATGTAGTCCATGGCCTTAATCTTTGAGATGACCTCTTTCTAAATCGCAGGAGGTGTCCAGGAGCGGGAAGCCTGTGGTTCAGGCGCTGGGAGGAGGGTGGATGGCACAGGAGGGCCACCCATCTCGGGAACTGGTCTTTGGTTCAGCCACTGGCTTTGCCCTAGACCTACCTACCTGTGTGTCCCCGCTCATGCTGCTTAACCTCTTTTTTTTTTTTTTTTTTAAATTTATTTATTTATTTATTTTTGGCTGCATCAGGTCTTAGTTGCAGCACACGGGATCTTTCATTGCAGCCTATAGGCTCTTCATTGCCATTCACAGGGTTCTCTCTAGTTGTGGTGCATGGGCCCAGTTGGTATGTGGGATCTTAGTTCCCTGACCAGGGATCAAACCCACGTCCCCTGCATTGGAAGGCGGATTCTCAACCACTGGGCCACCAGGGAAGTCCCTTAACCTCTTTTTAAAGTCGGGACAGGTAAATTATCTCTAAAATGTTTTCTAGTGCCGCAATTATGATTTTATGGGTTTCTTTGGGGGAGGGTTTCCTGTAGACACAATCCATGAAAAGGGTGAGACTCTTCGGCTTTCGCCTCGGAGAATACTTTCCAGACCTTGTTGCTAGGCTTTGAGACTGTCTTCTGTTTCCATGACCATAATAACGAAACTTGTACAATTGTGATGAAATGTTTGTTTTCATACGTAATTCAGATGATGTGTAAATGCAGTTTTAAGTGTGCCATCTTGGTCTTCTAATGCACAACACTGGGAGTCTGAGTTTTTTTTAAACAGTACTTTAACAATTTTTGGTGACGTAACATTGTTAGTGGTAACTGATCGTTTCTGACAAGCGGCTATAATCAGGGAACAAAGTTCCTCAAAACAGCTGCATCTCAATCTGTGCACAGTGTAATTGTCATTAACTGGTTGAGTCTGGTTTCTGCAGAAGCTGCTTTGTATATCCTGTATAAGAACATCTGGTTTGAGCATTTAAAAATCTCTTAAAATTATGCTTTATCACTTGGCATTTATTGGCTTATTCTTCCAAGGGTAGAATAAGGGGTTGTAGACTCCTTTTCATCCTTATCCTTACCTTGGTTCATTCAGAATTATCTCCTGCTAGCTAAATTACACTTAGTATTTTCTAAAGTGTTATTCTTCAATGAAGTTTTAGAGTCTGATCTGAAGATGTGCTTGTGTGTGTGTTATAAATGAGAATTTGGTTCAGAGATCCCAAGAATATATTCTGAAGAGTTTGGTCTTACGTTAGTTTTTTCTGGTAAATTGTCAAAAGAAAAGTGTGAAAAGAGGACCTATAGGGCAAATAGGCTTTGTTTTTCATTTGAATTCTGACTAATAGCAATGTGTTAAGGAGGATTCTGAAGTCACGCCTGGGTTTGCGGTGGGGGCGGGGGAGGGGGGGTGGAGAGTGACCTAATTTATTAACCATGCCTGCCTGCAATGGGTAGAGGAAATGGTGTGTTTGGTAACCATCTCTGGAATGTAGCTTTTTTTTTTTTTTTCCAAAATAGTACTGCTCTTAAAGTGAATAGGAAGTTGAGTATTTATTCTTTAAAGGTAGTTTAAACCCTAGTTTTCCTGTCTGGCTTAGTTTTTCTAATTGCATATGTTTTTAGTGACCTGCTACTGGCACTGGATATTCTTATGTTTTGAAACCTTTACTTTTGAAGTAAATAGTGAATGAGTGATAGTAGCATTTTACAGCACTATCCTGTTACCTTTTCTGTTTCTTCCTCCTGTGCTATTTTATCAGGTATTTTGAAACAAGACAAGCCTTTGATACCCCATCTCGGGAAGGAGGTGGAATGTATATAGTTTATTGATGGTTGCTCATTTTAGGCTGGTGCCTGCCAGGGGCCAAGAAGTTGTGTTCCCAGCCTCTTCTATAATGTGAGGAGCAGGGAAGAAAGGTTTTGGGTTTTAAATCTTTACTATTATAAATAGCGTAGTACAGGATCATGGTAAAAAATTAACAACATGTAAAAGGTCATAAAGGGAGGTAAAAGTTCCCAACCTATTCTGTTTCGAACACTTCAGTCACATTTCTCAGAGATAAACACTATTAACCTTAATGTTCTTCCAGAAATTTTCCCTGAGTATGCAAGCATCTGGTGTATATATTCTCTTCTCTCCTTTTTTATATGTAAATGGACTGATATTTCATTCCCCCCCCCACCCACCCTACAGTTTGCTGGTGTTTCTTTCTTGATATGTCTTTGGGATCTTCCATATCTGAGCATATAGATCTAACAGAAGGGAATTTGGGGTAGATGGAAATAGGGATAGAAGCTCAGGATTGGAGGCCAACGTGCTTGATTGCTGTTATTGTTTGGGGTGAATTCATTTACTCTCATGTAAAGGGAAGTTAAAAAAGATACATTACAAATACAAGTGATTGGAGTGTTTTGTCATAACTGCTCTTTAGGTACTGACTCTAATTGAGTCATCAATTACAGAGACCTGGGAAGGGTTTAATAGATTGTTTTAGGACTCATAAGCAGAGATTGGATTATTTATAAATTGCCAAATGGGAGCTTCCTAATTCATTCAGAACCACTCTTTCTTATAAATTCCTTAAAATCTTGAAAAATTGTTTTATTAACTTTTAAAGTCTGAGTTTAAAAATAATTTGTAAAGAATTTATGGTGAGCTAGTGTGTTGTAGCACTTGGACTTTATTAGTAACTTTCATAGGAGTAAATCTTGCAGTTAAGATTATCTGGTCAGTTCTTAAAATCTTTTCTTTTGGGAGAGGTGGTTGATTATTGCTAATATAAACTCTTTTCTGCTGAATATTTTCAAGTATGATGTCTTTGCAAAGGCTCTATAATAGCTTGGGCAGCATTTCTTTTTTATAAATGTGTTTCGTTTTTGGCTGCGTTGGGTCTTTGTTGCTGTGCGCGGGCTTTCTCTAGTGGCGAACGGGGGCTACTCTTCGTTGCGGTGCGCGGGCTTCTCGTGGCGGTGGCTTCTCTTGTTGCGGAGCACGGGCTCTAGGCGCACAGGCTTCAGTAGTTGTGGCTCAAGAGCTCAGTAGTTGTGGCTCGTGGGCTCTAGAGCGCAGGCTCAGTAGTTGTGGCGCACGGGCTTAGTTGCTCTGTGGCATGTGGGGTCTTCCCGGACCAGGGCTTGTACCCGTGTCCCCTGCATTGGCAGGTGGCTTCTTCACCACTGCGCCACCAGGGAAGCCCCCTTTAAACACATTTTGATGTACGACATTATAAAGGACACATTTTTAAAAGTTCCGTTTTTCTGGGTTGAAATATTTAGACAAGGTTAAAACTTTAACATTTAATATCTAAGCAGTTTGTCAGTTAAGTCAAATCTGTGACTATCTTTTTGACCAGATATAACCCTTTGGTTAAAGTGAGAAATCTGGGTTTGAGTTACAGTCACACTAGTATTTTTACGCTCTGAGCGTATGAATTAGATAGTGTTGTCAATTTGAAAACTTACTATCTAGGCGATTAATGTTTGCTTTAAAAACTGAGGTAAGAAACCAGCTGGATTTCCTTCACATTCATTTAGGGATAGGAGATTACTGTGAAGTATAGGTCATTATTATATTTGGGTATTTTGTTGCCTTGGGTACTGTATACTTCATAGAAGACAAAAAGAAAGAAGACATTAAGGAAATGTAAATCATTTTTTTAGGGGAGGTAATAGTCTATGACCAATAACTTAGCAATAAAATTATCAGTTGCATAGTGTTTAGAAATAATATTTGAATTGTGTGAACTTAGCAAGCAGAACTAGCTCATTATAAAATACCTTTATCTTTATGTAAGACTACTTGGTGTCTGAAAATACATTCTTTAAAGTACATTTTTATATTATACATTTTCTAAATACACTTTAAAATGTAGTACATTTAAGTATTAGATCATTAACTTTGACAGAGAATGGAAGGGCACCTATAAATTTGAAAATAAAGTAGTGGAACTTACTCCAGTGAAAGGTCATTTAGATATTAAAGTGAAGCATTTTAAATTCCATAAAGCTGAGTGAACATAGGATACAGTTTATGTACAGGAACTCAGTCTTTCATCCTATAGGTTATTTTAACACATAGCTAATCCAATACATTGCATTAGGTAATACATAGAGAAGTAGTATGTAGAGGTCTTTAATTGAACTTTAATTGAATTGAAGTTCTAGAACTTCTTGAGAGTGAAATAAATAAGAATGAAAACAGAGTGGACAAAACTGATACTTTGAAGGAAAAAAACAGCCTTTCTGCATATAAACCATAAGATAATTAAAACCGCTAGGGTGTAGTCCTTATTGTAGCTGTAGAGTTTATGGCCTGATAAATGGTCCCTGTTCCACCACAGAGAGTAATTCTAGTGACTGGACAGTTTGTTTTCCTCACATCTGTCTTCTTCCTGGGAGTAGCATTGAACAGACATCCTCAGATTCTTAATCATCTTATTCCTTTGTAAAAGCTCTTCTGTCTTTGTCCTCCAGGCCACTTCCCATTCTTTCTTAGCTGGAGTCGCATGCCAGTCCTGCCTCCCTGACCACACCCAGGTCACTGAACTTGGTCCCTTACAAATTCCTGAACCACTTGGGGATGGGTTCCTTCAGCTAATGGCTGCTCTTAACTTAGTGCCTGCTGACTTCCCCCCTTCATTTCAGTCTGAGGAAACTTAAATTTGAAGGTTTTGAGGTACCTTGCTGTCTCACATACATATCCCATGTCCCACTATGATCCGTGAATCCTGTAACCTTTATAGTAGTTATCACACTGAGGCTACTTATCTACTTACTTGCTCACTGTATCTCCCTGTGGGCCATCCCGTATCTTGTTCACCATATTTCTGGCATCTAACTTGATACAGTTTTCATTGAATTAATATGTTAGCTAATCCACCACATTTTAACCCCTGCGACAGAAGAGGCTGCAGGAGAGTGATCTGCGTGTAGGATGTTACCTGTGCTTCCTGAGGAGATGGTGCTCTGAGCAGCTGCCACTCGTGCCTGGTTTGTCTTGGCATGTCCCTCCGTGCTGCCAAAGGATTGTCTCTTGACTGATGCAGCCAGCGTCTTTGGCCAGTGACTTCCTCTTACTTGGTCTTTCCAGGCAATGTTCTGATTATAATCAGGCTTCCTAGGTAATCTTTCGCTTTTTGGGCAAAGTCCCAAATGCCCAATAATTAGTGTTTTGTCTGCCTAGCTGTTATGCTCCTCATGGCAAATGGACACTCCGGGCTCCTATAAATTGCATCACTTTGAGCCAGTTTTGATGAAATCAGACAGGATGTCAGGACAAGCCCTATTGAGGACTGGACCCAGAGTTCTGGGGGTATCTTTTGTAGCTGCCCTTTGAAGTCTTGTTTTGCTCAAGACCTCTCTCTGTGATGTCTTTATTTCACATTTAATTCGAGAGAATCTCTTTTCTGGAACTTACTATAACCTTTTAGAGACACGTATATAGAACATTTAAGTGATAATGCAAGGCAGGAGTTGATTGGCTGTTAAAGAAAATAGTACATTAAAAAGTAGGGTGAAAAAGTTCTAAAAGAAGGAAAAGTGTGAAATGAGTGGTATAGAATGTAAATGCTTTTAATTGGAATGGTTGACAGGGTACTTAGTGACTTTGAGCTGTGCCCTGGAGAAGAGGTGGGATTGGGATGGATGGGGGCGGGGGAGGAAAGGGCAAAAGGACCACCATCAGCAGAGACTGAGGATGGAAAGAAGAGGCGTTTTCAAGGATAGAAGCCAGGCAAACTGGTTACAGGGGCTTGTTAGGAGAGATGTTTGGGTAGAGCAGGGAGGGGCCAGGTGGTGGAAAACCTCTGAGTTTCTGGCTGGACCCATTTGCAGTGTGGAATGGAGGGAGAGATTGGCATAGGGAACAGCTCGATGAGGTCACCTCGTAGGATGGTTTAATTTGTTGTAACAATTGGAAGGGGTAAAACATTGTGGGCATGGAGAACGGAAGGGTGGTGTCTAAAGTAATGTTCGGTATAGGTGGCTGAAGACCTCGTGGGGCAGTAGGGGGACTGGAAAGGGTCATACGTTATGAAATGACGAGCCTTGGCAATTGAATAGAAAGGTAAGAAGGGATGTATATTAGTAAATAAATGAGCAAATAGCAAGATTCTGAACGTGAAGTTGCCGCACAGAGGAACATGCTAGGTTATATGTATGTTAAGTATTACAGCGTTTTGCCCAAAATGTGCTGCTTCTTGTTACCTCCCCTTTGCTCTTCAGGACTCCGGCTCAGAATCTTTCCGACTCAGTCAAGCTGTGTTTCTGTAGAGTCTTGTGTTTACCACTGTCGAGCACTAAGCATACTGAATTCCTGTGGACTTGTCTGTCTTCTCTGCTAGACCAGGAACTCCATAAGATCAGGGATAGTCATTTTGCTCCAGCGCCTCCTAATATATTAGGTATTCAGATGTTCGTGGGATGCATTATATATGCTGTTAGATTTTCTTGCTGCTTTCTCTGGAGTGTTGCAAGTAGCCCTTTTAATTGATTATTACTGATCCTACTACCACCTAGATAATAATCAGTGATTGCCCTAAATGATGCTAAGGGCCCTCTGCTTTCTCTCACTGGCTTTCATTGGACAGATGTTTGCAGCATGCAGCCGCTGTAGTGTCTGTCTTAAAGACAGTAACGTGTGTGTACTTGGATTTCGTGGTGGAGTAAGTAACCCCAGGTGAGGTACATCAGGCTGATGTCAAGGATTAAGTACGTCAGAGCCCCAGAGGAGGCGACTCTGGCGTGTGCTCACCCCGTTCCTGTACCAGGTTCCCTGGAGAAGTACAGCACAGCATTCTCAACCTTCTTTACTCAAGCAAGATCTCTTAGGGCCGGTGAAAACGGAATTTATGGGAACAAAAGTACTATTTTTACTCCTCTTGCGTAATTCTGCATGAGAGTATGTGTGTGTGTTTAGGAACATTCTACTTTGGTCAACGCTTGCATCCCGCATACAGTGACGGAAGCGCGTGCTTTCTCTGGGAAACTGTGTATGAAAGCTAGCAGGAAAACATTTTGATTTTAAAAGACTCTCCGTTTTCCAAACTCTTCCCTTTAGGTAGACGTTAGCTGTCCAAGTCAATGAAGCTGTGACTCACAGTTCTTACACCCGCTCCTCAGGTGGGAACTGCATTCTTCTTGCCCTGCTGCTTCACGCTGTTAACTTTTAAGGAATTCCTCTTCCGGTAGCACCTTCCTTTTCTTTTCTTCTTGTTGGAAAGCTCTCTTGTAACGTAGGCCCTAGGGAGCTGAGGCTGAAGCGCTTGCTGGGAACGAGTGGTCTTCGCCTTTCCGTCCCCTCCTTGTGCATCCTGACAGGTCCGGAGTGGGAGCAGGGTGCCTTCTAGGAGGCTGGAGGAGGGTTCGGCTGTCAGCAGTTGGTGTTTTGGCACATGGTGACAGGGCGGGGAAGATAATCCTTTCAAGAGGGGAGGGGGCCACTGGAGTGTGTTGTCTGCGGAAGTTTTTCCGGGGGTGGGCCTGCCCCAGGCCGAGTTGTAGGTTGCTGGGTGTCAGAGTTAGGGGTGAACGGGGCTCTGCAGCAAAGCCGGGGAGGGGCAGTGAGGGTGGACTTTAGGACTGTGACCCCGCCCATGACCCGAGTGAGGACTCACGCCCCGGGCTTCCTTGTGGAAGTTCTTTTAATGGTTTTGGAAGGATCATTTGGTAAAAACACACAAACTTTAGCTGGTGAGTGTCTCAGAAAGAAAATATAAAATAGAGATTAGGAGCCTGCATATTTGAGAGAATCATACAGGTCTGTTTTGTAGGTGGGAGCAGACTGCAAAATGGGGTGCTTTCTGCCTTTTTGACTTCAGCTTTACAGTTCCACTTAGAGTGGACCTTTGGGTTTTTAATTTCCGACTTGCTGTAGAACAGTTTCTGTCTTGTTTCGAGCACGGTGGTTCTCCACATTGTTTTCCCACACCATTCCTGTGTGCCACACTCTTAGAAGCTCATCGCATTTAATGCTGTGATTCCCAATGAGGGAGAGGTTGGGATATACTTTTTTGAGGGGCTGGATGGGTAGGGAATGGATGACCAACCATACTTTGACTTGGAAAGCCCTCCTTCCTCATTGGGAGTCACTGATCTGGCAGTAAGATCAGGGCCCTAAAGATGTCGAGGTGGTCCGTAGTTTTAGTTTGGAAGAGCTTTTCGGATTTGTTTAGAAAGCTGCCCTGTGTGAATATAACCTCGAGTTCACCTGTGTAAGTTCAGTGACTGGCCGTTCAATCTCGGTGCACTGCCCTCGTTCCTAAATGCAGGCTTTCTCTATCCTGTGGTGCTGGAGGCCTGTTACCACCTGGCAGGCGTTGGCAAGGTGGGCTGGGTGTCTGCACGAACTGCTTTCTTAGTTTGGCTGAGTTAGGTTGGACAAGGCCTGTAAGGAGCTGGGGTGAAGGGTAGTGAAATTGGATTTGCGATTAGAAGTTCCCTGCTCACAATGTGACCTTGGGTAAGTGGCCGCTTAAGCCTGAGTTTCCTAATGAGTGAAGGGGAGGGTTCTGGATCCCAATGGATCACTGAGGGGTTGGAGATGACCAGAGGATACATTTGCATTCCCAGTTGTCCCGTTGGTTTTGTTCCTAGGACTCCAGGTACTCAGCTTTTAGGCTGCTTTTAGCAAAATTTGCCCGAGAAGCATCACCGTGCCCAGAGCAGCGTAAATATTCACACGTCCCGGCACAGCCCCGTCCCCACGCGTACACACACGCGTAAAATACGAATCTGCTTGTGGTGAGGAAGCCCTGTGCTCATTGCCAGGGGTTTGTTCCTGCAGAGCTCGCTGCCAGTCCCCTAAAGAGACTCCTGGAGTAGTCGTAGTGATAATGTCACAGGAACGAGAGAGAAGGCCTGGCACCTTGGGGAGACCTGCTGATGTGTGACTTCTCCACCCCTCCCCCTCCTTTTTGAACCTGTTCTGTTAATAATTGCACCTAATTATGTATCTTTGGTCTTTCTACTGCTTACGATTCAAACGCTACTTAAAGCCGATTGTTTGCTTTTGTGTGCTGTGAATCCTGGGCTGCCATCTGAAGCACAACTTGATGATTGTGTATTATCATCTTGGGTTAAGTGCTGTCTCATTGCCTTGCAGGCTGCCTGCTGTTTCCCGGGGAGATCATGAAACGAGGTCGCCTTCCCAGCAGCAGTGAGGATTCTGACGACAATGGCAGTAAGTCCTGCTTTGTTGTTCTTGGAACCTACCAGGGTTTGGGTCAGTGTAAAAACATGGTTCTTTAATGTAATGCTTTAAATAGCCGAGGCCCTTCGAATATCAGGGAGGTCAGCGAAGAGCTGAGGCCTGAGAAACACATCTGAGTGTGATACTGTAGGTCTGTAACCAAATCTTCCTGGGTAAGGTTGACTGCAGGCAGGCATTCCTCAGGCTTCCCGTTTGTTTTCCAGAGATGGATAATCCAGTTTCAAGAGTCACTGGTGTGTCTGTTTTTCCTAAACATCATTTACAGCACTTCACAGTTGCCCTTTATGAAAAGGGAACTTAATCGAAGCCAGTTAATTATTAACTAGTCCAGCCCCCGATACAAAGGGAGATTGAGGACTGCCTAGTGTGATGTGAAAATATTAAGTACACGAGTCAGCGGTCTTCAGTTGATTTGAACATGCCTGTATTTAATAATACTACTGTATGCATCTCAGCTCTCTGGCATCCTCGTGTTTTCACAGTGCAGCTGAGAACCAGAAGTTAGTTGGCTTCCAGGCAGGCAAAATAAATGTCACACAGCATCTGTGTATTGGGAAGCTAACAGACGATCCGGGGAAGAGCTCCCTTCAGATAACAAGGAAATTTTGTACCTAGCACGGTGCCTGAGCTCTGGCCCGTTATCTTATGTTTTATATTACAGATCAAATTTGGGAAACCTTGAAAGAACGCTCGCTCTGCTGAGTGATGGGAAAAGTATTGGGCCCGCTTTCAAGGAACTCTGTCTTTGGCACATATAAGATTGAGCTCCGGTGGAAAGTCATCAGGGCAGTCGGAGATGCCTTTTTGATGCACTGTGGAAATGTATATATGTAGACACAAACTCAGGAGGGGGAGGGCAAGGGAAACCTACAGAGGAGATAAAAGTTGGGCAGGTCCTGAAGGCTGAAATTGTTTTAGGCAAACAGGGTTGTCTTTCGGCGCTCCAAGTTTTCGGCAGATTAAAAGTGGCAAATTAGAAAGCAAAGCTTTGCTGTAGGTGGCCACACTGACAGCCACCGGAAACATTAAAAACAGAAGAACTCAAACACAGCAGTTTGACTGGAGCGTTGGGTGCAGGCATGGAGCAGTGGGAAGGAGAACTGGTGGTGATGGGTGGGTGTTGGGTGTCGGGGGTACCTGCGAAGTAAGCTGAGACCGGAGGACGGTGAAGGGCTGGGAGCTCTTGGGACAGATGGTGGGAGCTAATGTTTGGCATGAGGGAGGAGTGAGCTGGGTAAGCACTCCAGAGAGAGGGGCGTTCCTTCTGTTTCAGGGAGCGGTATTAAGGGGCTGTACCCCGTCTGTGGGAGCCTTCGGGAACCCTGAACTTCTTAGCGCTTATCTATTCACGGCCCTCAGTACCTGTTTTCTTCTACTTACTTAGGCTCTTTACTCCTTGAGGCAAAAACATGCTTAGGTATTTCTTTTCTGCCCCCTGTGGTGCCTGTCAAAGTGTCCTCTGGAGTTATAAGCACTCAATAAACGCTTGCTGTTAGCTCGTGTACACAATTTGTCCTGCAGCAATTAAAAAAGAAAACAACTTGCTTTTTAAGTTCAGAATTAATCAGAAGAAGGGTTCATGAGTTATGTCCGTGTACTAATAGTGCCTGGTAAGAGGCTCAGAGTCCTGTTTTCCTCTGATTTTGGTTGAGGAGCCGGTCCATGCTCACTTCGTTGACTCTCAGCACTGCCTCATATCCACTTTGGGAGAGCTGGGTTAGAAAAGGTTCTCCTGGAATGTTCTCTCAGACTTAGACTCTTCCCCTTTCTGGACTAGAGGGTGTGCATTCTTGACGTCTCTGTGTGTGTCTAAATGTAATCCAGTGACGTTGGATTAGGGCCAACCGTTTTCATTTAAACGCCAATTTAAAGGCTTTATGTCCAAATACAGTCACATTCTGAGGTATTGGGGGGTTAGGCTTCAACACATGAAATTTTGGGGGACACAGTTCAGCCCATAACAGCCCTAGAAGACCAAACGCTTCATCTAAACCTATATTTCCACCCAGAACTCTAGGGGAAGAGAGTACCCAAAGTCCCCACCAAAAGTCTATCCATCAGGTCATCTTCCTGGTAATGTGCCTTTTTCGTCCTCCAGCTAATATGCCTGTGTGTGTGCTGGCCTCCCTGAAGAAGGCAGGGATGGAGGACTAAGGTAAATACCTACAGGGTACAACCTGGGTTTTGTTCTACCCTAGGCTACACATGGAAATAGAGTGGTGGTGGTAGAGGATGAGGGTGCTAGCTGCTAGTGGAAAGGAGGCAAGCTGGCTGTGTCCTATAGTTGATTCAATGTGAAGCGAGTGGTGACACTTCATGGCTGTGCTGTCTGTCCAGGCCTAGTGATTTGGTCATTATGGTGGATGATGGTCGTGGTAAACAGCTCTCATTAAGACCCCTAGAATGCCAAGCCGTACGAACACACGTACATTACCTGCGCCATGGGACACACTCTCCGCCCTTTCTGAGGGCAGCTGCTACCCAGAGTGGGCTTCTGCCACCAGCCTGCCTGTTTGCACTGGAGCCCATCCCCTTGTGTAGGCACGTGGTGGGTGTGGGTAGGTGCCTTCTGCCCCTGCAGTCAGGTGCACAGAACTGAGCCTGCCCTTAGCTGAGTCTGAGTACTTGGCAGCCCTGCTTGTGAGATGGGCGGTCCGTGCAGTGGCCTCTCCCCAGCCTTTCCAGCCTGCAGTCCCGACGGAAGTTTGGCAGCAGCTCCTGGCCCAATGCAGAGCATGTCAAAGTGGAGAAGAGGCAGCTGCGGACGTCAGCTTGGGGCCCCAGCACCAGCCACGGTCACGGCTAGGCCCCGCTGGCCTCCTGGGCTGGATGGAGCCCTTTGCTTTGATTTCTGGCCTGGTCCAGGGGAATACCCGTGTGGTATTTACAGTTGGGGATGGACCGGCATTTTCTGTGCCAGTGCAAGCCCTCATCCAGCTGCAGTCATAGCTGTTGAAGCCTTTCTCCAGGTGCCCTGGACTGCCAGCCTTGGCAGTTGGATGAAGTAGCACTGGGGTGTTTGCAGGCTGTGTCTGTAATTGCTGGGCTCCTGGGACTGGGTGGCTCAGCCAGTCTCTGAAGTTATGCATTGTGCCAGGGTGTGGCCCGGGGAAACAAGCACTTTATTTCCTGCTTCCCAGTCCATGGTCCTCTGTGTTAGGGGTTTTGGCAAATGTGGCGGTGGGTCCATCCAGCCTGCGGGGAAGAGGAAGGAGCTGGAGGTTGAATCGGTCATCATTGGCCAATAATTTTATCAGTCATGCCTCGGTAATGAAGCCTCTGTAAAAACCCAAAAGGACAGAGGTCGGAGAGCTTCCAGATGGCGAGCGCGTGGTGACTGGGAGAGAACGGTGCACGCCGAGAGGGCGTGGAAGCTCTGTGCCCTTTCCCCGTGCCTTGTCCTACGTATCTCTTCATTTGGCTGTTGACTCATATCCTTCAATATCCTCTTAGAGTTAAGTTGGTGATCTAGTCAGTAACATGTTTCTCTGAGTTCTGTGAGCCGCTCTAACAAAGTAGTTGAACCCGAGGAGAGGGGCTCATGGGAACCTCTGCCAGTCAGAAGCACGGGTAATAACCTGGGCTTGGCAACTGGCATCTGAAGTGGAAGTTGGTCTCATGGGACTGGGTCTGGAATCTATTTCTATCTCCGAGTCGGAATTGAGTTGAATTCCTGGACACGCCGCTGGCGTCTGACAGTTGCTCGTTGGTGTGGGGAAGCTTCCACAAGCACGTGTTGGAATTGGGTCTGGGAACCATTGTCACCTGCCTAATGCCCTAAATTTCAGGGCTGTGTTGACCTCCCCGTGGGAAGGCCTGGCGTGTGGCAAGGGGTTCCGGGGCCAGGCACCTTGTGAGGGCCCTGCCTGGTCTCCCGGTTTTTCACACCTGCGCTGACCCTGAAACACTTCTGTCTTCTCCGGTTATCCAGCCAGCTTCTGCTCCATCACTGGTGATAACGAAGGCACAGAGAATAGCTGAGTAAAATTCAAACCTACTAATTCTGCACTTAGTAATGCAGGTCGATGAGTGGCAAACATGAAGTTTTGTGAGGACTTCTGTTTTTCTGGGCTCTCTCCAGCTTACAGATAGAAAATGAAGAAAGACCAGAATTTTTAGTGGGTGAAACGTGCTTTCTGCTTTGGACCCTTTATGTTACATTTTTTAATAACTTGCCGTCATGTTTTTGGTTTGGCTGTGCTTGGTTTCCTTCATGGCAAGTCTCTGGAGGCTTCTTGGAGGTATCTCTTTTGCATAAAAGTTAACTCTGCTTCCACTTCTCTTTCTGTTTGACTGTACCTTTAATTTGCTCCTTTCCCCCCTTCAGTTGCATCCTGTGATACCGCAGAGTTGTGTAGGAATTCTTGAAATGTGGAATTTTCGGCTCAAGTACTACAGAACGTGGGCTGTACCCGTGTCTCCTCCAGGCACATGGAGATGGCTTTACCCCTTTTCAAACCCGACTTGTGGCTTGTCCTTGACATTGATGGGCAGAGCATCATCTTGGGCTTGAGGAGTAACTAGCACAGCATGATCTGATCTGTGGACTTGGACTTAACAGAAGGGCCGGGTGACCATGAAACATTGTGTCAGTTGGTCAAAGGCCCAAGTATGTTGAAACATTCCTGGGCCAGTTCTCTTAAGGTACCCATTAAGCTTTGTTTTTTGGAAGGTGGAAGTGAGTTGGACGGTTAGAGCTAAGCCATGCTGGGATGGAAGGGCTGGGCTGTGGGAGACGTGGAGTCAGACCCTGATAGAAACAGCAGTGGTGTGAGAGGCTTGTCTTCTATCATGCGGTTCAAGCAAGTAGAACTACATTACATTTGTTTTCTTCTTTCGGATAGGACTTTGCATAGCACCACTTTACTGGCACAGGGCTGGCCTGGCCTTGCTCCCTCCAGTCTGCTCTGCTGTGGTGACACCAGCTGGCCTGCAGGGCTCCACACTTGCCGGTCCCCGAGCACCTTCCTTTGTTAAGCTGGTTTAACACTCCTGAAGACACCAGAGTAGTGTTTAGCATCTAGAGGCGGGGTCTGAGACACAGGAGATTCGCCATTTGGTCAGTGGTGAGGTTCCTTTGTAGTTTGCATTTGTGGTGATGTGAGCAGCCACCCAGGCTGCCACTCATTCTCATTTCTGAACCTTTCATGCGCTGCACCACCTGGGAGGCTTAACACACACGAACTACCAAATGTCGGAGGTGTGTGCAATATGTATTAGATTTGCTCTTGAGGTTTTCTTCCTTATTTTAGATCTAGGGCAAGACAGCGTGACTATTTTTAATATTTCAAAGGAGAGTGTTCGAGATAAATGCATAATAGCACCAGAAGGCAGGGTTCATAACGCAGTGCACACACAGCAGCCACGCTCACAATGCTGCGACCTGTGAGCCTTCTATAACTTTTAGTATTCCCCCCACCTTTCTGTTTTAAGGGAAGTTGGGGATAGTAAAACAAAGCAAGGGTTTATTTTCTGTTAATTCTTCTCAGTGTTTCATGGAGATTAATTGTTGATACTCAAACAGCGTATATGTCAAGAATTTAAAAGTCACGTACACTTGTCACTAGAGCGGACTTAACTTTAGGTAGTAATATCTTGTGTGTGGGCAATAAGATAATTTTAGATATTATTGCCAAATTTTTAGAGTTCCTAACTTCTCCTGAAAGCAACGAGAAAATAAAACAAAATTTTACTTGCCATATTCTTTTTTTTTTTTTTTTTTTGGGGTACGAAAAAAAAAAACAAAATTTTTATTTCCATTTTTTTTTTTTTTTTTTTTTTTTGCGGTACGCGGGCCTCTCTCCCGTTGCGGAGCACAGGCTCCGGACGCGCAGGCTCAGCGGCCATGGCTCACGGGCCCAGCCGCTCCGCGGCATGTGGGATCCTCCTGGACCGCGGCACGAACCCGTATCCCCCGCATCGGCAGGCGGACTCCCAGGGAAGCTCTATTTGCCATATTCTTAATTTAGCTTGTCATTAAATGTTAGCATTCTGAAAACAACAAAATGCAGCACCAGCCCAGCATAATCTTAGCACGTGGTTTTTAAGAACTAACAAGTGGCCAGTGTTTTACTATAGTTTAAATCAGAATCTGCCAGTCCTTTTGGTGTTTGAAATACTCTAATTTCTGGCTTAAAATTCTTTTTCCTCCAACATACTTTCAAAAAAAATGTTCTGTGACATAACTTTTTAAAATTAAAATGGGTGCGAATTATTTTTGCTTGGATCGTGTTCTGGGGAAGTATCCAGAGGGAACATGGGTGAGGGAGGAGAACTGGCGTAGGAGTCAAGGCACTTTTCTTGGAGTCTCCTGTGGACTTGCCGTGGATGTCTTTGTAGATGGAGGTGTGTTCCAGTCAGGAAGCAGTGCCCCTGCCATGCTGTCTTTAAAGGCATTAGTGCTTTGTTTTCCATGGCCTCATCTTCCTCGAGATCAAAAGCATGACTTCTCATAGGTGAAACAGAGCCGCTTTCGGCTCTTGAGTTACAGTCCCAAACAACGACACTGTGTTTTGTTCACTTAAAGACGTTTTTTAAAAAATTGAGGATCTGCTGTGTGCACAGCACTGACTTAGGTATACTGTATGTTGTAAATAGTTATTACAGTTTTAAAGTGAATTAGAAGGAGGAAATCACCATCAACAACTGTCTGCTGCTGGACGTGGGAGGATCCAGCTTCTCACTGTTCAGCAGCAAAGTCTAGCTTTTACACACACCACCTGTGCAGGGTAAAACGGAGCGCGTTCTGTTCCTTTACTGTTAATGGGTGGTAGAGATCATCACTTATTTCCTGCACACATTTAAGTTTGTACACTTTGATGCATTTTGACACGTTTACACCCATGAAATCATAAAACTCAGGATAACCCTTCTCTCCCCACTGTCCCCAGTCAACCTCTGATCTACTTTCTGTCCCTATAGATTAGTTTATATTTTCCAGAGTTTTATATAAATGGAATAATACAGTGCATACTCTTTTTATCTTTTCACTCCACACAATTATTCCTGCATTCATCCGTGTTGTGTGTATCAACAGCTCGTTCTTTTCTGTTGCTGGGTAGTATCCCGTGGTATGGACATGCCGCTGTTTGTTTATTCATTCACTCTGTCAGTGGATGCTTGGGTGGTTCTATAAATAAGCTAAGAACATTCCTTATGCCAGTGATAATTTAAACTTAGCTTTCCCCCCAGTCTTTCCCTTTCTGCAAAGTGAGCTTAATAAGATTAATTTTTCTCTTCCTCTTTTTGCATTAGGCAAATTAAAAGGAAGAGGAACAGACTTTCTGGGTGGACCAGAATTTCTCTTGGGTAATACCATCAGATACCAGATTTGTGGCTTTTTTGAATATCTGTTTTTAAAAGCAGGCAACATTTTTCAAGAATATAGAAGCAGCCCTGGAAAAAGTTTCTAAATGATTGCAATTACTTGGATGTGTCCTGTGCCAGCAAAGCTGCAAGCTTCCTGGCAACCTTGGAAACCACCCTGGAGGGATCCTGACCCAAAAGGAGGCAAAAGAGGGTCATAAAACTTAAGAATGCATGAATTTGTTGTTGCTGCTCTAACTCTGAAAGTGTTCGCCGTAAGCGCTTGTGTCCCCAGACCCCATGTTAGTCATTGAAGTACAGCGATGGAATGGCTTAAAATTTCTTGTCATTTATAACCCTGTACCTAGTGATTCACAGTAAAGGGGGCATCCCTGTCTGCCCTGCACCTCTTCGCCCTCCCTGAGCCCCGGGGCCGTCCCGTCTACAATTGTCTTGTGCTTTTCCCCCCGGTCTCTTCTTACCGCCTGTGGGCTGGCCAGACGATGGCCTGCAGGACCGGACGGTGGAGGAGAGGCCTGTCTGGAGACATGAGCTGCTTAGCTGCCTTCCTCATCAGGTTCCTAATTCGGCTTCTGTCTTCCTTTTTCCAGTGGTGACCAGATTCAGAGCTTCCTACAAGTCAGGCTTAACCCAGTGTGCCCAGAGTATTTCTTTCAGTGTGGGTGTGAACTTTATTCTTGTTCATCTGGGAGTCTAAAGAGACTTTAGGATTGTTTTTTAAAGAAGAATTTTCTAGACTGTTACTGAGCAGTGCGGTAGGGTCACCGATAGGAAATATAATTCTGCTGGCCTAGCAGCAGACCGTCAGTCAGTTGACCCAGTAAACAAGCCTCAGGACTGGCCATCAAGGGTCGTGCCCTTCCCTGTCAGAGGGAAGCTTGGCAATCCCCTTTAGTCTCTGTCATTGCAAATCTGATGATAGGCTTATGGGCAGAACCTACTTCCTAATGCCCCCAAGGTCTTAAGGATGCTTTGATTCTGTGTCCCTTGTCTCTGGACTCTATAGAGATAAGGGTTTCCTGTTTTGAGTGGCAAGTGATTTTACTGGTAGAATGGCAGTTCCCTCAGTTTTTAGCTTTTATTTGGGGCGGGGAGTTGTTAATTTCCGGGAAATGGTACAGTTTGTTCACCATGGAGGCAAGTTACTGGGAAGGTAGACAGGTGGTTAGGAGGGCTGTTTCAGATCTCTGGTGTCAGTACGGCACCCACGGACAAGAGGCGGTGGCAGAGGCAGAGAAGAGGAGCTGGGCTCTGAGCTGTTGGGCCGTGGAGTGGCTGTGTCCTGAGTGGAGAGAGACTAGAATGACTCTCTGATTTCGGAATTCAGGTAGAGATGGTGGTGATATGCGTCAAAGTAGGAATTAGGAGAGCAGGTTTGAGTAGAATGTCTAGCCCAGTCGCTGTTGTGCTGGGTTGACTGACCTCAGGAACGCCGTGGGCTTGACTGATGTCTGATCTGAAGGGTGAACGTGGACCTGCTGCCGGGGAGGGAGGTTAGTGTGGGGACGCAGGTCTCACAGTCTCCTGGGCCTGCCAGGTAAGACCATGGGCGTGGATGGGCGCTCCCCGGGGAGGGCACTGGAGCAAGAAGGTGAGAGAGCTCATGCGGGAGGGCAGGGACCCACAGTGGGGACACCAGGAAGGAGAATTGCCGCTGCGGCTGAGGGAGCGTCTCAGGCAGGGTGGAGACGGTGCTGCAGAGGGGTCTCAGGCGCGAGAGGAGCTCAGACTCGGTGGCAGTTGAGACATAGGTGGCCTGGTAGGGCTTCCAGTTTCCATGGCTTGGCGGGGGAAAGGCCCCACGACAGAGGATAAGAGCATCTTGTCCTCAGAGCTCAGAAGAGAGCTGACAGGCATTCTCTGGGAAAGGGGAGTAGGCAATTTTAAAGGTGATTTGGCCGGAGCACCTAGTCTACGGCGGGTCTGAGTTTCTCTTTTTTAGGGATTGCTAAGTTCTGTTGTGGAGTCAGACCTTTTGGGGCATGGCTTTAGGATTTAGCACAATGATGGTAGTGTTTAAAAAGTTACTGGAAATTAAGAGAGAAGCTTCTGAATTTATATTTACCAATGCAAGGCTTTGAACCTCTGAGGAAGTGCAGGCTTATGGGTGAAGGCTCTGCCTGCACGGTGTTCTTGAAAGGCCTCTCCCCCCATGAGTTGTACCTGTGACGCCGCAGCCCCGAACACAGTGTGTGCGGAGTGGTCTTGTTGGCCTGCTGTGGGAAGTGAGCGTTTAAATGAGCGATGGGGGTGGAGGAGCTCCAGGGGAGAGAGGAGAGCTCTGGCAGAGCATCGGGCTGTCTCCTGGGGTGGTGCTGAGGGGCACCTTGCTGAGTCTGGTTAAAAAAAAGAACCCTGGGCTTCCCTGGTGGCGCAGTGGTTGCGAGTCCACCTGCCGATGCAGGGGACGCAGGTTCGTGCCCTGGTCTGGGAAGATCCCACATGCCGCGGAGCGGCTGGGCCCGTGAGCCATGGCCGCTGGGCCTGCGCGTCCGGAGCCTGTGCTCCGCGGTGGGAGAGGCCACAGCAG
>NW_020173215.1:7241079-7266684 GCF_003031525.2 Neophocaena asiaeorientalis asiaeorientalis
AAAAAAAAAAAAAAAAAAAAAAAAAAGAACCCTGTGAACCCTCAGTGATTTGTGTACTTTTAATTTATTCCTATTCGGATATTTGTTTCTTTAGGCCTGTCAACTACTTGGTCACAGAATTCCAGATCCCAGCACAGGAGAAGTTCATGCTCCAGACATGAAGATCGAAAGCCTTCGGAGGTATTTCTTGAATGCTGGCGTGACTGTGCATGTCGTATGTGTGTGCGTGAGTACATATGGTTGACACACACACACCTGGTTGGTTGATATTGGTGTCAGTCTGTGCATTCTTGGGCAAGTTACTTAACCTCTCTGTGCCTCAGTTTCCAAATCTGTAAGATGGGGATAATACAGGTGTTCACCTCGTAGGATTTTTGTGAGAATTAAGTGGGTTAATATGTAGAAGGTAAATCCTGCTCAGTGAATGTTAGCTATTATTAATTCTTTTAATTTTTTTTTTTTTCCTTCTCTGTTTCACCTTTGCTGGCTCCCAACAACTTTTCCTATGGCCTGGAGATCAGCATCTTCAGCTGCTGCCGGTCACTGCCAGCCTCAAGTTCGTTTTAGTCATGCATTTGTGGTTTGTTTGGCAAAACCCAGTGTAATTCTGGGATTCTGTTTAGGGGATTATGCTTAAGGCTTTCTCCCCTTCTTTTGAAATTTGTTTCTCACCTTACATTTCCCTGCTCCCTCACATTTTGTTATTATCTACCTATCTGTCATCTATCTATCCAAAATTGTTTTTGGGTGAGTTTCTTTGTGGCTTTTGTTGGTTAGGGGCCCCTCCCACTCCTGAGATCTGTGTTCTCTGAAAACCTTGGACTGGGCTCTGAGGATCTAAGTGATTGAAGAAAAGGCATTTTAATTGGTCACAGTGATTAGGTGAGCAGGTTATGGGGAAGAGAGTTTTCGGTCCAGCCCCTTGGTTTTGCACTGCCTCTTAGTGGGATGACTTCAAAGACAGCCTCATCCTGTAGCGACTGAGCAGAGGCCGCCATCCATGAGGAACTTCTTCGACGGTAGCAGGGAAGCCGGGGGCGCTGTGTTGAGGAGCGTAGGATTATTTAGTTGTGGAATAACTTCCTCCACGAGGGAGTAGCGTATAATATACTTTAGAATTGTGCAGAACCATCCCAGGGGACACTTAAACATTAGATCAGATGCTCATGAGAAGGTGTCCGTTTTATCACCTTGATTTATTCCAGGCCTTTGTCCTTTTGAACCTGCAGCGCTGCCTTCCTTTCCTCTGGTTATCGGGAGTGACTCTGCTGCTCTTTTTTCTCTCTTTAATTCCCTCCACAACCCCCTCAACACCCTTCTGATGTCCACACCGCACTCCTGTTATTTCAGGGCAGGAGTACAGGGTGCTCCAACAGGGAGCTGATACCTGTGTGAGAGCACCGGTGCCCCGGGTGCAGCTAGAAACCCCTCCCGGAGTCGGCACTGGCAAGTGTGGATGGCGCCAGTCTTGTCCCTGACCTGTGTTTTGTTCCAGGGTTGTTGTTTTTTTTTTTTTTTTGGATGGAGTGCTAAGGTGGAGCCCTGCTGGGGACTCAGGAGCTCACGTCCATGTGAGGGCATCTGTCTCAGTCCTTGACCGTCCTCGTCCAAGTCTCTGAGCGCAGGAACGTTGGGCTGCCTTTTCTCATTTTGTTGCTTCAGTCTGATTTTCCTCCTTGGGCAAAATCCCTTACTTATTACTTACCAGACTTAGCTGGAACGTGTTTTTAACTGATGTGCTTCCTGAAGGTGTAGATCTGTGACTTTGTTTGAAAGGACTTTTTGGGGGTCTGCAGGGCACGGCTGACAAAGTTAATGCTCCCCGGGGCACGGGCGGGCGTCTGCCACAGGGCTTGGTGCTGCGGGGGGGCCTGATCTTGTGCTTTTGTGGGGGGGTGCACATCCAGGTTCTTGCTTGTTACTGGGACTTTAGAGATGAGGAGTGGCAGACTGGGGGCAAGTCGGGCCCCAGACGGCCGGCTGGAGACGTGGCCCTCTTCCTCAGACACTGCCTCAGACTTCGTTACGGTGACGTTCATTTAAGTGATCACCAGCCCGAAAAGCCACCGGGAAAAACAAATACGGACCTATTAGCAGGCATATAGTGTGAACTGTGCTTAGTAGCACAAGAAAGAACTCCCTGTCCCAAGAAGAGAGAGTTCAGCATTGTGACTTGTGTAAACAGGGAGTGTAGCTTACAGATGCAGGCACGCTTGGTGCCAAATACAGCTTTGGGCCGGCGCTAATGCCAGGGTCAGAGCTTCCTCGTGCGGCCCTGGGACAGGAGTGGGCTGGGCTCCGGCCGCCTCCCGCCCTGCCAGGAGGAGCGGGCACGCAGGGGCCACCTTGGTGCTGTTCCCCTCCTGGGCCCAGATGAGGCCTGAGGGGCGCTTTTGAGTCTTGTGCGTCTGTTTGTGGCAGGGTGAAGAGAGGCTGGTGGCTTGCTTGCTCTCTTCTTTCTTCCTCTCTTGTCTCCTCCCCTCCCTCCCTCCTCTCCTTTCCCCACAAATGCTGCTTTCCTAGTAGAAGTTATGCCCGGTGAAGGTGTGCAAACACATTCTTCACCAGCCCATTTTCTACCTTGCCTCCATTGGTGTGTTGTTGCTTCTCTCCCAGACGTTTCCATCCTGTACTCTGCCCGGCTCTAGCCAACCAGGACCCGCCCTCCCTGGACACCTTGCTGTTAAGCCCGGGTGCCTGGGCAAGCGGGAGGTGGGGAGAGGCAGTCTGAGTAGAGAAGAGGGGTCCCTGGTGGCTCTGGGTTTTGGCTTGGAGTTGTTACATGGTTAGTGGAGTTTTATTTCTTAAACATTTACAAGAAAGTCACCCTTGAGTGAAATATCTCCCTCCAGGGATTTTTTAGGCGCGTGTTTTCAGCAGCCTGCTTGGTGAATTGGGAGTTCTTAGAAGTTTTTCCGGGGACGGCAGCGAGGTTCCTGTGTTGCAGTAGCTGGTGCGGACGTCGCCATCTCTCGGAGCTGGCGAGGGAGGGAGGGCAGCGTGAGCTGCTGCCACCTCCGACCCTGAGCGAGGCCCAGGGCGTGGCAGGCCGAGGGGTTTCCTGTAATAGGTCAGACTGGTTCTCTGTTGAAACAGTGACCTTGTTACGTGGCAGCTCCATGGTTACCCTGCAGCTGCCAGTGCTCTGAGTAAGAATGCAAATATCCAGTGTCAGTGACCCTTTCTTTCCCTTTCCAGGTGTTTAGGACAGACCTGATCACTGCCATGAAGTTGCATGACTCCTACCAGCTGAACCCGGATGAGTACTATGTGCTGGCAGATCCCTGGAGGCAGGAGTGGGAGAAAGGGGTCCAGGTGCCGGTGAGCCCTGGGACCATCCCTCAGCCCGTGGCCAGGTAGACGTGCCCCAGGGCAGGGGTGCCGCCTCTCCCCTGACAGTTGCCTTTCTGCCCTGACAGCCGGGTGCCTGAGAGGAGCAGTGGTGTTTGGGTCAGCAGTGAGGCTTCTGGGGAAAGAGAAATGCAGTAGAAACACACCTCAGGTCCGAAGGTGGTGCTTTTAAGGGCCATGGGCCTCCGAACTTAACACTGCAGCCAATTGGGAAGGTGCCTGTCTCTTAGAGAGGAAGGTAAATTCCAAGGCTCCCTGGGAAGTGGCTGGCTGGGGGAGAGGGACATTTGGATGTTTGCACAGCTGCTTCCCCTCTCCCTCTGGAGGGCCGCTGTGCTGGAGAGAGGTGCCTGTCATCGGTTGGGTCCTGCCGTGGTCCCTCCACCTCTGGGGGAGGACGGGTGTGAGCAGTCCTGCCAGGTTCGGGTCCCGTGGGCGGGGAGCTTAGAGGAGGAGTGTGTCGATGTGTACTCTCGCATGGGCTTTCTTTGGATTTACTTCTAACCACTCTTCTCCTTAGGGGTCTTGAGGGTCGGCTCTTTGCTGACCGGCTTCAGCGTGAAGCTGGGCCGGTTTTCTTGTTTCCTCTCCGGCCGGCTCCACTGGCCTTGAGGCTCCTCGCGGGGCGAGGGAGCTGAGTGCCCTCTGTGCTCAGCTGGCAGCCGGCTTTGCCGCCGCTGCGTGGTCAGTCACCTGCCTGCTTTGCGAAATGACCTCTTTCACCGTTGCCAAGTGTGAACTGAACTTACCCCTTGGCCCTCACCCACGTCCTGTCCCTCAGGCACCGGCGGTGGTCGAGTCTGGTTATTGTGTCTGGGATCTCTGTGACAAATGTCCCCATAAAGATGCAGGCTGAAATGACCGCTCTGATGCCTCCACAGGTCAGACTGCAGCCTGTGGAGTGGACGGAGTGTTTTACTGGGCTCTGTAGGAGAAACACGGTCTGGCTGCCTCAGGGTTGCCTCTGGGGCACAGCACTGACTAGCTGTGCAGCACTGACGATCCCAATCCAGGGGTTAAGAGCCCAGCACAAGACGAGTAAACGCTGACACAGCTCATGGAAGTGTCAGCTAAAACCCTGCCCGTAGCTGAGTGAGACGAATAACTCCTTAACCGTGCCTGTCTCCGTGTCCTGTAGGTAAAGCCACCCTGGTAATCATAGGGCGATGGAAACACCTCGACGGCCTCTTTGGACAGCTGGGTGTTAACGCGAGCTGCCGGCACGCTGAGACGTGCAGGTGGAGGGCCGGTGGCCGTGTGGTGCTCCCCAGGCGCCTCACTCCCTGTCGGCAGTGGTTTGCCCTCTTCCTGCACTTTCTTTTGCGGGGGCCGGCACTTCTCCAGGCGTTCCCGGGGCGAGGGTGCACGTGCAGGAGCGGAGGGGACTTGCGCTCCTCCCTGGGTCCCCAGCTGTGCCGGGAGCATCCCGCCCGTGGCTGGGACTCTGGTTCTCAGACTGCTTAGCGATGGACAAGGTCTGAGTTCTAGAACCAGAGGTGACGGGTTTCTCCCCTTGGCTTCCCGGCCTTCTGCTGTGTGTGCCCTGCCATGCGGCTGCTCTGGCCGCCTCCGTGTCCCTGAGAACCCAGGGCTTGGTGGCCTCCAGCAGGGGCGGGCAGGCCTGGTTAGTGGAAAGTGATGTCATCTTTAACCCTTGACACTGCTGTCACAGCTGGTGGCTGGGCACGGCAGCGTCCTGGGAGGCCATGTGGGAGAGGCTGATTACGAAGACTTCTGCAGCGTTTTCACTTGCATCTCTTTCTATTTTAGGGGTTTTAACGACTCCTGCTTTGTTTTGTCAGCAGTGGCGTTAGGGTTTTAACTCTCTGAACCCGGCAGTGACCTAAGGTTTGGGGGTTGGAGGTGGAAGCTCACTTGGGGGCCTCCTGGCAGACTTCCTTTCTTGTGGCAGGAAGGGTGACCTGGCTGTCTCGTTTTCTTGTTAACCAGGGTCGTGTCTGAAGAGAAGTCCCTCATGTTCATCAGGCCCAAGAAATACATCGTCTCGTCGGGCTCTGAGCCTCCAGAGCTGGGCTACGTTGACATCCGGACGCTGGCCGACAGCGTGTGTCGTTACGACCTCAACGACATGGATGCTGCATGGCTGGAACTGACCAACGAGGAGTTCAAGGAGATGGGTGAGAGGCGGGGGCTCTGCTGCTTGGCTGTGGATGACGAGCGGCGAGTGCGTGAGGCCTGCGGTTCAGGGGCGAGGCTCCTCACCACTGGCGACGCCAGCTCCATCTCGGCCTCAGTCTGGTCTCGGGATCACGGGCTTTTTGCTGGAGATGCGCGTGTCCTGCTGCAGCAGGTGTGCTGAGAGGGACTCAGTCTGTGTGCATCTCGCGGACAGAGAGGTGGGATCGAGGAGGGGTGTCTTCCATGGGCAGGAAAGCGGGGGCTCCCAGTTCTGCCCTGCACCCCGCAACCCTGCCGGTTACCTCAAGAGAACTGAGGCCCAGAGAAATGCAGCGCTTCCCCGAGATCGCGCAAGGGTCTGGTCCACAGTTTCCTGCTCCGGTGTTCCGTTTCTTCCCCCTCCGGCAGTGCTATTCAGATGCCGCCTTCTTCAGCCGTGGCCTGCAGTTTCTCACAGGAGACGCCACTCCAGCCAAAGCTCACCATTTTCCAAACACGTCCCTCGTGTTCTCACCTCAGTGATTCCCCTTAGGTCCTTTTCCAAACCTGAGTGCTTTCTCCTCTCACCCGTCGATCTGTCCTGGCTTTCCTTTGGTGAAGCCCTACCTTAGCTGGGTGCCCTGCCCATTGCGATCTTTTCTACAAGTCAACCGTTCTTGTGTATGTACGGCTCAGAGGACCTCATCTGCTTGCATCTCCTTGTGTCACGACCAGGATGACACTTGGATCTCGGCTCACACACCACTTCCGATTGCTAAGAGTTGCCTGAAGTGTGGTGATGGCAAGTCAGGGAGACCACGTCTGGGCTTCCTGTGAGAGACGTGAGGCTTAATTAGCGTTGTGCTGTGTGTAGGTCAAGGTCGGGAAGTGGTGGCACAGGCTGTTTGTTTGCAGTCTAGCACATGGTAAATATCTATGGAGTGTTTCATGGCGGATTTCAAAGGCCTGAAGGGCTAAGACTTTGTTTCCTGTGGAAGCCTGGGCCTAGCACAGGGCCTGGCATGTGACAGATGCTGCCATGCATGCTGCTCCCCAGCCTTTGAATGGGAATGATGGTGTGGACTGAGCTGGGAAAGCTGTTACTCTGATATTTTGATAAAGTAGATTTCCTTCCTTTTGGTCCTTGGTTTTTAGGTATTAGTGGCCAGGATGTTAGCAGGCTAGGAGGTGGCAGTCTGTTCAGAAGTTTTCAGTGCTCTCTTGGAACTGAATACTATGTTTTAGCTTCATAGACTATAAAATTCTACTCTGTAAAGACAACTGTAACGCACTGGACTGACTGGGTGTCCTGTGTTAAGGCAGAGGGATAGACGGCTAGGGGCCGGGGGCTTCGGTGGATGGTCTAGGTGGTGAGTGCTGGGCTTACTCATCAGACTGCAAGGCGGTGCTGAATACTTGGGCAGGATAAGCGATGCAGTTGTATAACATGTATTGAACGCATGCGGAAAGACGTTTGTCTTAGCTTTTATTGGTCTTTTTAATGGTAAAAATTAATTATAGGGCATAGGGCTGTATTTTCAGAGCCAGTGGTGTTTTCGGAACTGGTAGGAGGAATTGAGATGAAACCTCCTGGCCGCGCAGAAACGACCTCGTCATGAAATAAGGTTTGAGATGATAGGTGGCTTTTTTGATTGTGTGTTTAGGGCTTATCACAGTGTCAGCGCTAATGTGTGCTCCAAGTTTTCAAAAACTTGGAAGTGTTAATGAAATTTATGATAATGCATATAAGTTGTTGTTGGCCCTAATGACACTTCTGTTGTTTCTTGCCAGTTACATGTGTTTGAATATTTTTTACAAGCTGTTTTTTCTGTCCTGCATGAGTATTTTCATTGTAGGAAGTTTGGGATACGTCCACAGATGGAAGAAAATAAAAGTCTCATCCCCACCACTAAGCCGTAACCACACCACGATAACCGCCTGAAGTTTGTTTTTGGCCATTCTTGCATAGGAATGCATTTTCTTTGATTCACCAGGAGCTGTCTGCCTCCTTTGCTTGAGATGTCCCTTGTGTTTCCGTCTTTCATGTGTCTGACTAACTATGCATCTCAGCTTAGTAAATTCAGAGGGTGAGGCGGGATAAACCAGGTAAAAAACATTTGAGCGTTCACAGTGAAATCTGTTCTCAGAGCACCATTTTACGTAGCAAGAATGGAATGTGTTTTTGGAAAAAAATGCCCAAACCATAATAGGTGGTCATGGTTTTGAAGCCACTTACACGCTAGTTGGTATATATAATATTGTAATGAAACGACAGTCTAACAATATATGCATTTAATAGCCTGGAACCATTTGGGGAATGCTCTTTTTACAGCAAGCACTCCATCTTCAGTGCCTGACCGTAAGGAACAAACTGTTGGGTGCAAGTCTCTTTCTGCCTTTGAATTTCAAGACCCTTCCTTGGAAGGGTCTGAGGGACATCCAATAGAAAATATTTGGGGGGCACTCAGGATAGATTTGTTGATAATATTATTTATTCATTGTGCATTTTTATTAGTATAAATAGTATTATATTTATTAATATGGGTTTATTAAAATGGTTTTGTGGCATTTTCCCTCCAGGAATGCCTGAGTTAGATGAATACACCATGGAAAGGGTCCTGGAGGAATTTGAACAGCGATGCTACGATAATATGAATCATGCTATAGAGACTGAAGAAGGCCTGGGGATTGAATACGACGAAGACGTTGTCTGTGACGTCTGCCAGTCGCCCGACGGTGAGGACGGCAATGAGATGGTGTTCTGTGACAAATGCAACATCTGTGTGCACCAGGTATGTGGGCAGCGGGGCCCGGAAGGAGGCCCCCTGGAGTGGTTCCTCCAGACAGGGTCCATGAGTTAAAGACGTGGGCCCATCTTTTTTGTTGCTGACGGGTGCTTAGTGTTTGAAGTATTTCTTGTTACTTTTACAACCAGGAGAATAGGATCCTCTGTGGACCTCATTCTTTCTTCGCATAGTGTCTTTATTCCCATCCACAGAAGTCAGGTTTACTGAGACTGTATGAGCCCCTCTGCCCTGCTCCAACACCTGGCTTTATAGCTATTGAGAACACTGGAGGGCAGGGGGCGGGGGGACTCTTGAAAAGGTGGTTAGTTTGCTGTGTTCGTTGCCCTTGCACAATGCTGGATGGCTTAAAAGAACAGAAGTTTATTGTCTTGCTATCTGGAAACTAGACGTCTGAAATCAGGGTGTCGGCAGGGCCACGCTCCCTCTGAAACCTGGACGGGGAACCCTTCCTCGCCTCTCCTGGAGGTTTGCTGGCGGTTGTGGGCGTTCCTTGGCTTGCAACCGCACGACGCTGGTCTCTGGCTTTGCCGTCACTTTGTGTCCTCTCCACGCATCTGTGTCTTCACACGTCGCCATCTTCTTGGAAGGCCGCCAGTCACGCTGGATGAAGGGCCCACCCTACTCCAGTGTGACCTCATTTTAACTGACTACATCTCCTGTGGCCCTGTTTCCAAACGAGGTCACATTCTGAGGTACCTGGGGTGTTAGGACTTGCTTTAACATATACTTTTCGGACACTGGTCAACACATAACATTTGCTAACATGTTAGTAGATAAACGGAGCCCTTGAACAAGCGGAAAGGGTCCCCTTTTCTTGAAAGTTATTTCCTGTCCTAGGCGATGTCGAGAGGATTTGGCGGTTGCTTCAGTAAGGTTGGCACTGGGTGATTTTAAAAGCTCGGGAGAATCTTAGTCTGGACCCTTACCTCTTTCGTTTGTTTTTTTTCATGCAATAATGAAGTAATTTGTATTTCTGTGGGGACGTGTGTTCACATACACTCTTTAGTTAATAGGCTCTCCAGAGGTACTTTCTTTGAATTCACCTGTTGATGCTGAGATTTACAACCAACTTAAAGGCTTGTGTGGGACAGTGGCTTGGGTGACCTCTTGGCAAGAAGAATCAGGTTTGCTTTGTGAAGTTCCTGACTTGTTTTCTTTAGAATGTGTCTGCTCCCTGGGTTTCCCTTCTGCGTGAGGACTTTACCAGCAGTGGCCTTGTCCCGTCTCATCCTGATGGGGAGACCACAGGTCTCTTGCTTATGAAGTCACGTCATAGCCCATCTTGTAGCTCTGGGTTTTCAAGTTATCTAGGCGCTTTCCTTGGGATAATGGAGAATTCTGAGAGAGATTTTGTTGTTTCAAGACCATGAGCGTTGTGGCTGCCATTGCTGCTTTTACGTTGTTGGTGCCATTTCCTTGGATGATGTTTCAGTTCTTTTCCTGCCATTTTACTTCCCCCCCCCCCACGAGACAAATCTTGTTTGAAAAAAAGGGTTCTGCTTGAAAACTGCTCAAACCCTCTGCTTATAAATGAGTTAACTGAAGGTAGGGTGGGCTGTTCAGCGTCCCACTGTGTGGCAGAGTTGGAACTGGAACTCGGGGAGCTCTGGACGACACCCACCCCCACACCCCTGCCCCGAGCCTGGTCTGCTGTTCTTTCAGGCACACCACGTTGCCTATTAGCATTTCCTGTGGTTCCTTTTGCTTCTTTTGAGATGTTCTTCATGACTTGTCTTTCAGGCGTCCTTTATTTAATCTTCTGTTTTACTTAGACTTGCTTTTCCGGTAAAAAAAAAAAAAAAAAAAAATTACCTCTTCAAATGAGACTTTGTCTAGAGTGCCTGATACAGACCTTTCTGATACGTGAAACCTTAATAGTGTCAGTTAGCTCTATTAAAAACAAATTTTTTTTTTTTCCTTCAGCAAGTCTGTGTTGACAGTGGCTCATTCATGGCACCGACACAGTGCTCCTAGGCTCCAATCTTAGTGTCACTTAGCTTCCCTGAACTGTCATCCTGTGGTCTCCTTTCTGCGTCCTGGATATTCAGATTGCCCAGTGGCTGTGTTTTTCCTGTCTGGAGAATTGGAACTACGTTACTGTCTCTCCACTTCCTGACTTGTAGTTCATTTAAGGATAAAGTTCTGAACAGTTTGGTGTTTTTAAAAGGCTCTGAATGTGCTCCTGGTACCATCATGGTTTTGTTTCTTCACTTCTTTAACGTTTGCCTTTTCTTTCTCTGAACCGTCTTAATGACTTTAAGTTGCCTTGATTCCTGCAGTTTTTGCTGTCTTGTGTAATTTACCGTCTTATGCAAAGCAGGCTTTGTTTTAAATATCTGCCGAAGAGACCAAATTCTCTTTGTCTAGAATGTCTCATTTCTCTGCGCCTGTTGTGCTCCCTTGTGTGTGGGAGGCGGGCGGGGTGTCGGCGCCTGGTCAGTAGAGCTTGCTTAGCCCAGGGAGCGAGGCTGGTCCTTAGTTCCCTCCCCTTTTCACTGGTGTCTCGTGTAATAGCTCTGGGAGGCTCTCAACTGCTTTGTGTTTTTTCCCTCACTTTATAGCCCACCTACATCAGTAAATCAGAGAGGGATGCCTTCCGCCATCTAGCCCTGGAGAGAGTTTTGAGGATTTACTGCCCAAGTATTTAGAAACTTGATATAGATGGGTATCTGTAGCAACACAGCAGATCTTTTACAAACCTTTCTGTCCTCAAGTAGTTTTCAGGACCACCCTCTGGTAGGTAAGTACGTCGTACCTTGTACCCACCTCCTGACTGCTGCTGTGAGGCTGCCCGGCACTCTTCCTAAAAGGAGTGCCTCTATTTTGGGGGTGCTTCTGTTAAAGTCTTTCTAGGCGTTTTAAAATTCGTAGACACACAGGGTAAAAATAACTCTTTTTTTCTCTTTCTTTTCCTTGGGGATGTGCTGTGGCTTTACAGGCCTGTTACGGAATTCTCAAGGTCCCAGAGGGCAGCTGGCTGTGCCGGACGTGTGCCCTGGGGGTTCAGCCCAAGTGTTTGTTGTGTCCCAAGAAAGGTGGAGCAATGAAGCCTACCCGCAGTGGGACCAAGTGGGTCCACGTCAGCTGTGCGCTGTGGATCCCCGAGGTGGGTGCCCGTGTTGGTGGTTCCCCTTGGGAGCCCGTGGCTGTTCATCCTCACAGGGAGGCATTCATCACTGGGCCACTTTGTAGCCGACGAGTAAAAAGACACCTTTGAGTTGCTACCCATTTTCCCACCTTAAATTGAACCTCGAGCATGCTGTCATGTGGTCAGTGGTGTGTAAATTTGTGGAAATGTTAACTGGAGGCAGCCGTGAGTTGGACTCTGGGTGGAGGTGTTTAGACTTCCCTTCTGATGCCACTGCAGCTGACCCTCCGCTGCTGCCACGCTCCCAGAAGCGGCCCCGCGGACCCGCGGCGTTCGTTCGCGCTGCGGCCTGGGTGTGGCTCCGTCCTTTCCCCGGGATGGGCCGTAAACCCCTGGGCCTGGTGAGCCATGCATACAGCACCGTCATGGTTAAAGAACCACTGCTCTAGGTCACATTTTTGTGATTTTTTTTTTATTAAAATTCTTACTTACCTCAACCTTTTTAATTTCAGGTCTGGTCTAATTTATTCTGAGTCCCAGACCTTGACTGATTGAATTTGCTTGCTCACTCTGAGACTATGATTTGTGATTCAGATTTCAGCCTTCTTTGGCCTATGATTTTGGTGCATTTTCCTCCCGAGGAAAAGTATCTGGGAGTGATTTGGATTGAGGCTTCACGACTCGGGTCTTGGTAGCCTGGGAATCTCACGGTTTGGTATTAACAGGGATGCAGTTCAGTGAACCAGGCTGAGGGGAGAGGGAGGGGACCTTATTTATCTTGGTAGCTTTCCGCTTTGTGTGTAGTGATAGTTTCTGACTGAGGAGAATGGCTTTCTTTAGTGAGAGAGAGGTTAAAAGTGGTCAGTGTTTCCTTCTGCTCCATCATTCACAACTGATTGCAATATGTTGAAGACGGATTTCCAGTCCTGACCACTTCTTAGTGGACCAGAGGTGTAGTAGGTGGATTACCTTGTCTTTGCTGTCACTCGGGTGAGCAGTGAGCATTGGGGTGTCTGAGTGTTTTTACAAACAGGATGTTTGTGTCAGATGACCCCCCGAGGAGGGCGTAGAGTTGGCCCAGAGCTGGCCCCTAGCTGGTCCCTGTGCTGTTCTGATGCCTTAAAGTGGGGTTTTACCTGCGCTCGGAGGGTGAGAGCCCCTTGGCATCCTCCGGTAGGAGGTCCGTGGGGAAGGAATGGATCTCTGAGTTGCTGCTGTCTGTGTTCGGCCCCTGTCTTGACGACCTCTGCCACCCTGTCTTGTTATTTCTTGGGCCTCCAGGTGAGCATTGGCAGTCCCGAGAAGATGGAGCCCATCACGAAGGTGTCTCACATCCCCAGCAGTCGGTGGGCGCTGGTGTGCAGCCTCTGCAATGAGAAGTTTGGGGCCTCCATACAGGTAACCAGCCTGGTCAGGATGGCATTATTACCCTTCCTTGTGTTCCAGGGAGCGGGACGGGGGAGGGCTCTGTGAGCTAACCGTCACAGGGTTTGGAGATGGGGCTAGAATCCAGGAAGCAGGACAAGGTTCTCACAGCCCTTCTGAGGTTGCTGAGGGATGTCTCCAGCCCAGTATACACACCTTCTATTGGTGGATAGTGTCCAGTGTGACCGGAGCCCCAGCTGTGTAACCATCACAGGGCAACTCAGAAGTCCGCCTGAGCTGCAGGGCAGTTCCAGTTTGTATCTGGTTTCTCCCTCCCTGCCCAAAGCCTGGCATTGCAGCTCTTTCCACAGGCCGACAGCTCTGGGGAAGAACTGGAGTCTCGGCACTGGAGGCTTAGTCACCCTCTCGCCTGCCGAGCGGCAGCCCTGCCTCTGTGGCTGCCCCCGACGCCGCTGGTTTCAGGTGTGCACGTGGGGTGTCTTGGTGCGGTGCGTACTGTTGGAAATCAGCTTGGCACGCCAACCCTTTTGCATTGGGCAAAACGGGGACTCCTTGGAGCACCGACCGGGTGGGTGGAGGGACACCCATGAGGTGCTGCACCAGGGGTTCTGCCCAGTCTGAATATCTGATTTTTTTACGGTACAGTGTGGGGGAGGGTGGGGCTGGGGGAGGGGAGCTTGTGCGTAAGAAGCCAGCCTGCGTTTTCTGTGTCCACGTACAGGCAGGTGTAGACAGCCATGAGGCAGATAACAGGATCACGGAGAGACTGTTGATGGCGCGCTGTTTCTTGGTGTTGTCTTAAGCGCTGCCTGAGAAGTTCCTCTCCGGGCCTCACGCTTTTGGCGTCTAGACAGGCGTGACCTCGGAGGCCTGAGGTGCTGTCCCACCGCGGTCTCCAGATGCTGTCTGCGGCTGCCGTTGGCCCTTTGCCTCTGTGGGGCCGCCAGCTCAGGGACGCCGGCCCCTCCTTGGTCCCCACGTCACAGTCCGTGGGCAGAGGTGCCGGTTTGGGGCGGCTGCCCTCTTGATGCAGGACACGCAACGGCTTGGCACACACACAGACACACAGACACACACACACACACACAGACACACAGACACACACACTCTCTCTCTCTCACTCACTCACTCCACAAGCTCGGTCAAACTGCCGGTCGGGGCTTTTAAAGAAATGACCTCATTTGGCAAACTCAACTTGTATTTTGGCTGATAAATATTTCTCTGTGTAAGGTATCCACTGACTGGTGTTTCTTTTTAAAAGTTTTCATTTTACACGCCAAGCTGTTGTGCTTTTTCTTCCTTATCACTTCCACTGGTGTTCAAGAATCCAAAATGTAACAGAATATTCAGAGGGTGAGGCATGAGACAGCTGGTGGGATTTGGCTGTGGACCTTGAAAATAGTGCAGATTTTTGTATGTGAATGGAATCTGCTTAAAATTAAAACATGACAAAAGCCTCTGGCCTGAGCGTTGTGTTAGGAGGGAGTGAAGGAGAAATGTTATAAAGCCACAAAACAAAAGAAGACACAGAGCTGTGTGTGTGTGTGTGTGTGTGTGTGTGTGTGTGCAGACGGCCCGTGCAAACACTTGCAGGGAACAGGCTGGGGCAAACCAAGGAAAATGGACATCGTTTTCTTCCAAGTTACCCGATGTTCTCCTGAGGATAGAAATTATGCCCTTTACTGAGTAGGTCCTTCACTGATGTTTCCAGGAGGCGGTCGATTGGGATCTCTGTGTCTCTTTTGAAGAGAGACGATAAAATGACTTTTTTGTTGCCGTTGACCTCTTTTTCCCAGAACATGAATTTGAAGGAGGAGAGGCCAAGGAAGTTTTTGATGATTTTTCATATCTTCACAGAATAGACTGATTTTATTAAAGAATTCCTGTCTGAAATGTCTGCAGCTGGAAAGGCTCTGGCTTACGTTTCTGTAACATCTGTTTGCTGAGTCAACCTGAATAGGAAAACCCAGAGGAAGGCCATTTGGCGTCTTTACAAAGCCCCGTATAAATGTTCTGCCGGGGCGAGTTCCTCATTTCAGGTCGGGGCGCTGAGTTGAAGTGTCGTTTAAGCCAAACACTGGTAGTGTCTCCGTCATCTGTTCCCACTTTACTTCCCACTTGGCTGCCTGCTAGGAGGGAGGAGCACTTTGTCTTGTACTGACAGTGACCAGGTGTGTGTGTGTGTGTGTGTGTGTGTGTGTGTACTGATAGTGACCAGGTGTGTGTGTGTGTGTGTGTAATGAGTGACCAGGTGTGTGTGTGTACTGATAGTGACCAGGTTGTGTGTGTTCTGCCACTAAAGCTGATTTCACACATTCCTTGGAATTGAGGTTATTATTATAGATAAAATTACAGATTTATGTTAGTTCATGCGCTTTAAGTGTTTTCAGTGGGGGAATTGATTTTCTGTGAAGGGAGCTAGATTTTCTGTACTTCTGGGTGAAAGCGACTTTTAATAATGGGAGAAATCATGACTGGCAGCGAGTCACCTCTTAAAGACTGCAATGATTAGGGGAAGAAGCCCCAGCCCATGCCGCTGCGATCTGTGGTGGTGCTGTGCAGGGCCCTACTGAATGAGTTTAATTAATTAAGCTTCTCAGCTGGCCTGGGGCCACTCAGTTCTGCTCCTGTCTGCAGCCCTGGCGTGCCCGGATCCCTTGGCCTCACACAATACACTGTTGCTTTTTAAGGGACTGGCTTCAGTCACCACAGGGAGCCTCCTTCCAGGAATTCGCCCAGCAAGATCAGATGGGGAGAAATCACTTTTCTCCTGCTAGGCCTCTGGCCTGCCGTCTGGATCGGAGGCACTACGGGGTCCCCCTGGTGGGGTGGTGGGAGGGAGGTGGGAGGTGTTTGGTAAGGCCGGGGCAGAGCTGGGTGATGCCTGGCCTCTACGTTGACCTGCCTTCGACCCACAGGCAGCAGGTCCCTCACGGTTGCCCTGCCAGGCGAAGCGCACACAGATCTCAGAGCTTGTCCCCCACTGGCCCGGAAGCGTCTGCGCCTGGCGGAAGCTTCCTCGGGTGCGGAGACCAGTCCCATCCTTCCTGTCCTGGATTGTCCTGGTCTCCTCTTCCTTTCCAGTCTTTGGGAGTTTTTAATTCACCCTCCTCGGTCTTGAGCAACCCTCGCTGCTGGAGGAGGCGTGTGCCATTTATTTTCCCACTGGTGTTGGGACTCGTCCTGGCTGTGGCTTAGGAAGGAGGATCCACGTGCCTTTCAAAACTCTGGTTGGTGGTCATTCTCCCTGAGGAGATTCTCGCCACTCAGGCTTTTTATATAAGCATTAAAAAAGCCCAGACCTATGAGAAGAGACCGATGACTGCCTCAGGATATACTCTGCATGTTGGGCACACGCTCTTCTGAGTATAATCGGAGCGCCAGGGCCCCCTTTGTCTACACGTGCCATCTGTGTGATCGTGTCTGCTTTAAGAGGCGGTTATTGGATGCAGTTGCTTTTCCAGGAGAGTTATGGTTCGGTTTATGAAAAAAGAGTTCTCTTAAATCCCAAGCTGTAGCTTGTTTAAAACACGACTGGATCTGCCAGGGTGAATCCGCGTGAAGCTGCTCTGTCCCGGCACGAGCTCCAAGTGCAGCTCTTCCCGTGCGTGTGTAGGGAGGGGGTGCCTGGCACCCGGGGCTTCAGTCACTGTCACTCCCTAATGTCTCTCCTCTTGCTGTCTGCGTGTTCTTGCCAGTGCTCTGTGAAGAACTGCCGCACAGCCTTCCACGTGACCTGTGCTTTCGACCGGGGCCTGGAGATGAAGACCATCTTGGCCGAGAACGACGAAGTCAAGTTCAAGTCCTACTGCCCGAAGCACAGCTCACATCGCAAGCCCGACGAGAGCCTCGGTGAGGGGGCCGCTCGGGAGAACGGGGCCCCTGAGCGCCCCCCCCGGGACCCGCTGGAGCCCTTTGGCAGCCTTGAGCAGAATCAGGAGGAGGCCCACCGGGTGAGTGTCCGGAAGCAAAAGCTGCAGCAGCTGGAGGATGAGTTCTACACCTTCGTCAACCTGCTGGATGTTGCCAGGGCCCTGCGGCTGCCCGAGGAGGTCGTGGATTTCCTGTACCAGTACTGGAAGTTGAAGAGGAAGGTCAACTTCAACAAGCCCCTGATCACCCCAAAGAAGGACGAAGAGGACAATCTCGCGAAGCGGGAGCAGGATGTCTTGTTCAGGAGGCTGCAGCTGTTCACGCACCTGCGGCAGGACCTGGAGAGGGTAATGGTCGACACTGACACCTTGTGGTGACGTAGAGAAGAAGATTGCAAAGAGGCGACCGCTTGCCCAGAGCAAGGAGTGGTAGCCAGTGCATTTCCTCTCAGACCCTTGTACATACTTCAGCATGAGGTCGTGTTGGTTGAATCTATTTATGGGCTGGTAAACTCACTGTGCGCACACACGAGACGGCCGCAGAGCCCGGGGAGCCTCTCTGATTTAAACACTTCCTCGTTAGTTCTTACTGTTCTTCTGGAAGATCAAATGGGGTGTGTCTTCCCCTCCCCCGCCCCCCTTCATTCTAGAGCTAGAGGGAACTGAGCCCCCCCGGAAGATGCCCAAGGGGTGGGCTCAGAATTGTTTACAGACTGAGTTAGAAAACCAGAGTGGATTTAATTAACGGTGAGGGGGTGGGTGGGGCGGGCCGAGGTAGGGCAGTCTCTTGTTGAACCTGGGGAAACACTTTCTAGGTGCTGGTCATGGGCTCATTAAGGAGAGGGAAGCACTGCCTCTCTGACCCAGCTCTGCCTCTTGCCTAACTGGCGGGGGCCTTCCCGGTACAGTCGCCGAGCAGAGCAGGCTGTGGGTGCTGATGTGTGGGCATGAGCTGCCATACACGTGCATATCTGTTCCCCAGGGTACTCCGGCAGTGAGGTGCTAAGTCATCACTCAGGCTGTGTATATGTTGTGTGTGCATGTGTGTCTGTGTCCGTGTGTGTCTGTGTGCTGTGTCTAGAGTGGGCGTGGGGCAGGACTCCTGGTGCACAGGGGCCTCCTATCTGACCCGGGGAGCCCCCCCGCCGTCCCGCGTGGCGCGCTTCGAACGCCCTCACCACTGGATTGCCCCGTGTGGTGGCCCGTGGCTGCCTGGAGCCTCGGCTGGTGGCGCCTTCCTGCAGCTGTTGGCTGGTTGGCGTCTCGCCCATTCTCCAGTACCTCTGGAGTCCCAGTCTGGACCTCCCTTCCGGCTACAGGCATAACTCTAGGAGCGGGCTGGCTTTTCCCCAGGGCCGCCGCCTCCCTGCAGGTAGTCTGTGACTGAAGCTTGCTAGTCGGCGATGTGTCTTAGAGCGCTTTCTCGCGTCAGCGCCCCTGACTGCCCCGACCGCCGACAGTGATTAAACTCAGTGCACAGATGGAACGAAGGCTTCGGGCCCACAGCAGCCCGTGCTGAAAGGCACCTAAGTGTCCTGAAACGGTTACGCGTCTCCCCCAGGCACCTGACTTATTAATGGGGGCTGTGGTTCACCTGCCTGGGAGAGAATCTGACTCAGAGGTGATTTGCAGCGGGAGTGTAGGCAAAGAATAGGGACAGGGGAGAAGTATGGAACCGAAAGACCGAGCTCTCACAGAGACCTGCCCTGCCCTGGTAGAGAAGGCGTAGCAGTGAGAGTGTTTCTAAGTGTTCCTTAGAAGAGACCCTTTGAGCACCTGACAGTGCGGGCGGGCTGCTTGTGACGCCCCTTCCAGGCACCAGGTTAAGGTTCCGGATTCAGGCGGGTTCAGGCGGAGGCCAGGCGGGAAGAGGGTGTGTGAGGCTCTTGTGCTCCTGGGCCCCCCCCACCCCCACCCCGGTGGTGAGTGTAAAGAAGACCTCGCCTCTCAACCACATGTATGTGTGGCCTTTTTGTTAGAGATGAGAAAGGGATTCAGAAGGGAGAAACTCGAATCCTGGTGAGAAGCCTTATCCCAGCCTGACAACTGCTGTACTTGGGGTGCATGAGCTTTGGAGTCAGATAGTCCTCAGGAGGGAGGACGAAAAGTCTCATGTTTGGACTGTGTTTGTCTCGCAATCACCACAAAATAAAAGTGTAGAAAATGCTTGTGGTGTACTAACTCTTTTCTGTACTTAAGTTACTCAGATTAACACGCACTTACGATTAAATTATAAACATTTTTTCTTTGGAGTCATCACTGTTGCATTTTAAGTAGAATGATGCCAATGATGTATGAGAAACAGGGAATAAATCAGGATTTTTGTGTGTGTGCTATTACTTATATTTACTTTATTAAAGAGTCTAAGAGATGTGAGGGCATTTAGCGTCAGTCTAAAACGGGCTTATTAAAATGAAAAATGTGTTTTCCAGAATGTTCCACGAGGCCTGCGATGGTGGAGGCTTTAAAAAGTGGAAATCTTGGCCGCCGTGCCCCAGAGTGCACAGTTATTTGTGATTATAAACAAGAAGTGTATTAGGCCAAAGACTCATCAGGGCAGGGGTGACAGTAAGAATAAATCATAAGTCTGTTTTTCAAGTAACTTAAAGTCCAGCCCAGTTCACACAACAGCATTTCGTAGCAGGTTAATGTGGGACTGTGATCAAGGCGTGTGGTCACTTCAGAACTGACAAGTGAGTACCCTTCATTAGAGAGGCAGACAACTCTGAGTGATAACGGTAGTGGCTCTTTCCTGCAGATATACACCGTGGGGCATTTTGCACACCCGGGTTCCAGTTCTGGATCAGAAAGTTAGATGACAGGAATGGACTCAGGTGGGTTTGGGAACCTGAAGACACGATTGCCGATATATGGCGGGTGCCATGCCAAGTTCCCAGGGCTGCCACTTCACTCTGGTGGGATTCCTTTCCCCCAAACATTGTCTTCTAAAGGATGCAATAAACGTGAGTTCAGCAAATGAGTACTTGCTCAGATAAAAAAACATGCTACCTCTGCACTCCTGCCTGGGGCATCGAAAGGGGTCAGGTCCCGGGGCACCATTTTACTCAACATTTGGTGGAATGGTCACCTCTTGACAGTCTGACAGAGGCTACAGTTGTCCCCGAACAAGAGGCACGTTAAGCTTTAGTGTTGCAAGCAATGTTTGGGATTCAGGAAAACTTGAGGTCGTTATCGAGTTCCTGAGGGCAGTGGTTCTCAGCACGTGGTCCTCAACCAGCAGCAACGTGACCTGCAGGTTTTTGGATCCCACCTCTGACTCCAGAAACGGTGGGGTTGGAGGCCAGCATTCTGTGTTTTAGGGCCCCTACGTGTTTGTTTGGGAACCACTGCTTTTGGGGAAAGCCTGACTCTTGGGTTTAACGTGGTATGAGGGGTGGCAGCCGAGGGCTGGTGGTTTTGCCTACCACCTCGCTGGCGATTGGGAGAAGATGAAGCGGGGGGTCGGGGGTGGGCGGGAGGCTAGGTCTAGCAGTCTAGCAGTGTACAGGAAGGGCCAAGCAGGGTGTGTGATGAGGACAGAGCCTCCGTTCAGCTCTACATACAGGGGCTGCTTATAGAAGTTGCCCTTTAGGGTGTTCTGTGCATGAGAGAGGTAAGGTTTAGGGCACTCAACCGTGCTAATGTGGTCAGCCGGCCTGGTTTATTCAGGGGCTGATTTGCTCCAGTTGAAAACCCAGACCTTTGCTTCTTGGGGGTCACAGATGTCTCGTATCAGAAATCATGGGGACTGGAAGTGGGGAATTTCCCACTTAACAGCCAGGGTGGAAGTCTTTCCTGGGGGAAGTGAAGACACCAAAATTAAATTCGAGTAATATATGAAGTTCAGGTTCTCTGGCTCTGCTCTTTCCATTGACAATTTTAAGTAAAAAACGATGTATCTCTTTTGTACATCTGACTTGAATAGGAGAGTAACCTTGTCCACTCCTAGGATGTCAGAGAGTTTGTTTCCATTTCCTATTTCCACAAGTTGGATTCCCTGTCTTAATGTAAAAACCGTTCTGTATGTTTTCCAGTTGTTTTGAGCCTGTGATGAGGATCTAGGTTCGGCCCCTTCCTCTTTCTGACCTTCTACTCTTAATCTCCCCTGGGTGGAGCAATATTTATCAAAGAGGGTCGCCTATTAGCTACCTCCACCCCCAAGCTGGTCAGAATTCTTATAAAGGACACCTACTTCCTGGCCCGAGGGTGTGTGGCTGTCAGAAAGAATGTGCTTTAACCAGGGTGAATGACACTGAAATAAGATTTACTTTGAGACAGGAAGAGTGGTTTTAGTCTCAGTTCTTTAAGATAATTTTTATTTTTATCAAGAAGTGTTAGGAAGATCCTAAACAAATAGCGAATAGGTTAGGATCAAGAGAAACCTGACTTGGTGGTCCTGCTTTAGGCCAGGAAACTATACCACGTACAACGTGAGCAATGCAAATGCGAAAGCCAGCTGACCTGTTCCTCTTAATGCCTCGTGTCCTCTTGGAAAGGAGGCTGCCTTGAACACAGCTGGGGAAGAACAGCTGGAATTCTTAGGGTCCTTCAGGGGTGGTGTATCTGTACATAAGTCAAAATGCAGGGCTGTGTGTGTCGCTTGTTGCCACTCTCGCTGCCGAAAGGTTAGTGGCCTTGGGGGAAGGTGGCAGGAGAAGGGATAGCCCAAGCGTTAGGAGAGTGCAGTCATGCCTTTGGTGTAGGAGCTGATGGGGATACGCAGTCCCTGTTTTCAGTCTTGCCACTGAGCTTACTGGGGTGGTCTTGTCCACATCTTCCTGAAGAAAGGTTTATTGTGTTACCTGCTGTGTTGCATTTGACCTTTGTGTTTTCAGGCCCGTGCAGTCTAATCAGGTCTTACCGGCAGGCTTTAGGACTGAGAGATTTAAGGGGGTTTATTGATTAAGTCATTAAAAGTTGATTCCGTATTGACTGATCACAGGTGGCTCTGAAAATGGGGAACAAGTTTAAGTGTTGATTGGCTGCTACTGGTGAATGAGCACCTGCATGCCGTTCCCCAGTGGCTGCACGTCAGATGCAAAGCGGAGCTCCTAGTGCTGCGGTCTTCTCGGTTACTGACCGATGAATCGAGAAGAAGGCAGTTTCAGTTTTTCAGGTGGTGATACAGAAAGCTGGCCTTGAGAGGCTGAGCTAGCAAGTCAATGGCAAAGCAAGAAGGATGTTCCCTAGGTGTTCACACGCTGTAGGAACACAGCGGCCTGTAAGTTCCAAGGTACTTCAGAGAGTTCAGTGTCAACAAAAGAAGTTTACTTGGACTCCTGGTGACTACCTGGCCTTCTAGTGAGCCCCGTGTGGGGACATTGTTTGTGAGGGGCTTCTCCCTCTGATGGCCCTCGACCCTAATGCTGTCTAGTTCCATCTTCAGAAGATGCTTGATAAAGTGCAGCAGAGGTGGCTTCTGAACTGCTCTGAAGCCTCTGACGATAGAATTCATGGGAAGAGGATACTGAAGGGGTGATGAGCAGAGTCCTTTGGCAAGAGCTGGCATGTTTGGACTTGGACACCGATGGGCGTCTGTCTCTTCGCCAGGAGGAGCCTGTGGCCAGGTGTGGTGCAGGGGCAGGACCTCCTCTGACAGCCTCTTTTGTGCTGCTACCCACCTTGAGGGGTACACGCAGAATACTTGTTAGCACCCCAAAGGGAGGCTGAGAGATTAGCTAAAGTGTTTAAAGTACATTTGGATATCAAAAGTCACTCAAGGACCTAGTAGGACAAAACTTTCTCAGGTAAAGAGGGAAAAAAACAAAAAACACCAAAGTCCTGTTATAATGTATTGCTTACTTAGAATCTTTATTCTCTACGTTCTAGGTTCGGAACCTCACTTACATGGTGACCCGCAGGGAAAAGATTAAACGATCTGTGTGCAAAGTCCAGGAACAGATATTCAATCTTTACACTAAGCTTTTGGAGCAAGAAAGAGTTTCAGGTATGCATTAAGCCCTGGTAGGTCAAACAATAGGGCAGGGGTTTGTAAGCCCTCTGTTAAGGGAAAAAAATGCTAGTTTCTTTAATTTTCTTTTATACTGTAGAAGAATCAAAGAAGCAAAGGCTTTTGTTGTTGAAGAAAATCTTTAGGCATTCGAGGCACCGTGGTCTAGAGGAGAGGGCTGTGAACTGGGCCTCACGTATGGGTCAAATCCTGTATTGGCTACTTAAAGGCTCAACACAAGCAGGTCTTAAGTTTTCCAAGTCTCCCTCGTTTCCTCACATGTAACGTGAGGATGAGATCTCCTGCTACCTCCTGGGAACAACTGTGAGACTCGAAAGAGTAACTTACATATTGCAAAGCACTTGATAAATGTAAAGTATCATGGGGATACCTAAAAAGATTTATAATTATCTAGCCTTTGGATCTACCTGTAACATATGGTAAATATATCTTAAGACTGTGTACTTAAGGCACATATCCATGTTTAGGTAACATTCACAGTGGATTCTTTTGGTGTAGTTGGAATTTTGAATACTTTCGAGATTCAGCACAACATATGTATTTAGTGCTGCCTATGCTGCATTGCTCTGGCAAAGAGAAAAAGAAAACCAAGACATGGACTTCCCCCACCTCCGGAGAACACTTGAGTGACTTTGAGATCAAGTGCCTAGGAGGGCAAGTTGTTTAACCTCTCCGGGACTCTGTTGGTCTGTAAGAGGTTTGGTCCAGAATCCTGCCCTCTGAAGTGCTTTTCCACACTAGCGTTCCGTGATCAGAAGCCCCAGAAAGCAGGCGTTATAAGGATTTCAGAGGAGGAAGAGTCTGTCGAGTGCGGATGAGGCAGAACCATGACCCACGAGCAGGCGGGTCTTAGGGGACCTCGTGTCTGCTGCCCTTTGAAGTTAGAGCAGCAGTGTCTGCCCTGCTTGCCTTTTGTGCAGAGTCCACCGGCTTACTCTCCTTCTGCTTCTGTGGCTTTTCGTCTCTGTAGATTAGGAAACACAGATACAACAAAGAAGGTGTTATAACCTATTATGTTGAAATCCACATTCTGGGTTGACCTAAAACTAACTGGATATGTGTGACTAGAGGCAAACTGGTCAGCCGAACAAAGAGAGAAAAAGCTTGGGGAGTTTTAAATGATATTCTTGAAGTGTGTTACATTGTTCTGATAGCATTAACGTATTAATAATATCATCCTAGGTAATTTCCTTCCCAAGAGTAAATACTTCCCAGATATATCAAGTGTTATATCGTCAGCTAGACTTTAGAGTTGTCAAACTTTTAAAATAGATTTCTCTGAGTTAGGGTCACGAGTACAAGCAGTTTGACTCAGATTCTTTAAGGTGAACTTCTGTCTCTTCATTATTCCTACTTGAATGCAGATAAAATAGGGGACCTGTTTTCTCCCTTGCCCCTGGTGTGTCCTTGTGTAAACAGCGGCCCCCCACCCCCACCCCAAGGCTGTCTGGTGCGGGTCACCCAGCCTCCGGCTGCAGAGGCCGAGCTGCCGCCGCCCGGGATCATTAGTGCAGGTTCTGTCTGTGGAGCTTTGCCAGTGGAGGGCTTTCTGTGACTCTTGTTAAAAGTCCTTACGTAATGAGTGATTACCTATGAAAATAAGCTGTAAAGAACGTTTTCATCTGATTTCACTCGAGTCGTTTTTCATGGTTATTGCAGGCAGTTTTTTTTTGTTTTTTTTTTTCCCTTGTATTTCGTGGCTGAGGTTTTTTGGTAAGTGGTTGAGCTTCTTAACAAGGTTAGGAAGTGTTTTGTGTAACAGATGTAATGCAGATCTACGTTCAGAAGTCCTACTGCTGTTCCAGAACAGGAAAAGGGGTCCTCACCACCCTCTGAGGAGTGACCCACACTAGGTATGACGGGTTGGAAGCAATGGTAATCTTCCTGTGAACTGCCCCAGGGAATGAAGTGGAAACCCCTTGGGATGCCTTTTTTCTTCTTCCAGTTTCAGACTTTCAGTTGTGTCGTTCGTGCCTCACACTGACCTACCTTGTAAGAGAGAGGATTCCGAGTGAGGCAGAGATGGCCCTGACTTAACATGTGTCACTAGGATCCATAGTTTAAACTGTCCCGTGGTTCCGAGAATGGGCAGGGCCCTTCTGCTGGATGCGTGTCCTCAGTGGAGACAATACTTAGGAGAGTCAGAGGCCCTTCAGAGACATGGATCCCAAGTCAGGAGAGAAATCAGAGCTTGGAAAATAGCCCCTCTTAACCTTCCTATTTTCCCACATTAGTTGACTGCATAAAAGAAATAAGACGTGTGGCATGATGGTTGACCCTGAGTTTGATTATTGAGAAAGCAGCCATTTCTAAACCAGCAGATTGTAAAACACCCTCCCCTGCCTACGGTCATGATAATTTTACGTTTAGAGTTGCTAGCTCTGTTCTGTTTACGTGCAGTGTCCGTTTGCGCTCAGCAGTTAAACTCTCACATGGGCTCCTGCCTGCTACTCTGGGGTGGAACCTTGTTTTCCTGGTGGTTCATAACTCGGGAAACATGAAAACTGCTCTTTGTAGGTGCTCTGGAGGCTCTTGCAGGAACGTGGTCCTTCTGATGAACTCTAGTACGTTATGAATTCACCCTGTAGTTTTCAGACTGAGGGTTACAGTTTATTACCGGGTTGTGAGATGAATTTAGCAGGTCATCACTAGCATTAAAACAAGTGAAATAGAACAGAAACTGTCAGAGTGCCTATCAGGCCATGAAGGCTAATAGGATTGCAGGAAAAGTGAGCTTTTACTGGCTTACATTGTGAAACTTAGTTCTTACTGTGATTTGCCTCAGAAATGTTTGAAAAACACCAGTTTAACTTATCCTTGTGTTGGATGGCAATTCAGTTTAGTTCCACAAATGGGTTTTACATATGAGAGTAAACAGATGTACTCTGTGTCAAGAACGATTTCAAACACCTTCCTTTATTCATTTCACAATTGACGTGTATTTATCCTCATCATAGCCATGTCGCGCTGTGAGGGTGTAGATAATTTGGAGAAAGAACCTTAAAAATCCCA
>NW_020173215.1:7267005-7331903 GCF_003031525.2 Neophocaena asiaeorientalis asiaeorientalis
TGCTCTGAGACCGGGTGGAAGCAGTGCTTGCTTCACCGCAGACGGATTCCGCAGTGAATCCCATTTGAAAATCAGATCAGTTATTTTGTTTGACGGAAAATGTATTCCTTGAAAAGACATTGTTTCATGAAAAAGTACATGAACTTAAGCTGTTTTAGAAAATAGAGGATATTGAGTATTCAGATTTCACGGCAGGTAATTACCTTTACTATAAATACCGAACTTGTACAAAGTGGGTGGCTGTGTGTTTTACTGTTGGGTGGGAAGGCCCTGCTGAGGGTCTGGAACTTTATTGTTCTGGATTTGCCTCTGCTGTAACTTTCCTTGACGTGTGGTTTTTGTGTTCGTAGGTGCGCCGCCTTCGTCTTCCTCCTCGTCACCGGAAAACATGCTTCTGTTTAACAGCCCTTCTGTGGGCCCCGATGCCCCCAAGATAGAGGACTTGAAGTGGCATTCTGCGTTCTTCAGGAAGCAAATGGGTACTTCCTTGGTTCACTCGATGAAAAAGCCCCATAAGCGAGATCCGTTGCAGAACAGTGCTGGGAGTGAAGGCAAAACCCTGCTAAAGCAGCCAGACCTGGGCAGTAGAAGGGAGGGGATGGTGGTCCCAGAGAGCTTTTTGAGTTTTGAAAAGACCTTTGCAGAAGCACGTCTCATATCAGCACAACAGAAAAATGGTGTGGTGATGCCAGACCACGGGAACAGAAGAGACCATCGTTTTCATTGTGATCTTGGTAAGGGAGACTTGAAGGACAGACCTTTCAAACAGAGCCACAAGCCTCTCAGGTCCACAGACATGTCCCAGAGGCATGTGGACAACACAAGAGCTGCCACCTCCCCAGGAGTGGGGCAGTCAGCACCCGGCACGAGGAAAGAGACGGTGCCCAAGTGCAACGGCTCCCTAATCAAAGTAAACTATAACCAGACTGCAGTCAAAGTGCCTACAACACCTGCCAGCCCAGTGAAAAACTGGGGAGGATTCCGGATTCCAAAGAAGGGGGAACGGCAGCAGCAGGGAGAGGCCCACGAGGGGGCCTGCCACCAGCAGCACTCAGACTACCCCTATTTGGGCTTAGGCCGAGTTCCAGCCAAGGAGAGGGCAAAGAGCAAGTTGAAATCTGACAACGAGAATGACGGGTACGTCCCTGATGTAGAGATGAGTGACTCAGAGAGCGAGGCATCAGAAAAGAAATGTATACATGCCAGCAGCACCATTAACAGGAGGACAGACATTATCAGGAGAAGCATTTTGGCCTCTTGATGAAGCAGAGATGGCTTGGGAGCACCACGGGCTTGTCACGGGGTAGGCGAGAGTTCAGACACGGGGGACGAGCAGAAACCCGTCACTCCTGAGCTGCACAAACACATTTACTTGCAATTCAGATTGAATTTTTTTTTTTTTGAGTCATTTATAAATCATTGTTGTGAGAAGAAGTGTGTTATTTGCAACTTGTTGAGGAAACACAAGAGTTAGATTGTAACCGTAAGACACTGCTAAGACTAGAGGCTGAATTAATTAACACTAAAATAAGAATGGATGAATTAAGTTCCTAAAGAGGGCAAGGCTTCTAAATAAGCCTCATGAGTTTTTACTGCCCTCTGTATTCTTCCCAAAGCACAAACTCTTGGTTACCTGAATATACAGAATCAGATATGGTTCTTGAGAAACGCTCACGTACCATTTAATAGCCCATAAAACTTATTTTCTAGGACGTGGTGGATCTTGAAATCATATTTCTACTTTGGCCCACAAGGCTGTTTTTGTTTCATTATAGTATACGGGCAGTAGCTCTGAAGCTTCAGTAACTCTAGGGAATTCATGTGTAAATATAGCAGATGAGGGAAGAGAAAATTTAAAAGTCATTACTGGAAGCTCTGAAGGGACAGGGTAGAGCCGCTGGAGCTTGGAGATTTAGGGTAAATGTAAGCAAGGTCCTGCTGCCAGAAGCCCTTGAATGTGTTGTGGATATAGGGCCGGTGGAGGGTGAAGCCATTACAAAGTTCCATCTGTGAGAGAGGGCAGTTGAGGTCCCGTCTTTCTTTACCAGTCCTTTTGACCTTTCTCTTCCCTAACCACTGCCTTTCGGGCCAGCTTGGGATTTCGCTGGCCACTGGCAAAAACTGGCCATCTGGCTTCCAACAATACAATGGCTATTCAAGTTCAAGTGATGAACTTCCAGACTCTGGTGACTCATATTTCCCAGAGCCGACCACTAGTGCATATGTTGGGGAATCCGGCCTTCCAACATGAACAGATTCCTTTTAAAAAAAAAACAACAAAAAAAACCAAAAACAAAACAAAAAAAAAAGCAAAATAGGTTATATTTAAAAAAAAATAGAAAGGCAATAAGTTGCGATAACCTCTTACCATTGATTGACCAAGGTTATACAGGAAAGAGATTGACGTGTAATAGGTTTTCTGGAGTCAGAGTTCTAAGCTCTAGTTCGTAACTTGGACTTTCTAATTGCAAACGGCAATAACCAGTAAGTTATCAGCAATAATAAATTTAGCATTAAATTTGAGTACAATGTTCTGTTTTTGCACTCGCTGCAGTGCATTATGTATTAAGACAGTGGATAGTGTTAAGGTCCTGTTAATTTTTTTTGGAATTCAATGTAGTTGTGAATCAAACTTAAGGAAAGTTTAAGTAGCAATGAGATTTAGAGTTATGGGCACTTGGAACAAGCCCAACTTCCCCTAAATTATCCTTTAGTTTGTTAATATCAGTATTCAGATTCCTGATTCATTTATACATTTGTTTCCATGTGGCAGGGACATTCTGATACTTAATGAGTAATGCTTTGAGTTCTGTAGTTACCTTTCAAGTCTTCCGGACGATCGTCAACAAGGAAAAAGGCTTATTGAATTCCATCTTGCTATGCAAGTTTTATCAGATGATCAAATAGTGGATCTGATACATCCCCCTTGTATGTATGACATTTTTCAAACCAAGTCTTAACTTTTCGAATACATTTTAATAGCTAATTCAGGGGAGGGGAAAGAATGACCCAGGTTTTTAGATTGACTATTTTTGAGCTATGGGGCTCATTTTTCAAAGACTGTTGTCCAGATAAACTGTTGCTACAGATACTAGAAGTTTCTTATGAATCCAAGTTGTACATTAACTCGGCATAATTTAAAAATCTTTTTTTTTTTTTTTTTTTTTTTTTTTTTTTTGCATATGAGCAAAAAACCTTTTGCTGGATACAGGAGAAGGTGGACTCGATTTACAGTTATCTTTTGACTACAGCAACAGCTCTGGGTGAGAGTAGACTATATAGAGGGATGATTTGTCAAGCCATAAAAAGAAAATCTAAATTAATTCTAGTGAAGTGTATGACCTCTCACCATTATAAGAGGTACCAGATTCATTTGCACTATTAGGAATGCTAGTTTTGTGCAAAAATAATGCCTTACCTGTTTTCTCCCCACATTTAGGTTGAAAAGCTTTCAAACGTTCCAAGTTATGCTGAACCAAAAACAAAACAAAACAAAAAATAAAAATAAAAAAAAAAACCCACGCAAGAACTAAACACCCCCAAACAAAAAGCCCACACTTTTAATTCCTGCTTTGAAATGCAAATGGTACAGGGCTCAGTTTCTCTGGCACAGTGTAATGATAGCTCTGTGAGTGGGTGAGTTTCAGGTCCTGCTGGGAACTCTGTATGCGCGAGGCCGCACGAGCGGCAACCAGCCAGCCGAACCTGCCCACCTGCACTCTGAGTACGGAACCATTTGCTCTTCTTTTCTCCTTCTCCTCCTCCTTTTTTTCTTTCTTTTTTTTTTTTTTAAAGCTTTCTCTATCTTTCCTTGTGCATCCTGACCAAGAAATATCTTTGATTATGATCAATGTATTATGTCAAAATGTAGGCTAGTTAAACTTTTGTAAAGTTGCCTGGAATGTCATTTGTTAGGTTATAAACACAAAATCTAAATGAAGGGTTATATGTGTTGTGTACAAATCTTAATTATTTTGAAATGGACAAACTTGTCATTACATTTGTAACCTTGTACAGAGGATTTTTCACTATGTGCCTAGCTTGGTGTCCATTCAGCTAAAGTTGAAAAAAAAAAGGTGCATGAAGAGTTAAAAATCAGAATTAAACAAAGTATATGTAGAGATGACTATTTTATATTACATGGCCCAATCCTGTATTTATTTCTGCCCCCTTTTTGAAAGTATTTATAAAACTAGTTGAGGACAGCTGTATTTTTTTGTTGAACTATTTAGTAGAATTTGTGCCTTTTTGTCTGTATGTGAATAAATGCTGTACATTTTGCAGTACATTTTAGAGTGTCTTGAAATCTGGTTTTGCTAAATATTTAGATGTATATGACTTAGCTGCATATGTATGTGGTGTCTCACATGATGGTACATGTCGACAGTCTCACAGCTTAGATCAGGAACGCGAACTGCAGGGAACATGACCAAGACTGTGGAAGAGCACAGATTCACTAGGCTGCTTTCTGGCTCAACTTTGATGGTGGGACATTGATATACGATAATGGTTTGATTTTAGTGTTCCCCACCTGGAGTTCTTTCCAGAATACAGTTTTAGAGCTGAAAACAACCAGTTGAAGCAACTTACACATTAGGGTTGGAGACACCTGGGTTTAGAGGCTGAAGTACATACAGTTCACCAGCCGTGTGACCTTTGCCAAGTCACCTAACCTTTATAAGCCTCAATTTTCCCTTCTGTGAAAGGACAGTGACATCCTACTATCTTCCTGGGGTTGCTGTGATATTTAAAGCAAGCTCATAGAGCATCTCATATAAAGCACGTAGTAGGCATTTGGTAAATGTCTGGCTATTATGATTAGGAACAAGACACTGACTTCTTCAACATAATGTTGACTGATAAGCCTTCTGAGGCAAAAAAAAAAAAAGGTTATTTCTGAATGACAGGGAGACTTTGTTTATAAGGCTCTTAAAAAATAATTTTCAAAGGGCGCAGTTTCATTAAATGCATTCTTTTGATCACAGAATTCTGGAACATTAGGGCAAAGAAGAGGTATCTCTATTCTACAGAGAAGACATGTCCAAGATCATAGCATTAGGCATTGGCGGGACCGGGCCAAGGCCCTAGTTCTAATTCCTAGTTTGGTGTTCTCCCTGCCTGAAACAGGCTTTACTCAACCCCTACATGCAGGCATTAGCATATAATGAAATGCACCTTTGTGCTGGGAACAGCAAAGAGCTGGGAGGGTTACATATTCTCATGTAGATTACAATGTACAGGAGTCACAACAGGGTAGCGGTACAGAGTCCCTAATTTACAATTTTTGTAAAAATGTGGCCAGTTTTTTTTTTTTTTTTTCGGGACGCGGGCCTCTCACTGTTGTGACCTCACCCGTTGTGGAGCACAGGCTCTGGACGCGCAGGCTCAGCGGCCATGGCTCACGGGCCTAGCCGCTCCGCGGCACGTGGGAGCCTCCCGGACCGGGGCACGAACCCGTGTCCCCTGCGTTGGCAGGCGGACTCTCAACCACTGCGCCACCAGAGCGGTACGCGGGCCTCTCACTGTTGTGACCTCACCCGTTGTGGAGCACAGGCTCTGGACGCGCAGGCTCAGCGGCCATGGCTCACGGGCCTAGCCGCTCCGCGGCACGTGGGAGCCTCCCGGACCGGGGCACGAACCCGTGTCCCCTGCGTTGGCAGGCGGACTCTCAACCACTGCGCCACCAGGGAAGCCCATGGCCAGTTTTTTTAAACATGAATTGTTCATACATTTGGCTAAAAGCTTGTTTATTTCTCCTTGTTCCTCCTTAGTGACTATTCACTTCCACATAGCTTGCTCTGAGTAAGACCCCAGAGAGAAATAACTGTGATTCTTCCTACAAGGTCTAAAGTTGAATAACCACGATAGTTCTCTAGGGAAATTAAGTCCCCAGGAGCCAGAGGATAGGGCCTATCGCTGGCAATTCTGCAACATGTGATGGGAAACGTGGCACCGGGGACTCGTGTATGTGTTTTTAGCCAGGTGACTTAGAAAACGGTTTCTACCTTTGAAACATTCGCCGTCTGCAGCAAACTTCGCAGTTAACTTCAAGGTTGAAATCTTCAATATGACTTCCCTTCAGTGCTCAGAACTGCCTTAGATGATGTGCTCCAGTCCGGGGCAGAACAGACCTTTGATTGAAAAAGGGGGTAAAAGCAAATCTGTTATCTCCTTCCTTGACTTTGACCATTCCCTGTGCTGCTAAGTTTGATGCTGCTGCAATCCAGCTTTTCCTGAGTTCTGGTGGACCGCTTGTTGGGCGTTTCCTCTTTGATGTATGCAGGTGCTTGAGGTTTTGGAATTCATCCTTTTCTATATCCTGCCTTAAGAGAATGCCAACCAAGCCTGGAACCTGTTCTTATTTCTTCAACTCCTGTAGCCAAATGCTGATCTAGATCTATGTGTTATACGTAGTATCTCTTCAGCAACTTTTGCTTCTCTTAATCCCACTACCGCTTGCCATAGAGTGTTCAAGCCTCATCATTTCTTGCCTGGATTGTCACAGCAGCCTCTTACCTGGTTTCCTTGGTTCAAGTCTTGCTGAAATCAATCACTGCTCCCAGTTAGCTGCGGTCTTGCCAGCGCTATCTCCGTAGTGATAACTTCCACAATAAAAACTGGCTTTGTTATTCCACAAGCTCGTCAGAGAACCTCCAGGCTTCTGTACATGATTACAAAAGGCTTATCAAATGGCAAAGGCACTGCTTGGTATTTTATGCGTATTAATTTGTTTAAGCCTCACAGCATGTGAGGAAGGCACTATTATCTATCTGCAGATGAGGAAACAGAGGCACAGAAGTTAAGTAATTTGCTCAAGGTCAGTAGGTGGTAGAGCTGGGCGTCAATCCTAGCCAGGCTGCAACTAAGCCCCCTGGGCCCTACTGCCTCTCAGAATACAAAAAGAGTTCACATAAAGTAGTTCATGTGTTTTCGAGTATACGGAGGAGTATACATGTGAACTTTCAGTTCAATGAATTTCTGTAAAGTAAAGCTAATTCCCTTGGTTTAAAATATTATGTTAATGTAACTGCTTGAATGACTATGAACATAACCTAATGGATAAAGAGCAATATCGTTGGCTTGTAGTCAGTTCGTCCCTGCTTTCTTCTAGGGAGAATGGAATTAGTTAATTTAGTGTCCTATACATTTATGTAACACACACGCACACACGTATTTACAGATATAAAATATACGCCTATGATAAAAAATAGCACTGCTATCAAGAACTCAAAGAATAAATTTCTCTATATCCTGACACGTTACCTGGAAAGTTGAAGAGAATTATTTAAAATCACATTGTTTCTAGACGATGAATCTGCAGTTAGGACTAACGTCTTAAAACTCTCATGCTATGCAAAACCTTCGAATCAGTATTTTTGTGATATAAAGTATAATAAATCTGGTTAGCTTTTATAAATAAGTCAAGCAAATTAAATAGCAAAGATAAAAGAAAAAAAATGTATACCATCATTCCTAATGTATCACTAATGTATCCTGATACTCTCACTACTACTTGGCTTATATACGGCTGAGTCCTAAATAGTACGTTTATAATTATGGGTTAATTATGGTTATTTTACCTATTAATCTGGCTGATGGCTTAATTTCCAGATTATCATCAGTGTGAGGCCATTTCTTCATGAAGCAAATCTTTTCCTCTGGTGTTTCCTTCCTCCATGTAGCAGCCTCAGACGTGCCTTCCTTCTTTTCTTGTTCATTTTGGCTCTGCTCCAGCTTTACTGTTTGAATCATTTGAGCTTCTCTTTTTCATGTCAAATGCTTGTGGTCATATCTTTGCCTCAAAGAGTCCCAAACACTCAAAGTAAGTAAATACCTTTCAAATACCTCGCTTTAAAATACCATGCTTATTTTGACACAGGAAAATCATATAATATAGTATCAACCACTTTATAACTGCTAAACACAATTTAACATATTTATTATTTTTTGGTAGATATTTGGTAAATTTTTTTTGGTGAAACTGTCACCACTTATTAAAGAAATCTGTCAGTATTTTTTTTTTTTTTTGGATCTGGCTCCTAAAGCAAAGGAAATAAAACCAAAAATAAACAAATAGGACCTAATTAAACTTAAAAGCTTTTGCATAGCAAAGGAAACCATAAACGACATGAAAAGACAACCTACTGAATGGGAGAAAATATTTGCAAATGATATGGCTGATAAGGGGTTAATATCCAAAATATATAAACAGTTCATATAACTCAACATCAGAAAAAAAAAAACCTGATTAAAAAATGTGCAGAAGACCTGAATAGACATTTTTCCAAAGAGGAAATGCAGACGGCCAACAGCCACAGGAAAAGATATTCAACACTGCTAATCATGAGGGAAGTGCAAATCAAAACCACAATGATGTATCACCTCACACCTGTCAGAATGGCCATCATCAAAAAGAACACAAATAACAAATGTTGGCAAGGATGTGGTTGGTAGGAATGTAAATTCCCTACTGTGGAAGACAGTTTGGATGGTCCTTAAAAAAACTAAAAACAGAGCTACCATATGATGCTGCAATTCCACTCCTGGGCATATAACTGGAAAAGATGAAAACTCTTAATTCAAAAAGACACATGCACCCTCAATGTTCAGAGCAGCATTATTTACAACAGGCAGGACATGGAAGCAACCTAAGTGTCCATCAACAGATGAATGGATAAAGGATATATATATATATATATATATAGACACACACGTTTATGTATGTGTATATATACACACACATACACACAATGGAATACTATTCAGCCATGAAAAAGAAAAGAAATCTTGCCATTTGCAACAACATGAATAGACTTGGAGGGTATTACGCCAAGTAAAATAAGTCAGACAGAGAAAGACAAATACTGTATGATATCAGTTATATATGGAATCTAAAAAAATACAACACACTGGTGAATATAACAAAGAAGACGACTTACTGATACAGAGAATAAACTAATGGTGACCAGTGGGGAGAGGGAAGGGAAGAGGGGCAATGTAGTGGTAGAAGATTAGGAGGTACAAACTATTACATATAAAATAGGCTGCAAGGATATATTGTACAACATGGGGAATATAGCCAATATTTTATAACTTATAACCTTTAAACATTGTGAATCACTATATGGTACACTTGTAACATAATGCTGTACATCAACTGTACTTCAACTGAAAAAAAAGAAAGCTTTGTAAGGCAATCAAAAAAAAAAAAGAAATCTGGAAACCTTTAAAGGAGGTAACCCACTAATTTATATAACTTCCTTTGCTTAGATCTGTATTTTTCACTAAAGTTACTTGACTTTTTAGGTGATGGCCAATTTCTTTTCAAGGTTTGAAAAAATACCCAAATCCTACTAGATATGAAGATGCTTTTCTTAGGAAGTTTTCTATGTAATGCATATAATTTGATAACCAAAAGGGCTTTTTGGGTTAGAGTCAGAGTCAGAAAAGGCAAAGAAAGACTCGGTCGCAGCTCCGAATCGTTACAATAAGGCTGATGCATGAAAAAGTGAACGCAGAATTTTTCAAAACCTATTTTGTGTCTGTATCTTCTATCAAGAACACGAATCCTTGAACTGAAAAGGAAAGAATGGACACTAGTAAGAGTTACCTGAAGTCTAGGGTGAAGCACTTGTTTGAGAGTACCGAGCTGTTAACAGTGAGTTCGAGCCTCGTGACACAGAGGAATTAAACCCCGGGGCACCCATAATTCCAGTTTGGCTTTGAATGCAGTCACTTTATCTGCCAACTTGAACACAGTTGTTCTCCCCTGAAGTGACAGATTGAGTTTGTTGAGCAGGTTGAATATGCCACACAAGTAAGCAAGTTTTGTGACCCATTCTGTGCCACTGAAACGTGCTGCCAGTGGTGACTGTTTTTCTAAAAGAAATCTTTGAAGTGGCTCTTGTAACTCAAAAGCTCTGGCCAGTGATCTACCTTTAGAAGCCACCTCACCTCTGTGCATAAGAGAAGACGTGTGAACACTGGGATTTTTGACATGTTTCAAACATTAGCAGAGATTTTGAAAGAGACCAAGCCAGGGCCTTCTTTCTCCCAGCTGGTGCATGATCACCTATCTCAGCTTTCCAAAGACTTTGAGCACTACTTCCCAACCACAAAAGACCCCAAACTGGGAAGGAATGGATCTGCGACCCATCTGTGAATAAGCCAGGTGAATCGACTTTGTCCGTGCTAGAAGAAGATCAACCGCTTGAGATCGCGAATCACGGTGGCCTTAAAAGTATGTTTGAGACAACTTCAAATCTCCATACGTTCTGGATTAAAGTCATTGTGAAGCAGGGTTTTCTGCAGTGACGGCGACCAAAACGAGATCACAGAGTAGACTGGACATAAGCAACACACATCGGTGTCACTGTCTCCCATCCCCCCCAAGATGGGACCATCTAGTTGCAGGAAAAGAAGCTCAGGGCTCTCACTGATTCTGCATTATGGTGAGTTGTATAATTATTTCATTATATATTACAATGTAATAATAATAGAAGTGAAGTACACAATAAATGTAAAAAACAAAACAAAGACAAACAAAAAAACCCCGGGGGCACTCAGAGAACCTGTAGAGGTGACTGCCCGGTCACTGTCAGCAAATGGGAGAGATGTCAAAAGCACAAATTCCACAGACTCTAAGGATGCAGTGTTGGCAGAAGGAACCTGGTGTTGGAGACACCTGGTTTGAAAGCCTGCAGTGCTACTTTCCATCTCTGTGACCCTGGGCCAGGTGTTTAACTTTTATGACACCTTATCTCTTCAGAAAAGGAATGACAACACCGACCTAGCAGCAACACCGACCTAACAGCAACACCTACCTAGCAGGGTTGTTGGATTATACAAGATAATAAATGCAAAATGCTAGCACAATGCTTGTATAAGGTAGGTGCTCAATAAATAGACATTAATACAGATCAGCATGGTTACTGTAGATCCAGGGGAAGATTCTCCAATGGATCCAATGGATTCTTTTGGTTATTTGCAGAAACATGACTGTAGCTACTCTCATTCTCCCTTATCCCCTAGAACACAGTTCACATGACAGGAAATCCTAGTCTCATATTTTTAATCTTCACAGATCTAAGTGCCAACAGATTTCCTCATACATCATATTATGATCTGATGGCTTTCTTATTCTTTGAAAAAAGGATAAAAATTGTGACCGAGAGTTTCCATCATGCCATACTAAAGGACCGAAAGGGTTTTAGATAAACGTAAAAGGAACAAGCAGTGATTACTAGGATGCTACATGGATTTACTAAGAAGAAACCCATCTAACTTGCCTTCTCAGACAGGATTACTAGATTAGGTCTGGGAAGTATGACAGTTGCAGCATAAATGAACTTTCCTAGGCAGAAGCCTAGGTCTTTCTTGATGTTTTTACGATAGTGTGGAAGCAGCAATATGGGCTAGATTAAAAACAGGTTGACTGACCATGCCTCATGGGTCCTGATTATAACCCATCATGGGAGGTGGTGGTTGGTATGCTCGAAGAGACTGACTGTACTCAGATCTGTCTAGTTCTCATTTTTTCAGTGATTTTCATGAAAATACGGGTGGCATGTTTATCAAAGCTGTAGATGGAATTCACTGTAAATAAAAAATTGTCATGGATGCAAGAAATATAGCAATAAAACAAAATTAGACACAGTTCCTATGCTTATAGGTAACAAACTGGATGACAGAATTAGGAGGTAAAATGACCTCAGCACGCTGTAATAATATAATGAAAAGCAATAAATGACCAGTCCAACTTCTGGGGCAAAGATCTGGCTTAGCAACAAAACCTTTAGAAAAAAAATTAAGATTTCAGTCAACAATATGCTCAATACCTGTCCAACAGTGTGATTCAACTTCCAAAACAGCTAACATGATTTTAAGCTGAATTAATGGAAGGCGTAGACTCCAGACCAGTAATTCTCATTTTTTTTGTCATCCTAAGTACTAATGAGAAATTATATGAACATTTTCCTGAATCGCTAACTCAGTAACTGTCAAAGCAGGCTTCCGTAAGAGAATATGTCACTCTTCTTGGGGCGAGGGAAAGGGGAAGGGTATGTACCGTGAAGCTACAGTTCCCTGGAGATTCTAATAAGCTGTCCTCCTCCCCTCCTTGGGCAGGTATCACTTACCCTCTCCCCACCATTCCCAGTCACGATCCAGAACAAGGGAATTAATAGTTTGTACCGTGAAAATAATGTTTGGCTCTGGGCATAAGGCTGAGGCATCCCAAGCATACCTGGTGTAGAGTAAGATGCTCGTAAATATCTATTGAACGAGTGAAAGAAGATATATATGTTTTCAGAGACCAGTGACTGGCTGGCGCAAGGACTCAAACTAAGTCCTCTGAGGAAATGGAGATGCTTACTAAGTACAGGGAGAGCATGATAATTATTTTTAAAAGGCTGAAGATCTGCCATGTGGAAGATGGTTTAGACTTACTCTGTTGTACAAGGCAGAACGAAGGGAGGAGACACGTTTCAGTTCAGTAGCAGCAAGAACTTTCTAGTGGTCAAGGCTGTTGCAGAGTGGACTGGGCCACCTCAAGGGAGAGGGAGCTGCCCTCCCCGCCCCCGTGAACTTCAACAGCTGTGCACAGGAACACTGGCAATTTGTTACTAAAAGTAAAGGACTGAGCTATAAGAACATGTACTTAAAAAGGAAGAAACTAGAGCAGGTTCAAAGTTAGCTCTATAATGTTTTTCTCCTTTGCTTACATTCCAAAATACTTTTTGAGTGGAAGAAGTAAGTGTAGGGTTAGAGCTAGTGCATTGGGAGCGTCTACAGGCATGTGGGGGCACGTGTGAATTTTTGTGGTGAACCCTTGGGCTACAGGGCCACTTAGTGTAGATTTTTTTCTTGGTGGTTGGGTGGGTGCCAGTGTTGTAAAAAATTACTTTAAAAATGCCTTTCCATCCTATGATTTTTGTTATCTAAGTATATACATATTTACTTAGTTCTTCCTTATGTAAATACTAAGAACATTAATGTTGTCAAAAAAGCTACACATTTTTTACGCTTTAACAGCTGGTAGTGAGGACTCCTCTGGCGGTCCAGTTAAGATTGCGTGCTTTGGGGCTTCCCTGGTGGCGCAGTGGTTGAGAATCTGCCTGCCGCTGCAGGGGACACGGGTTTGAGCCCTGGTCCGGGAAGATCCCACATGCCACGGAGCGACTAAGCCCGTGCGTCACAACTACTGAAGCCAGTGCACCTAGAGCCCGTGCTCAGCAACAAGAGAAGCCACTGCAACGAGAAGCCCACGCACCGCAACAAAGAGTGGCCCCCGCTCGCCGCAACTAGAGAAAGCCCGCGCGTAGCAACAAAGACCCAATGCAGTCAAAAATAAATACAATAAATAAATTAAAAAAAAAAAAAAAAGATTCTGTGCTTCCACTGCAGGGGGCACAGGTTCGATCCCTGGTTGGGGAATTAGGATCCTGAATGCTGTGCAGCACAGCCAAAAAAAATTAAGGAAAAAAAAACAAAGTTGGTAGGGGACAGATTTCATAGGCAACACTGGGGTGTTGCAGTGTCTGTCTCCTCTCTGTATACATATCTATATGTATACATACATTTTAAAGTAAGCTAAAAAAATTAGTCATTATTTTTGATTAAGAGGTTTACAAAAAAAAGCTTATTACAGATTTATTTTGGAAAAATTGATAAAACACATTATGGTTAAAGAACAGAATTTATAATAAAATGTTTAAAAGTGTATTTTCGCTCTTCCTTGGTTTGTCTGAGTTGGCTTGGCAGACTGCGCAGCTATGAAATATTCATATTTGCTGAATAAACGAATGACTGAATTGTTACTAATGTTCTCCCATAGTTCTCACACCAGAGGAGAAATTAGAAGATTGTTGGCTGCCCCAATTTGCATATTTGTATACAAAGTGAAGAAGAGGTAATCATATCTCTTTTCTTCCTCAGGGAGACACGATATAGAAACACAAATAAATAAAATGAACTAGCTATGTTACCCCCAATTTCAGATTTATATCATTTCTTTTCTCCCTTTCCTATTCATTTCCCGTCTCCTAAAATAAAGCTCACAGAGTAAATGATACTTACTGTCTGTGTAAATGAAGTTAAGACTGACCAATGTGAGGAATGTCAAAAACGCTACATTTTTACATTAGAAATCATGAGCTAACAAACTTTTCTGGAAGAAAAAACCATGCACGCTCCGTTCTGTTGCTAATAGCTTAAGTCTCTTCAAATCGAACAGAAGTCAGAAGGGCCTATTATCGGCATTTTATTTAGCAGCTTATCCTTTTCTTGGAGAATATCTAAGTATTCAAGAAAGACAGCCAACTGGAGGGGGGGAGGTTATTAGTATTAAAATGTCAAGAGTAGGTACCTTTGGCCAAAGTTTGGAGAAAGTGCTATGTTGAAAGATTTTACCTTAAAGAAATAAGTCTGGAAAGTTAGATTTTCTTTTTAAAACAGGGTAATAATACTTATATTTCATTTGTCTGCAATGTTAGTTTCTGAAGTGCTTTCTCTTGCAGTCTCATTTTTTTGTCGGATATAATTCTAACGTTTTCTCTAATTAAAAGTTGTAAAAAATAAACACTATATTCTATAAACATAAATATGAACATAACTCTTATTACATGGAAATCAGTCTGTGAATGACACGGCAAGGAATTTAGAGAATCAAATTCTTTAAGAAATGGAAATAAGCTAAGCGCCTATCTACCATTTAACTGGCATGCCTGTATTATTTGGTCTCATCGTTGTATTTGACACTAGCAAGCATTTGCCCCCTCCTGCCTATAAGATCAGATTTCATCCGTCCTTTAGTTTCTGTCATCTTGGGTTCCCCTGATTACCAGCCTCTCACTGCTCCTATTCAGTCTCCTCCAGTGACTCTTCTTCCTGAGCTCATTCAACCAACGAAGGCATTTTCTAAGGGCCTGTCCTTAAAGACTCTTTTTCAGTTTTTGAACAAACAATTTTGAATACCTTCCATGTCCCAGGAACCGTGCTGAGGGCTAAGAATACAACGATGAAGGATAGTAAACATGAGTCCTACTCTCAAGGAGCTTGCAGTCTGCTGGGGAGGAGATGACATTACAGAAAAAAATTTCAAAAAGAGTTATTTACAAATTTTGGTAAGTGCTATACAGGAAAAAAATATAGCATATATTAAGAGCAGTACAACAAGGGGACCTAACCCAGTCTGGAGGCTAGGGAAGGCTCTCAGAGGCAGTGTTGTCTGAGTAGTGATCTGAAGAATGTGCAAGTGGCAAAGTATGTGCGGAGACCCTATGTGGGGAGGGAGGATAACGGAATGGTGGAAGATAAAGAAGGCCATCGTCAGGGATACAGCATGAGAAATGGAGGGGAAGAGGTAGTCAGTACATCACATAAGGCCTGGAGGCAAGCCCCTACACTCCACGGCTTCAAATCTCAGCTCCATGCCAAAGACCTCATGACTATCCCAGTTTGTTGGCACCAGTCCTAAACTTTTGACTGCTGGTTGGATATTTACACAGGCATGTTTTCAAGTCACCTCAAACTCAACTCATTATCTTTTATCTGGACTACTGCAACGGTCTCCTAACTTGTTGTCCAGATGCAAACCCATCTACCCTAATCACCAGAAAGCAGGGTACACCACGTTTAAACTAGGAGCAGACAGTGACTAACTACATGGATCTATGAAAATCAATAGGACTGCAATAGTTCAATGCCCACGCAGTCTCAGAACTTAAGATTCCATTTGATTAATACTGCTTTGAGTAATAGCAGAAACAAACAAAATAAAACCCCCAAAACCCCAAGCAAATGAAAACCTTCCCAAATTTTTAAATATCAATATTTGATAAATACTGAAAATCGTGTAAGGTAAAAGTGAATCACTACAATGATTACATTAAAATACATGACAGGGACTTCCCTGGTGGCGCAGTGGTTAAGAATCTGCCTGCCAATGCAGAGGACATGGGTTCAATCCCTGGTCTGGGAAGATCCTACATGCCACAAGCAACTAAGCCCATGTGCCACAACTACTGAGCCCACGCACCGCAACTACTGAAGCCTGTGCGCCTAGAGCCCATGCTCCGCAACAAGAGAAGCCACTGCAACGAGAAGCCTGCGCACGGCAGAGTAGCCCTCGCTAGCTGCAACTAGAGAAAGCCTGCGTGCAGCAACGAAGACCCAATGCAACCAAATAAATAAAAAATAAATAAATTTATAATTAAAAAATAAATAAAATAAAATACATGACAGCATCATTTTAGAAAGTGCATAATTTATTACATGTGAGTTAATAATAAAACGGATACTTGGGAACTTTAAAAATGAGTTACGAGTAACAGATGTAAAATTCTCAAATTCTGGAACCTGAAATATTAAAATTCAAGCAATTTCTTAAAACTCTTTCTCATGATTAGCATAGTTTGAAAACTGTTACACTCTTCCAAGGGAAAAAGGAGGAATTAAAAAATAGACACGTTGATGAAGGCAATGAGTTCTTCCCAGCTGGCTTTATTCTCTACTGAAGCTCAATATAGGATTACCTTTTCTTTACTTACAGGAAGCTGTTCTGTTTTCCAATAACCCTCAAAACAGAATGGAAAATGCTTATGCAAAACGACACAAGCCTTAACCATTCTATGCAGGTTTTACCATTTTAATAAACTTCTAGTCCAACAGCTTTCCCAAGTATAAAGTTCTGTGAGTGAACTATGAATATTTTTAAATATTTTCCAGATTCATCATGGAGGCTGCTTTTCTTCTCTGTACTGTAATCGCACTGAGCTGCAATTGAAATAAACAATGAGTAAGTAGCTACTTTTTCTGTGGAAAAATCTTAGACTAATACAAAGTATAATGCATCACAACTTACAATTATTGAAAATAATCTTATTGTAAGGGGTCTTGTTAGAGGTCGCTTTTTGTGTTCATTTCTCTTTTACTCTTGAGACTTTAAAATGCCTGTATTACCCTAGAGATATGCATGTCAAATATGGCATTCCATAGCTCAGTAATACACTGAGAATTCCAAAACATATTTTACAAACGAATGAAAAACATCTAGATAAAAGTTAATCAGGAAAGAGGCTAGAACACAAACTAAGTGTGAGCCAGCACAATGCAGGGCTGGTAATAAAAAGATGATGACAGATCACAGTAAGTCTAATAAGAAAATAATCTTTAAATATTAAATTGGAATTGATAATACAGACACATGGTAAAAGATATCTAACAGTACAAAAGAGTATACAGCATAAAGGAAGTCTTCCCATCTCTGTCCTTCATTCCACATCCCTCTTTCCAGGCAAAACCACTATTTCCAGCTTCTAAGTATATTTCTTGAAATATTCTAAGTGAGAATACATGCACATATTTCCTCACCCTTTTTTATTTAAAAAATGATAAAGTACTATACACACTTTTCATATTTTTCTCCTGCTAAATGATCTACCTTAGAAATAGCTCCACATTAAATCTACTTTATTCCTCTTAACAGCTGCAGAATTTCCCGTGTATGGTTATTCCATAGTTTAACTGGTTTCCTATTGATGGGCATTTAGATGGTCTTTCATCTTTTAGAATTATAGGCAATGCTGCATTTAGTCTTTTTACGTGCTTCCTTGCACAGACTTGCCCAGGTGCAAGTACACTACCTGCAGAATAAATTCTTAGAACTGCTAGGTCCCAGGTTAGGTTTACAACTGTTGAGAGATACTGCCAAGTTGGGTGCCAAAGAGGTTGTACCAATACCCACTCATGTCAGTGATGTGTGCAAGTGCCAGCACAATGCATTATCAACCTTCACGACCTGACAGGTGAAAAATAATATGTGATTACAGTTTAAGTCTCTATTTGCCTTTTGGGTGAGGAGGAGCTGGGCATTTAAAAAAAATGTTTAAAAGCCATCTGTCTTTTATCCTTTATTCACTTTATTGTACTGCAGCACTTTTTTTTTGTTGATTAGCCACTCTATGTGTGTTTAGGATACAAGCCTTTTGTCATATGTCTTGCAAATATTTTTCTCTTTTGTCACTGACTTTACGACTTTTCTCTGCAGAAATCTGAAATTTAAATAGTCACATTTATTAATTTCTTTTCATAGTTTCTAGGTTTTGTGTCCTGCAGAGAAGGGCTTCACTGATTTTTTAAAATCCCATCCCGTCAAAAGAACACAGTGTGGCATTCAATAGTTTAGAATGATACACTTGGAACATCTAACTGTTGTCCAGAGATGGATGAAGAAGATATAGAAAAAGTTCATCAGAACAGCACATTTCGAGCGTGACTGAATGACTACACTGCAGGGCTTGTGCTGACGCAATGACATGATGCTTGGCTGCACTGGTAAGAATGACATGTGAGAGCCAATATTCATCTTTTCATGCAGCGGTCTTTAACCGTTTTGGCACCAGGGGCTGGTTTTGTAGAAGACAGTTTTTCCACGGATTGGGGGAGGGCGGGTGGTGGTTCAGGTGGTACTGCCAGCAATGGGGAGCGATGGGGAGTGGTGGGGAACGATGGGGAGCGATGGGAAGTGACGGGGAGCGATGGGAGCGACGGGGAGCGGTGGGGAGCGACGGGGAGCGACGGGGAGCGGTGGGGAGCGGTGGGGAGCGACGGGGAGCGACGGAGAGCGACGGCAAGCAACAGGGAGCGATGGGGAGTGACGAGAAGCGACGGAGAGCGATGGGGAGCGACGGGGGGCGACGGGGAGTGGTGGGGAGCAATGGGGAGCAGCAGGTGAAGCTTCACTCGCTCGCCTGCTGCTCACCTCCTGCTGTGTGGCCCGGTTCCAGGGGTTGGGGATTTCTGTTTAAACGCCTTTACTTCATTAAATATCAAGCCCTTCCCAGGATATCATTTTTAACAGGAGTTTCCAGTTTTACGACGGAGAGCGACAGCAAGCAACAGGGAGCGATGGGGAGTGACGGGAAGCGACGGAGAGCAATGGGGAGCGACGGGGGGCGACGGGGAGTGGTGGGGAGCAATGGGGAGCAGCAGGTGAAGCTTCACTCGCTCGCCTGCTGCTCACCTCCTGCTGTGTGGCCCGGTTCCAGGGGTTGGGGATTTCTGTTTAAACGCCTTTACTTCATTAAATATCAAGCCCTTCCCAGGATATCATTTTTAACAGGAGTTTCCAGTTTTTGGAAGAAAATGGGAAAATTAGAAAGGATTCAGAGAAGGCAAAGATAAAGATTAAAAAAGACTGAATATATGTCTTATAAAAAAGTTTATGACTTGGACACATTTAAAATAGAAAAAAAAATTAACTCCAGGGAATAAATTCCTTTTTGTGTATGGGGAAAATGCTGAATGATTACTTTCCATCTTCAAATGAGAACAGAATGGAAGGAAAAAAACTTAGGGAAAAATCTGTGAAGTGGTTACCGACAAACATTAAAAAGAAGGCTCACAAGGGGAATGGTGTAACCTCTGCCATTAGGGAGTTTAAATAACAGGAGAAACATCTTTGTTGGACTGTTTAGGTTTAATTCTGTCAGGAAGGAGACAACTAGAAGTCAACTGGATTATACCGTTAAGGTTCTGTAACTGTACCCTTGTGCGGGTAGTTGATTTCAGGTAGGCATTTTCTTTACCACAGTCCTTGAAAAAGGTAAACTTGAACCTTTAAAGACTGTGATATAGAAATTTAATTTCTACATATAAGTATCTTATTTACCACTTAATGACTATGCTAAGTGCTTTGTACGTGCTAATTACTTTGATCTTTCAATAACTCTACTGGGGAGGTGTTATTATCCTACGTTAAACATGAAGGAACTGAGGCTTAGAGAAGATGAAATTGCCCGAAGTCACATGGCTACTTAATGGCACCAGGCTATCTGCCTGACTCCAAAATACCTCCTCTCATGATACCGTCCCATACACCTTGGCTCCTGTTACCTTATAATCTAAATGAATTCTTGAATAATTAATTAATTCATCCAGTAATCCATAATTTCATAAGAAGTTAAACTTACATGGTAAAACTATAATTACTTTCAAGAGGCAGGAAAATTGAAGGGCAAATTATGATTGGATTTTCTTTAAGTGCTATGCCATGTTCATACCACAAGTAGATTTCAAAAAAAATCTATAAACATCATGAACACAAACTGAATTCAGTATTTAGAGTTAGTCACTGCTGTAATAAAATCTAAGAATAATGTTGATTTTCATTGAAACAGTACCAAATATTATATAATTATTAATACAGTAACTCGGTTTGTTTTTCTCTATCTATCTATCTAAACAGTCTGTTTCAAGCCTATCTTTATAATCACTAAACTCTTTTCATTTTGATCCTAACAGGAGAGACTACTGCTCTTACTTTAGAACAAATGGCCCATGTCATTTATGTGATACGCGTGCCTTAGGAGTAATTGCCCCTTATAATTTCATTGATGTTCTGCACTTTTTACTCTATTTCCCATTGGACAACTTTTATATGGTATTTTAGATTTATATGGTCATATACAAATGTCCATTAAATGAAGTTAAACCTATAAGCTAGGTAATTTTTTTCCATTTAAAAACTGCAATAAAAACACTGCAATTTGAAACACTACATTCAAAGCATGTCATTTACTTCCGAATCTGTCAATGAATACCTGCCTAGTTTTAGACAGAACATAATGCTAGAGCAGTGCTGTCCAACAGAACTTACTGGGGTGACAGAGTTGTTCTATATTATGCTGTCCAATATGACATGGCTACATGTGACTTTTGAGCATTTGAAATCTGAATAGTGTGACTGAAGATTTCAATTTTAATTTTATTTAATTTTAATTTAAACAGCTGCCTGTGGCTAGCAGCTATCATATTGGACAGTGCAGTTCCAGATTTAGGTGTCAAATGGCGGAGACCGATGTTTATTTCTGTTTCTGAAGTTTACGTTTTCAACCTTAAACATTAAAGAGACTAATTTTAAGTAGTTTAATCAAATAAAAATAAAACTACTAGTTCTCTGGAAACTTCTAAGAAGCTTTTCTTATCTCCACTCTACTCAGACTATTGTTATCCAGGGATAACGAGGAAGCTCCCTACCTGCTGGGAGGCTGAAGCAGCTCTCTGTTCCGCCTCACTTAGTCGTTTCTGAAGTCTGTTGGATTTTTCTTGATGCTCTACAATCAACTTTTCATTCTATTAAGGGGAAATATAAGACAAACAAGTTAGAAATCCATATGTGGCACGGAGATGTTTTATGCAATAGTCAATGAAAAATCTGGACATCATTTTACCACTTACAAAATGCAAAGATAATATATCTCCAAATTTACATTTTTCAAGTCATGAACTTCAAGGTTCAAAGCTGGTTTTACATTATGACTAAACTGGTTCCCCTCCCCTGACCGTCCACCACATGCCACCAAAGAAAGTGAATTAAATCTAAAAGCAAAGCGAATTTGAAGTTAAGACCAAGGCTTTCAGTTTGTGATTTGTTAACCTTGAGATGCTATATCACTACTTTGGAATCACCCAGAGAGTGTGAGAACACAGACCTGAGCCTCACAACCAGAGCATCAGTAGGGGTGGGATGGTCCTGAGAATCTGCACTTCTATCAAGTTCTTGGGTGGTGTCGATGCTGTCTGCTAGCGCATTTAGAACCACTGTGCTAGACAAGCTTCCAGGGGAACTGTGACATAGTCTACGCATTATTAAGGTCAAGAAACAGAAAATGTTCATTCTAGAAATCCTGATTTTTACAGAGCTAGACTTATCTTAAATGATTTATATGCTTACGGTATTATTTAAAAGGGGAAGAAATCAGTCTACATTTTTCCCAATACATGTGTATACTCCAGAAGGTATTCTCCAGAAGGTATTAGGGTCAATTGCATTATTAAGGCATTGGTATGGGTTGCATTATGTCCCTAAAAAAAAGATGTTGAAGCCCCAACCCCCTAGTACTTATGAATGTGGCCTTATTTGGAAATAGGGTCTTTGTTGATGATTAAGTTGAAGTCATTAGGGTGGGTCCATATCCAGTATGACTGGTGACTTCATAAAAAGGGGAAATTTGGACATAGAGACAGACATGCACAAAGGGAAGAACACATGAAGACACAGGGAGAACATTATCAACAAGACAGGGAAGGCCTGAGGCCACCAGAAGCTAGGAAGGAGGCCTGGAAAAGATTCTCCCTCAGAAGGAGCCAATTCTGCTGTCTTCTTGATTTTGGACTACTGGCTTCCAGAACTGCGAGACAGTAAGTTTCTGTTGGTTAAGCCACCCCAGTCTGTATTACTTTGTTAGAGCAGCCTCAGGCAACTACATAGGCATCATGAATATAAATCTGTCACAACATGGTGTCATGCAGACAAGTTAAAAGAATCTATCAATTAAAAAATGTATTAGCTTTCTCCATACAAACTAGCCTAAAAAAAAGTTTTTGCACATGTAAAACTGTTATACAGTTCTTTGAACTAGGTACTTCCCATGTCATAACATACAAGTGATAAGAATGAATGTCATGCCTAGTAATACAAAATACTGAACTAACAGTATCCTGCTAAAATGTGCTTAATTCTATTTCTTAGTGTGCCCAAAAGCAAAATTAAATTGTATGAAGAGAACTATATTGGCTTTTCCAATTTACCAAGATGTTTAAATACGTAGTCTTAAATTTAAGAGACACATCATTAACACTAGAGAAAACCTGAGGAAAAACTGCCATCATCTATAATAATCATTTTCATAGTTATAATCAGACTATATATACATTTTACTATGCTGCTACCATAATGGTTAAGGCACAGTACAGCTTAGATAAAACATAATATATGCAACTGTTCTTTTTTAATTGATCATTTTAGTTGCTTTTGAGCTTCCAAAATAATTAACATTGCTGTGTTGAATATTTCCCTTTAAATTTTTTCAAATTTTAAATTATTTCCTTAGAACAGATTCCTGGAAGTGGGAGCACATCAAAGAGTTTTTGAAAGGTTACTGTTTGTTTTCTAAATGGCTCATGTCAATTTACAATGCTATAAAACTGAAGTGTAATGACTTCACTATGGCTCCTATAGAAGGCCACAGAGACCTAGTGGACCATACAGCCTGTTAATGAAATTCCAACAAATACCTTCGAAGTTTGCTCATCAAACAAAGAACTAGAGTTCTAGAAAGTTCTAATAATAATCTGGAAATTGTTTAAATTTTTTTCTTCAAAGGAAAAAAATGATAAACCCTTGCTATATTTAGTTCTAAAGCATTAATCTAAAGGAATGTTTTAATATATTCCAGTAGGAAAAAGTATTTTCTACATGTCTTTTGTGATGGACTAAAACAAAATTGGAGGAGGATCTTCAAGATGATGGTGGAGTAAGACGTGGAGATCACCTTCCTCCCTACAAATACACCAAAAATACATCTACATGTGGAAAAATTCCCACAGAACACCTACTGAATGCTGGCAGAAGAAATTAGACTTCCAAAAAGGCAGGAAAATCCCCATGTACCTGGCCACGTGGCTGATAGGGTCTTGGTGCTCTGGCCGGATGTCAGGCCTGAGCTACTGAGGTGGGAGAGCCGAATGCAGGATATTGGACCACCAGAGACCTCCCAGCCCCATGTCATATGAATCGGCAAGAGCTCTCCCAGAGATCTCCGCCTCAACGCTAAGACCGAGCTCCACTCAACAACCAGCAAGCTCCAGTGCTGGACATGGCATCCCAAAAAACTAGTAAGACAGTACACAACCCCATCCATTAGCAGAGAGGCTCCCTAAAATCATAGTAAGTTCACAGATACACCAAAACACACCACTAGACGAGGCCCTGCCCACCAGAAAGACAAGATCCAGCCCAACCCACCAGAACATAGGCACCAGTCCCCTCCACCAGGAAGCCTACACAACCCACTGAACCAACCTTAACCACTGGGGGCATACACCAAAAATAACGGGAACTACGAACCTGCAGCCGGTAAAAAAGAGACCCCAAACAGTAAGTTAAGCAAAATGAGAAGACAGAGAAATATGCAGCAGATGAAGGAGCAAGGTAAAAACCCACCAGACCAAACAAATGAAGAGGAAATAGGCAGTCTACCTGAAAAAGAATTCAGAGTAATGATAGTGAAGATGCTCTAAAATCTTGGAAATAGAATGGAGAAAATACAGGAAACATTTAACAAGGACCTAGAAGAACTAAAGAGCAAAAAACAATGATGAACAACACAATAAATGAAATTAAAAATTCTCTAGAAGGAATCAATAGCAGAATAACTGAGGCAGAAGGACGGATTAGTGACCTGAAAGATAAAAGAGAGGAAATAACTACTGCAGAGCAGAATAACAAAAAAGAATGCAAAGAATTGAGGACAGACTCAGAGACCTCTGGGACAACATTAAAAGAAACAACATTCGATTTATAGGGCTCCCAGAAGAAGAAGAGAAAAAAAAAAAGGACTGAGAAAATATTTCAAGAGATTATAGTTAAAAACTTCCCTAATATGGGAAAGGAAACAGTCAATCAAGTCCAGGAAGTGCAGAGTCCCAAACAGGATAAATCCATGAAGAAACACAACAAGACACATATTAATCACTATCAAAAATTAAATACAAAGAACAAATATTAAAGAAGGAAAGGAAAAGCAACAAATAACATACAAGGGAAACGCTATAACCTTAACACCTGATCATTCAGCAGAAACTCTGCAAGCCAGAAGGGAGTGTCAGGACATATTTAAAGTTATGAAAGAGAAAAACCTACATCCAAGATTACTCTACCTAGCAAGGAGCTCATTCAGATTTGATGGAGAAATTGAAAACATTACAGACAAGAAAAAGCTAAGAGAATTCAGCACCACTAAACAAGCTTTACAACAAATGTTAAAGGAACTTCTCTAGGCAGGAAAAACAAGACAAGGAAAAGACCTACAATAACAAACCCAAAATAATTAAGAAAATGGTAATAGGAACAATGATATTGAGGACTACCTTAAATGTAAATGGATTAAATACTCCAAACAAAAGACACAGACTGCCCAAAAGGATACTAAAACAAGACCCATATATATGCTGTCTACAAGAGACCCACTTCAGACCTAGGGACACATACAGACTGAAAGTGAGGGGACAGAAAAAGATATTCCATGCAAATGGAAATCAAAAGAAAGCTGCAGTAGCAATTCTCATATCAGACAAAACAAGACTTTAAAATAAAGACTATAACAAGAGAAAAAGAAGGACCCTACATATGATTAAGGGATCAATCCAAGAAGAAGATATAACATTTGGAAATATTTATGCACCCAACATAGAAGTACCCCAATACATAGGCATATGCTAACAGCCATAAAAGGGGAAATCAACAGTAGCAAAATAATAGTAGGGGACTTTAACACCTCACATTCACCAATGGAATGAACAATGAAAATGAAAATCAATAAGGAAACAAAAGTTTTAAATGACACATTAAAAAAGATGGACTTAATTGATATTTATAGGACATTCCATCCAAAAACAACAGAACACACTTTCTTCTCAAGTGCTCATGGACCATTCTCCAGGATAGACCATATCCTGGGTCACAAATCAAGCCTTGGTAAATTGAAGAAAATTGAAATCGTATCAAGTATCTTTTCCAGCCACAATGCTATAACACTAAATATCAATTTCAGGAAGAAAACTGCAAAAAATACAAACATATGGAGGATAAACAATACGCTATTAAATAACCAAGAGATCACTGAAAAAATCAAAGAGGAAATCAAAAAATACCTAGAAACAAATGACATTGAAAACATGATGACCCAAAACCTATGGGATGCAGCAAAAGCAGTCCCAAGAGGGAAGCTTATAGCAACACAATCCTACCTCAAGAAACAAAAAAAAAATCAAAAAACCAACCTAACCTTACACCTAAAGCAATTAGAGAAAGAAGAACAAGAAACCCCCCCAAACTTAGCAGAAGGAAGGAAATCATAAAGATCAGAATAGAAATAAATGAAAAAGAAACGAAGGAAACCAGAGCAAAGATCAATAAAACTAAAAGCCGTTTCTTTGAGAAGAAAAACAAAATTGATAAACCATTAGCCAGACTCATAAAGAAAAAAAAGGAGAAGACTCAAATCAACAGAATTAGAAATGAAAAAGGAGAAGTAACAACTGACACTGCAGAAATACAAAGGATCATGAGACATTACTACAAACAACTCTATGCCAATAAAATGGACAACCTGGAAGAAATGGACAAATTCTTAGAAAAACACAACCTTCCAAGACTGAAGCAGGAAGAAAGAGAAAATATAAACAACAATCACAAGCACTGAAATTGAAACTGTGATTAAAAATCTTCCAACAAACAAAAGCCCAGGATCAGATGGCTTCACAGGCGAATTCTGTCAAACACTTAGAAAAGAGCTAACACCTATCCTTCTCAAACTCTTCCAAAATATAGCAGAGGGAGGAACACTCCCAAACTCATCCCACGAGGCCATCATCACCCTGATACCAAAACCAGAGAAAGATGTCACAAAAAAAGAAAACTACAGGCCAGTAGCACTGATGAACACAGAAATAAAAATCCTCAACAAAATACTAGCAAACAGAATCCAACAGCACATTGAAAGGATCATACACCATGATCAAGTGGGGTTTATCCCATGAATGAAAGGATTCTTCAATATACACAAATCATTCAATGTGATAAACCACATTAACAGAAGGATAAAAACTATATTATCATCTCAATAGATGCAGATAAAGCTTTTGAGACAATTCAACACCCATTCATGATAAAAACTCTCCAGAAAGTAGGCATAGAGGGAACTTATCTCAACATAATAAAGGCCATATATGAAAAACCCACGGCCAACATCGTCCTCAATGGTGAAAAACTGAAAGCATTTCCACTAACATTAGGAACAAGACAAAGTTGCCCACTCTCACCACTATTATTCAACACAGTTTTGGAAGTTTTAGCCATAGCAATCAGATAAGAAAAAGCAATAAAAGGAATCCAAATTGGAGAAGAAGAAGTAAAACTGTCACCGTTTGCAGATGGCAGGATCCTATACATAGAGAATCCTAAAGATGCTACCAGAAAACTACTAGAGCTACTCAATGAATCTGGTAACGTAGCAGGATACAAAATTAATGCACAGAAATCTCTTGCATTCCTATACACTAATGAGGAAAAATCTGAAGGAAAAATAAGGAAATACTCCCATTTACCACTGCAACAAAAAGAATAAAATACCTAGGAATAAACCTATCTAAGGAGACAAAACACCTGTATGCAGCAAAGTATAAGATACTGATGAAAGAAATTAAAGATGATACAAACAGATGGAGAGATATACCATGTTCTTGGATTGGAAGAATCAACGTTGTGAAAATGACTGTACTATCCAAAGCAAGCTACTGATTGAATACAATCCCTATCAAACTACCAATGGCATTTTTCACAGAATTAGAACAAAAAATTTAACAAATTTTATGGAAACACAAAAGACTCCAAAGAGCCAAAGCAACCTTGAGAAAGACAAACGGAGCTGGAGGAATCACGCTGACTATAGACTATACTACAGAATATATTATAGACTATAGTAGACTATACTACAAATCTACAGTAATCAAGACAGTATGGCACCGGCACATAAACAGAAATATAGATCAATGGAACAGGATAGAAAGCCCAGAGATAAACCCATGCACAGATGGTCACCTATCTTTGATAAAGGAGGCAAGAAAAGACAGCCTCTTCAGTAAGTGGTGCTGGGCAAACTGGACAGCTACACGTAAAAGAATGAAATTAGAACACTCCCTAACACCATACATAAAAATAAACTCAAAATGGATTAAAGACGTAAATGTAAGCCCAGACACTGTAAAACTATTAGAGGAAAACATAAGCAGAACACTCTGTGACATAAATCACAGCAAGATCTTTTTTGACCCACCTCCTAGAGAAATGGACATAAAAACAAAAATAAACAAATGGGACCTAATGAAACTTAAAACCTTTTGCACAGCAAAGGAAGCCATAAACAAGATGAAAAGACAACCCTCAGAATGGCAGAAAATATTTGCAAATGAAGCAACTGACAAAGGATCAGTCTCCAAAATACACAAGCAGCTCACACAGCTCAGTATCAAAAAAACAAACAACCAAATCCAAAAATGGGCAGAAAACCTAAATAGACATTTTAACAAAGAAGATATACAGATGCCAACAAATACATGAAAGGATGGTCAACATCACTAATCATTAGAGAAATGCAAGTCAAAACTAAAATGTGGTATCACCTCACACTGGTCAGAATGGCCATCATCAAAATATCTACAAACAATAAATGCTGGAGAGGGTGTAGAGAAAAGGAAACCCTCTTGCAGTGTTGGTGGGAATGTAAACTGATATAGCCACTATGGAGAACAGTATGGAGGTTCCTTAAAAAACTAAAAATAGAACTATCATATGACCCAGCAATCCCACTACTGGGCATATACCCTGAGAAAACCGTAATTCAAAAAGAGTCATGTACCACAATGTTCATTGCAGCACTATTTACAACAGCTAGGACATGGAAGCAACCTAAATGTCCATCGATAGATGAATGGATAAAGATGATGTGGCACATATATACAATGGAATATTACTCAGCCATAAAAAGAAACCAAATTGAGTTATTTGTAGTGAGGTGGATGAATTTAGAGTCTGTCATACAGAGTGAGGTAAATCAGAAAGAGAAAAACAAATACCGTATGCTAACACATATATATGGATTCTAAAAAAAAAATTGGTTCTGATGAACCTAGGGGAGGGACAGGAATAAAGACACAGATGAAGAGAATGGAGTTGAGGATATGGGGAGGGGGAAGGGTAAGCTGGGACGAAATGAGAGAGTGGCACTGACAGATATACACTACCAAATGTAAAATAGCTAGCAAGTAGGAAGCAGCCGCACAGCACAGGGAGACCAGCTCAGTGCTTTGTGACCACCTAGATGGGTGGGATAGGAGGGTGGGAGGGAGATGCAAGAGGGAGGGGATATGGTGATATATGTATATGTATAGCTGATTCAGTCTGTTATATAGCAGAAACTAACACAAAAATGTAAAGCAATTAGACTCCAATAAAGATGTTAAAAAAAAATTAGAGGAATTGGGTTAAAAAAAAGTCTTAGACATGCACAGAAATAAAGGGGATCCTAACAATTCTGAAAAAGCACAAGGTATACTGGTGAAACTGAAGTAAGAGCTCTATCTTTGTCATTTAAATATGATGAATCACAAGCTTTCAAAGCTTTTATTCATATTATATTAAGTGTGCACTTTTAGGGTTATGTATGATTTCTACAAGAAATACTCACATCCGTATGGTATTTCCAAGTTGAGAATTAATTTGGACTGGGTTCAGGTAAAATTCTATAACGTGTGGATCAACCTGCAGCAGAAAGCACTTCCCAGGAGGGTCATTATCTTACCTCAACTACCTTTTCATTTGCCATTTCCAGCTGAGAAAGCAGCTCTTGGGTATGAAGTTTCTGTCGACTCAGCTCACTCCTATTAATCAAGAGACAAGGAAGGAAAAAAAAAAAGAATGGAAGAAAAAGCCATTAATATAGCTGTTCAAAAATTTAACAAAATCGAATCTTTATTAGTGAGATACATGTTCATGTTTTGAACAAAAATATCTTGTGTGCAAAATAAAAGTTGCTTCTTAATAGACCATATCTGAAATGACTCATTTCTTTATAAAATACATATATATTCTGGACATTGGTTGTAAAATAGTGTGAAAATACTTAGCACTATTGAACTGTTCACGTAAAGTGAATGGAAAACTTCCAGGTGGGTGAACACGTGGAAATTTGGGCAGAGCTTTTGGCCTGGAGAGGGTAAAGATGCTCCGTACCCCTCTCCCATGCCTGGCCCTATGCATCTCATCCATTTGATGTTCATGTGTATCTTTTATCATAACCTGTAATAAACTGCTAAACGAAAAAGAAGACAGCAATAATAATAACAACAGAGAAATATTCTGCATGATAAAAAGCCATCTCTTGGCTGGCAAGGACCAAAGTATTCTACACCTGGGAAGCTGTTTTGCATTTGCAGCAAGAGGGCATTGAGGACCCCTCAAGAACACACCACTTGAGCTTAGTTATGCCTGTGCAGAAGGACAACTTCTGCACCTTTTTCCAATCCCTGCGTGCCTCACACTCACCACACCTCAGACTGCTGTACTTTTTTATTCTTTATTCCCAAAATAGCTTGAGCCCCTTGTCTTCAGGGAGGCAAATCTGAGACTGGTTATCCTGTCGCTTGGCTGCTTACTGAATAAGCCCTCTGTTTGTTGCAAACCTCGAAAACTCAGTGTTCTGGTTGCTACCTGTCAGGCAAAACCAAGCAGGCTCGGTAACGTCAGGAGATCACAAATGAATTCATCTAGAGAACTGACAAATCTGTCAAAAAGAGTTGGCTCTTGAGAGAAGATTTGTTTTCGTGGCAGCCCTGCGGCTGACTGGGTATTGGTGCTCTGGCCTAGTGTGAGGCCTGAGCTTCTGAGGTGGGAGAGCTGAGTTCAGGACACTGGACCACCAGAGACCTCCTGGCCCCACGTAATATCAATCTGCAAGAGCTCTCTGAGAGATCTCTGTCTCAACGCTAAGACCCAGCTCCACCCAACGACCAGCAAGCTCCAGTGCTGTACGCCACATGCCAATCAACTAGCAAGACAGGAACACAACCGCACCCATTGGCAGAGAGGCTGACTAAAATCATAATAAGTTCACAGACACCCCAAACACACCACCAGACGCAGCCCTGCCCACCACAAAGACAAGATCCAGCCCCACCCATGGGAAAACAGGCACCAGTCCCCTCCACCAGGAAGCCTACACAACCCACTGAAACAACCTTACCCACTGGGGGCAGACACTAAAAACAACGGGAACTACGAACCTGCAGCCTGCGAAAAGAAGACCACAAACACAGTAAGTTAAGCAAAATGAGAAGACAGAGAAATATGCAGCAGATAAAGGAGCAAGGTAAAAACCCACCAGATGAAACAAATGAAGAGAAAATAAGCAGTCTACCTGAAAAAGAATTCAGAGTAATGATGGTGAAGATGATCCAAAATCTTGGAAATGGAATGGAGAAAATATAAAAAACGTTTAACAAGGACCTATAAGAACTAAAGAGCAAACAAACAATGATGAACAACACAACAAATGAAATTAAAAATTCTCTAGAAGGTTCAATAGTAGAATAACTGAGGCAGAAGAACAGATAAGTGACAGGTGAGACAAAATACTGGAAATAGCAACTGGAGTACAGAATAAAGAATGAAAAGAATTGAGGACAGTCCCAGAGACCTCTGGGAAAACATTAAATGCAACAACATTCGAATTATAGGAATCCCAGAAGAAGAAGAGAAAAAGAAAGGGACTGAGAAAATATTTCAAGAGATTATAGTTGAAAACTTCCCTAACATGGGAAAGGAGATAGTCAGTCAAGTCCAGGAAGTGCAGAGAGTCCCATACAGGATAAATCCAAGGAGAAACACAAGAAGACACATAACAATCAAACTATCAAAAATAAAGTACAAAGAAAAAAATACTAAAAGAAGCAAGGGAAAAGCAACAAATAACATACAAGGGAATCTCTGTAAGGTTAACAGCTGATCTTTCACCAGAAACTCTGCAAGCCAGAAGGGAGTGGCAGGACATATTTAAAGTGATAAAAGGGAAAAACCTACAACCAAGATTACTCTACCCAGCAAGGATCTCATTCAGATTTGACGGAGAAATTAAAACCTTTACAGCCAAGCAAAATTTAAGAGAGTTCAGCACCACCAAACCAGCTTTACAACAAATGCTAAAGGAACTTCTCTAGGCAGGAAAAACAAGACAAGGAAAGACCTACAATAACAAACTCAAAACAGTTAAGAAAATGGTAATGGGAACATACATATTGAGAACTACCTTAAATGTAAATGGATTAAATGCTCCAATCAAAAGACACAGACTGCCCAAAAGGATATTAAAACAAGACCCGTATATATGCTGTCTACAAGGGACCCACTTCAGGCCTAGGGACACATACAGACTGAAAGTAGGGTATGGAAAAAGATATTCCATGCAAATGGAAATCAGAAGAAAGCTGTAGTACCAATTCTCATATCAGACAAAACTAGACTTTAAAATAAAGACTATAACAAGAGAAAAAGAAGGACCCTACATAATGATTAAGGGATCAATGCAAGAAGAAGATATAACAATTGTAAATATTCATGCACCCAACACAGGAGCACCCCAATATATAAGGCAAATGCTAACAGTCATAAAAGGGGAAATCGACAGTGGCACAATAATAGTAGGGGACTTTAACACCTCACATTCAACAATGGACAGATCAACCAAAATGAAAATCAATAAGGAAACACAAGCTTTAAATGACACATTAAAAAAGAATGGACTTAATTGATATTTATAGGACATTCCAACCAAAAACAACAGAACACACTTTCTTCTCAAGTTCTCACGGACCATTCTTCAGGATAGATCATATCTTAGGTCACAAATCAAGCCTTGGTAAATTGAAGAAAACTGAAATTGTATCAAGTATCTCTTCCGACCACAATGCTATGAGAGTAAATATCAATTACAGGAAAAAAACTGTAAAAAATACAAATATATGGAGGCTAAATAATATGCTACTAAATAACCAAGAGACCACTGAAGAAATCAAAGAGGAAATCAAAAAGTACCTAGAAACAAATGACAATGAAAACACCTGACAATGAAAATGACCCAAAACCTCTGGGATGCAGCAAATCAGTTCTAAGAGGGAAGTTTATAGCAATACATTCCTACCTCAAGAAACAAGAAAAATCTCAAAAAAAAACAACCTAACCTTACACCTAAAGCAATTAGAGAAAGAAGAACAAAAAACCACCAAAGTTAGCAGAAGGAAGGAAATCATAAAGATCACAATAGAAATAAATGAAAAAGAAATGAAGGAAACCATAGCAAAGATCAATAAAACTAAAAGCTGGATCTTTGAGACGATAAACAAAATTGATAAACCATTAGCAAGATCGTCAAGAAAAAAACAGAGACGGAGAAGACTCAAATCAACAGAATTAGAAATGAAAAAGGAGAAGTAACAACTGACACTGCAGAAATACAAAGGATCATGAGACATTACTATAAGCAACTATATGCCAATAAAACGGACAACCTGGAAGAAATGGATAAATTCTTAGAAAAACACAACCTTCCAAGACTGAAGCAGGAAGAAAGAGAAAATATAAACAGAACAATCACAAGCACTGAAATTCAAACTGTGATTAAAAATCTTCCAACAAGCAAAAGCCCAGGATCAGATGGCTTCACAGGCGAATTCTGTCAAAAACTTAGAGAAGAGCTAACACCTATCCTTCTCAAACTCTTCCAAAATATAGCAGAGGGAGGAACACTCCCAAACTCATCCCACGAGGCCACCATCACCCTGATACCAAAATCAGACAAAAATGTCACCTAAAAAGCAAATTACAGACCAATATCACTGATGAATGCAGATATAAAAATCCTCAACAAAATACTAGCAAACAGAATCCAACAGCACATTAAAATGATCATACACCATGATCAAGTGGGGTTTATCCCAGGAATGCAAGGATTCTTCAATATACGCAAATCAATCAATGTGAAACACCATATTAACAAACTGAAGGATAAAAACCTTACTAAAATTTCAATAGGTGCAGAAAAAGCTTTTGACAAAATTCAACACCCATTTATGATAAAAACTCTCCAGAAAGTAGGCATAGAGGGAACTTATCTCAACATAATAAAGGCCATATATAACAAACCCACAGCCAACATCCTTCTCAGTGGTGAAAAATGGAAACCATTTCCACTAAGATCAGGAACCAGACAAGGTTGCCTACTCTCACCACTATTATTCAACATAGTTTTGGAAGTTTTAGCCACAGCAATCAGAGAAGAAAAAGAAATAAAAGGAATACAAATTGGAAAAGAAGTAAAGTTGTCACTGTTTGCAGATGACATGATACTATACATAGAGAATCCTAAAAATGCTACCAGAAAACTACTAGAGCTAATCAATGAATCTGTTAAAGTAGCAGGATACAAAATTAATGCACAGAAATCTCTTGCATTCGTATACACTAATGATGAAAAATCTGAAAGAGAAATTAAGGAAACACTCCCATTTACCATTGCAACAAAAAGAATAAAATACCTAGGAATAAACCTACCTAAGGAGACAAAAGACCTGTATGCAGAAAACTATAAGACACTGATGAAAGAAATTAAAGATGATACAAACAGATGAAGAAATGTATCATGTTCTTGGATTGGAAGAATCAACATTGTGAGAATGACTCTATTAATCAAAGCAATCTACAGATTGAATGCAATCCCTATCAAACTACCAATGGCATTTTTCACAGAATTAGAAAAAAAAATTAACAAATTTTACAGAAACACAAAAGACCCCAAATAGCCAAAGAATTCTTGAGAAAGACAAACATAGCTGTAGGAATCAGGCTCCCTGACTTTCGACTATACTACAAAGCTAGAGTAATCAAGATAGTATGGTACTGGCACAAAAACAGAAATAAGATCAATGGAACAGGATAGAAAGCCCTGAGATAAACCCATGGACAGATAGTCACCTTATCTTTGATAAAGGAGGCAAGAAAAGACAGCCTCTTCAGTAAGTGGTGCTGGGCAAACTGGATAGCTACATGTGAAAGAATGAAATTAGAACACTCCCTAACACCATACATAAAAATAAACTCAAAATGAATTAAAGACGTAAATGTAAGTCCAGACACTGTAAAACTATTAGAGGAAAACATAAGCAGAACACTCTGTGACATAAATCACAGCAAGATGCTTTTTGACCCACCTCCTAGAGAAGTGGACATAAAAACAAAAATAAACAAATGGGACCTAATGAAACTTAAAAGCTTTTGCACAGCAAAAGAAGCCATAAACAAGATGAAAAGACAACCCTCAGAATGGCAGAAAATATTTGCAAATGAAGCAACTGACAAAGGATCAGTCTCCGAAATACACAAGCATCTCAGGCAGCTCAGTATCAAAAAAACAAACAACCCAATCCAAAAATGGGCAGAAGACCTAAATAGACATTTTTCCAAAGAAGATATACAGATTGCCAACAAATACATGAAAGGATGGTCAACATCACTAGTCATTAGAGAAATGCAAATCGAAACTACAATGAGGTATCGCTCCACACCGGTCAGAATGGCCATCATCAAAAAATGTACAAACAATAAATGCTGGAGAGGGTGTGGAGAAAAGGCATCCCTCTTGCAGTGTTGGTGGGAATGTAAATGGATACAGCCACTATGGAGAACAGTATGGAGGTTCCTTAAAAAACGAAAAATAGAACTACCATATGACCCAGCAATCCCACTACTGGGCATATACCCTGAGAAAACCATAATTCAAAAAGAGTCATGTACCACAATGTTCATTGCAGCACTATTTACAATAGCCAGGGCATGGAAGCAACCTAAGTGCCCATCGACAGATGAATGGATAATGAAGATGTGGCACGTATATACAATGGAACATTACTCAGCCATAAAAAGAAACAAAATTGAGTTATCTGTAGTGAGGGGGATGGACCTAGAGTCTGTCCTACAGAGTGAAGTAAGTCAGAAAAACAAATACCGTATGCTAACACGTATATATGGAATCTAAAAAAAATATTGTTCTGATGAACCTAGGGGAGGGACAGGAATAAAGAGGCAGACGTAGATAATGGACTTGAGGACACGGGGAGGGGGAAGGGTAAGCTGGGACAAAGTGAGAGAGTAGCATGGACATATATACACTACCAAATGTAAAATAGATAGCTAGTGGGAAGAAGCCGCATAGCACAGGGAGATCAGCTCGGTGCTTTGTGACCACCTAGATGGGTGGGATAGGTGGGTGGGAGGGAGACACAAGAGGGAGGGGATATGGTGATATATGTATATGTATAGCTGATTCACTTTGTTGTAAAGCAGAAACTAACACATCATTGTAAAGCAGTTATACTCCAATAAAGATGTCAATAAAATGATTAAGACTGTAAATTTTTTATCACAATTTAAATAATGGTTGAAATTGTACATTTTATATTATGTTTATTTTACCACAATAAAAAAAGCAAAAACCTCACATACACATATTTTAAAAGTGCCAAAGTCTCTTTAATATCAGTATCTTGAGGTAGTACTTGGCATTGAAATGAAAGTGTATTCATATGAAACAGATATAGTGTTTGTTATTTTTAAGATTCATATATGGTGCTTCTTAGCAGAGCTCAACTCTCGGAAATTTAAGGTAATGTTAATCAGTCAACATCATTTCAATGTAGTGCATTCAGGATTAAAGTTTAAGTTTTGGTTGGTTGTGTATTTGCCTTATTTTATGCCTTCATATCTTTTATGCTTTATTAGCTGGAATAATCTAATGCACAGAAGACAGAAATGTTGTCTTTGTTGTTGGTGTTGTTCAACATATAAGCATTATATTGCTTTTGGCTGAAGATAATTTCCAGGGTCCCAGGTTAGAAGCAGATACAATGTAGTCTTTAAAATAACTTTAAACAAGATCAAATCAATTTCTGAGTATTAAAATAGTTAATTCAGGATTGGTTTTTATCCTTTGACCTTACTTCTGCTTCTAAAGTAAATCGATAGATCAACACTTCCAATTATGAGCCTTGAATTTTTTCCAAGTGAACCTAAACACCTGGTACGTCCCTCTAGTGTCCTATATTTGAGTGGATAGCTGTTAAAATCAGCAAGCAGTTTATTATAAATACATAGAAGAGGACAAAAAATCATGTCTACAAATCAATTCCAGAAATATCTACTGAACATTCTTTATGGCCAAGTGCAAGGCATGCGGTGGTCAACACATGGATGTTGCCACAACAGAACTTACAGACTAAGGGGAAACGACTTATTCCTACTCACTGGCTTCATCTATACATGTCACTGAGTATGAGAAGCTTGAGTATCTATCACTGATTGCGCGACAAACTCTAATGTTTGACCTCAGCTTTATTTTGGTGGTAATAATAATGCGGGATAAATGACTATGCTTCCTTTAAAGTATCTTGTGTAGTTTAAGTTACTGCTGCTCCTCAACATGACATAACAAAGAAAAGCAAAGTGACTAATGTGGCGTCTTCTCGGCAGAATGTAACTAAAGGTAGAAGTTATGCACATTAGTGCTGATGAGAAATAACCTCTGAGTACTATGGAGAGGAAGACGATACAACGATTGTATTTATAAAGTTAGCCAAAACTCAGTTTATACAAAACCTTTTCAGAAAACACCTCCTGCATAATTTGATGCCTAAGCTATTCATTTACCCATGACAATTTATCTGAATAATAGTAATAATTCCTAATAATTCCTATTAGATAGTAATAATTTCCCACAAAATTTAAGATCACAAAGATACAAATTATTAACTTTAAGTTACTTTTTTTTTTTTTTTTGCAGTACGTGGGCCTCTCACTGTCGTGGCCTCCCGTTGTGGAGCACAGGCTCCGGACGCGCAGGCTCAGCAGCCATGGGTCATGGGCCCAGCCACTCTGCGTCATGTGGGATCTTCCCGGACTGGGGCATGAACCCATGTCCCCTGCATCGGCAGGAGGACTCTCAACAACTGCGCCACCAGAGAAGCCCTCTAAGTTACTTTTTATCTGTGTAAATATCTGTTCTATCATGTATCAACCGCTGTCACCCCCACTGGACAGCAAGCAACACTGCTATTCGTCAAGACAGTGAAGATGTTGGTGACAGTGGTAATAACAGTGAACAATCCCCCAGTGCTTCCTCGGTGCCCAGCACTGTTCCAGATGCTTTATGTAAACTACCTTTTCTAGCTTTCATGATAACCCCGTGAGATCCCCAATTTTACATATGAGAAAACTAAAAGACAGAGGCATTTAAAAATAAAGTTAAGTAACTTGCCTAGACTCACACAGCTTGTCAATTGGAGAGTCAGAATTGAAAAACCGGGCCCTTTGGCTCCAAAGTCTGTGCTCTTAACCACTCCCCTGTACTGTGCACCATGGCAGGCAAATGCTAAATGTTTGTTAGATTAATAAGTGAAAGAGAATGTATGTGTGAATGTGTGTATTAGGCACTGTAAGGAATAGAAATATTTACACATTTACTTGGAAACCTGACAAGTTATATCTTTCTGATTTCTTCCCTAAAGGTTCAGTCCTATATTCAAATTTAACATGACTAACATCAAACATTTTGCATCCCCTTGCAAACCTACTTTTCTCTCTCTCTGTTTTTTTTAAAGTCCTAAGAGAAAACCTATTTCTCATCCTGCTACTCAGTTTTTATACTGACATCTCTGCCCTCACTACTTAGGTTAAAAACCTTAAAGTCAACTCTGTTTCTCACTTTCTCTTGAATGCAACATCTGGTTTGCCCCTAAATAGATTCTTCCTCTGCAGTGTTTTTTGCATCCATTTTTCACTTCCTTTATATGTGTATATGTACACATATACATTTTTTGGCTGCATTGCACAGCTTGCAGGATCTTAGTTTCCTCACCAGGGATTGAACCCCAGCCCACGGCAGTGAAAGCACCAAGTCTTAACCACTGAATTCCCTATTCTTCAGGGAAGAACCTTAACCAGGGAATTCCCTGTGCTTCATTACTACTCAGTGTTACCATCACAACTGAAGTTCTTATAACTTAATTTTTAGATTTACTGCAGTAGCCACCTGCTCGGGCTTCTCAGCATCAAGTGAAAAGCTGTCTGTAAAGCTTCCACCAGTGCACATAGCAGTGCTCAGCTGATGGCGGAGTTTTCCCTAACACATCACTAGCGTATTTCTCTTTCTAAAGCACCAGCTTAATAATTTGTTTCCTTGAGCAATAATCTCCAGTGGCTCTCTGTTACCAGACAAAACAGTCCACGCTCCTGAGACTGCATTCAAATTCCTCCAAAATTTTGTGTAATTTATCTTTTCAACCTTATCTCCAATAGGAGCCTTCTACTTCAGTTAGGCTCTCACTGTCTCACCAATAAATCACATATGTATCATCTTTAGGTTCATTTTGTATCACTTTCTGTACCCTCTATTGAAGATTTCCCGTTAAAATCCTGCCCATTCTTTAAGATTCCACTCTTGTTCCTCTTCTTTCTATGCCTCCTTCCCAGTTCCTTTTAATCCAGACAGTTCTCTTCTCGCATCAAAGCATTATTTATTTTATGTAGGAGACTTAACAATTCTGTACTATAATTCTAATTAGTGGTTTATCTATGTGTTTATATACATATACACACACACACATACTCACAGGCCCCCAAGTATAATGGAGACTTTTAAAAAGGGGATTGTTTTTAGTTTCCACAGTATACACCACAGGGCTTTACACATAGGGATTTAATAAATATTTGCAGGTTTAGGAAACCTAGCAGTTAGAAAATTTTATTCGCTATTTGCTCAACAGTTACTGAGGAATCTACCACAAAACATACTTTAGATAAAAATTTTTAAACATTTATTTAGATTTATTTATAGTCTACTACTTTCTCCAAACGATTTGAAGTGCCTAAGAAAAGAGAATTTTTCACTTAAGCATTTCCTTCAGTCTCACTCCTGAATGAAAGTTTAGAATGTATTAAAGGGTGGAGAGAAAAGTGATTTCACCAACTCTATCCCCCGAGGCCTTCCTGGAGCCTGCCTGTCAGTACTTTGCAGCTCCTTATTTCTCTATCAGGATATTTCATTGCAGGGATAACAGAAAGACCCAGGAGGATGATCTGACTCTGTATTATCTATGAGAAAAATGTCTCTTTATTAGAGAATATAATTGAGAGTTTCCTATGTCATTAGTAACTTAGGATAAACATAAAATAAGACCTTCTAGAAAGTTTCACAGTGGTATTACACTCAAACACTTGCCAAGTAAAGCTATATAATCTCTTCACTGGAAATCTTTAAAAACAGAAACATCCTTACCAATCGGGAATGATTTAAGTGTAGCCTGCCAGAAGGTACAGAGATAGATGACATTTCCAGTTTCTTTATGACATTATGGCAGTTAAAGAGTACTTTATACTAATTACAAAATTTAAATGGAACTGTACCCAGGTTCTCTATAATTTCTGACATATTACATATCATAAGGTTTAAGGTAAAATTATCTTCTACCGATTTCAATGTAACTGTAGAAGAACAAGGAATTCCTTATTCTATCACTGGGAATTGCTTAGCCCATCAGTGTCCTAAATATTTTTAGTTCACTTATATTAATTCATGTGTATGTGATAGAAAATCCTAGTCATGCCTACAAAATATAATTTAAAATTTATTTGTAAAATATAATTGATTTACTATGTTCTGTGTAAGTAAAATTTTATAAAATAATTTATAAACAAAATAATTAATGCTGTATCTATTAAAAAAATATTAGAATCAACATTGGGAAGTCATCCAATTCTTCAGCTGGAGGTGGAAGTGGGTGAAGGGTGAGCACCTAACACAAGAGCCCTTCCTCTGTGGTCCACGGACAGGCTTCAGGTAGTACGTTCACAAATACCCTGAACTATATACAAGATCTTGTGTGTTTACCTAGTCTGGGAAGAAGGTCTACAGATTTCCTCAGACTTTTAAGAGGTCTGAGGCCTAAGGAAGGATAAGGATTTTGTCTGAGCTTTTTGCCTGGAATATACAAAGTTCTTAAAGAATTTTTTCTTTTAAAGTATGAGCACGCTGATTGGAGTGTTTCAATGTTGAATGTCTTTCTTACACAAACCACATCCATAATGTTATCATCTATAATCGTTTCCACTTTTGCTTTCATTAAGGTGGTATAAGAATTTAAAGGCACTTGGCAAGCAGTCCAAATACAGAAATATTCTAGATTTTTACAGTATTCCCTCTATTTTATAGTTGCTTATCCAGACTTAATTCAACAGCAAATTCTCCAAAGTATACAATTCAGTTTAAAAAGAAACAATAACTTTCTTTTTGTACTCACATATCACTGGTTTATTTAATTAAATTATCTATTTCTAAAACAGGTATAACTGGCATAACCTGGTTTGGGAACAATCACACTGATACTGTAAAGCAAGTGCAGAGTGTCTAAGTTGACCAGGTAAGGGCACAGAGAAAGTCTCGGGCCCTGGTCAGTATGCTTTGTACAGAAACTTCACTGGTTCATGTTGCCCACGATGAAGTGGACATCAGCCAAGAGGGTTTTCTACTGCACATGAATGTTAATACTGATCTTATTAGTGCTTTCATATTGCAAAGTAGTTATTGTTCTCATCTTATAGGTAAAGAAATTAAGACTCAGAAAAGTTATTTAATGTTCCTGAGGTCAGGCAATGATTGAAGGAAAAAATGGGCTTCATACCCAGTCTTTTAATCAAAGTGTTCTCTCAACTAAATCACACTGCCTCTTACCTTAAGCCCAATCATTTACAAGAGATGTTAGTAAAGCAAATCTGTGGCATTATATAATATCAAGATCTAAAAGGCAAAGTGAAGATTCTCTGAAAAAAATTTAATCCTGAGTATGCAGCAAAATGGTCAGCAATTGCAAAGACTGTGACCTTGACTTCGTGTGTGGCTTCAAAAGACCTGACTACTAAAAAAGGAAATTCATCCTAAGGTTTCAAATCTTATTCAGTTAACTAAAAATACCACAGGTTACAGGCCAGCTTTAGATATATTCAAGCACCCTTGGTCACAGGCCCAGGTTCATTCTTTCCCTTTCTGCACATTCCCCCTAAGTGATCTCATTTAGGCCATGACTGAGGAGGAACACAAACGAGCACTTCAAATGCAACTTGTCCAAAATGGCAACTACTTCTTATCCATACCTTCCCAAGTTTCCTCCCTCCCAGTAAAGGGCATCATCACCATCTACCCAGATGCTTGAGTCAAAGCTTAGACGTCATCTTAGATTCCTTCCATTTTCTCATCCCCTAGATTTGACTTATCGTGAGTTCTACCCTACACCTCCCTAATATATTTCATAACTACCCATTTCTCTCCATCTCCACCCACAACACTCTGTTCTAAGCCACTATCATCTATTGCCTAGAATACTGTCATAATCTAATATCTGGTTTCCCTGACTCCATTTTTGCCCCTTCTCTAGTCTGTTTTCCACACAATAGCTAAAGTGGTCTTTTAATGTCTAAAATTCTCCAATGATTTCCTACTGCTGCACTTTGGACTTAAACTTAAAATAGACTTACTTAAATATCCTGGTTAAAGTAAGTACAAACAGCTTACTTAAAATAGCCTACAAGATTCTCATGGTCTGATTCTTGCCTAGTTCCTCAACCTGACAGCATTCTCTCCCCTCACTCACTATACTCTAATCACATGGGTCTGCTCCCTAACACCGCACCTTTGTACTTGCTATTCTTTCATCTGCCTGGAATATTTTCCTGGCTTTTTCATAGAGTTGATTTCTTTCTATCATTTGGGCTCAGTTTAAATCTCACCTTTTCTGACTACTTTTTAAGAAACAGTCCAACCCTTTCAGCTCCCACACTGTCCGAGTTACTATCGCATCATCGCATTTGTTTTCTTCATGCCATTTAAAATACATAGAATTATCTTGTTTATTTGTTAGTTTACCTTCTTATTATTTCTCTCCCCACCCTGGAATGAAAGCTCTAAAAGAGAAGCTACATTCACAGGGCTTAGAACAGTGTCTGGCACACATAAGGTGGTTTTTAGTCTAGACAAATTTTAGTTAATTCCACAGAATCACTTAACTAGTCCATTCAATAAGAACATTTCTAATATCCTATATCTCGCTTTTTCAAAGTTTCCATCTACTTGCTCTCATCTGACAACTAATTCGACAATTCAGTGATTACATTTTAAAGTAGCCGTCAAACTGTGTAATAAATACAGGAGACTACTACTACAAAAACCAACGTGCTACCGAGCTCTATTTATAGAAATCATTTATAGAAAGCTTATTTTAAGTTACTTGAACTCAAAGTTTCAAAGTAACGTGTGAATTTTCTTTACATCATATAATTTTAATCTTAGGATAAGACTGAGGGAATTACAAAGTTCATTCGTTGAATATATACTGAAGTGAGTGCCTTTGCTAGGTGCTAGGGAGACAAGGAAGAACAAGATCCAGTCTCCGCCACAGTGAAACTTAGGAACTACCAGAAATACTGAAAAGCTATGAGGTTTATAATACAGGTAGTAAACGCTATAAAAAATTCACAGTGCTATGGGAACACATATGGAGGATCAGGGGATTAGAGCTGTCTCTCCAGAGGAAGTAGGCTCGTAAGCCGATACATGAAAGATAAATAGAAGTTAGATGGACAAAACCAGGGTAACGAAGAGTGTTACAATCAAATCCATGTGTGAAGGCCAGGAAATAAGAAGGGATAATAAATTTAGGAAACTGAAAGAAAGCTCAGTATGAATGGAACAGAGTGTTACTAGGATATGGGAGTGCGGATGACAGAGGAAGAAAGCTGGAATCACAAAGAAATACAGCTTGGATTTTATATGTATAAGGTAATACAAGGAAATACAAGGATCTTATATGTCTTGACAGGAAGCTGAGACTTTACCATCAGTACGCTGGGGAGCGCTGAAGTATTTTAAGGAAAGAAGTGACATGATTGATTTGAACATCAGAAAGTCTTGCTGATTACAGCAGGAAAAATAGCAAGTAAGTATGCCTGTAGTAAATTAGGGGGTTTTAGCAGTAATCTGGGTGAGCAATATTGATAGCCTAACTATTGGAGGGAAATGGACAGGTTCAAGAGTTATTTAGAAGGTAGCATTAGTAATACTGGATATTTAGGGGTGTGAGGAAAATGAGGAGTTCAGGATGACATCTAGAGTTTTACTTGAGCAAGTGGGTAGATATTAACACACGGAAGTGGAAAATACAGGATGAAACAAAGACTTGGGCTAGGTGTGAAATAATGAGTTCAGTTTTGAAGATATTGAGTGTGAGGTACCTATGGAAATGTTCAGTAGACAGCTGGAAAAACATTATTTCAAAAAGGTCAGCATTAGAAGCTGTTTTATAACAATAATTAGCCTTTTTCTGCTTGTCTCTGTCATAGAAATAGATATCCTAACTCATGCTGAAAGAGAAAATTTCTACTCTAAATATACTTCAATTCTCAATATCACTGGTATATATATAACTGAAAAGGTATGGTTATGAAGTTAAAAGCAAAGTTTTCCCTACAATGCACTAGTCTCTGAAAATGCCACAAATACTTTAAATAAAGTAAGAGAAGTTATGGTTCCTTAAGGCATGGGATAAGAGTTTGAAATTTGGGCCAATATCTCAGGCATTATAATTAATTACTGTAATTGCTTAGATCATTTTGTTATTATTGAGGCACAGTTTAAGTTAAGGATGGGCCATGTATATTTTGGTTGATACACTGTAAGGGAAAATTTCCTCAACGCATGAAATCCTTTAGTGATGACTAAAGATTAAATCACATAAGGCTCTATTCTATATTATACGAGACAATTAAAAACAAAAGGTGTACTATTCGTTTCAGGGAAATGATGGATGTGCCAGCTGCAGCAAATGCTTTCTTTGAAACTCTCTTATGACAAATTAACATAGCATGTGCCAGATGTTTTTTTTTCTGTTGAATTATACTGTAATATGCTTCAGTTACTTTTAGTAATTATGCATTTTGTGATCTGCCAGTACCTGCAGCTGCCTCTCATTCTGTTAATTTAATAAAAAAAAAAAAAAAAACTAAAAAAAAAATTTTAGAAAAGCAGTTATGGCAGCCAAACATTACAGATATACAGCCAAGAATAATGTTTGAGAGACTGAAGAGAATTCCTTAGGCTCGAATGCTGTATAATTCATATAAATATATATGAATTGTCCTGTCACTGGGCAAGAGAAGAAAATATTAGCCATTGTATATTCATTCATTCATTTATTCAGTAAAATTTTATTGAACAGCTATATGCCAGGCAAGATGTGAACTCATGGTTTTGTAGAAGAGATGGATGGTAAATGATAGTTATGCTACAGTTCAGTAAATGTCATAAAGAAGAATGAGCAGAATGGTATGGGAGTATAGGAAAAGGAAAGATGCATTCTGTCAGAGGTATAAAGAATGCTTTATAGGAAAAAATATATTTGAGTTGGGTACCTGGAAGGAAGAAAATTTTTTCAGGTGGGGAGTTGGGAAAGAACATCCCTAGAAAAAAATAACATGTACCAATTACCCCTAGAATCATCCTTGATTCCTTTCTTTTCCTTCATACTCTACATCCATCAGCACCTTCTATTACCTCTAAAAATAAAAAGACTCCCAACTAATCCACCTTTCTCTTTCTTCTTAGTTTAAGCCACCACTATCTCTTATTAACACTCTTGTGATAGCCTTCTAAGTCCCTCCTCAGCTTTTTACTCACTTCCATTTTCCACACAGGAGACAGAGTGATCTTTAAAAAAAAAAAAATCAGATCAGGGGATTTCTTTCAAAACTGTCCACTGGCCTTCATTCACACTTAAAACTCTTTAGCCTGGCTAATGAAACCCTACAAGGTCAGGTCCCTGTCTGCAGCAGAGAGAGCTCACCAAACATGCCACGTGCTCCATTTACATTTCCCAGGCTCCTATGCAGTTATATTGGGTCCATATGCCTAGTTTGGCCAATGAAAGTAAAAGGAAGTGATGTGCATCACTTCAGAGCTGAGTTAGTTAAAACCCAGTGTTCTTCCATTCCTCTCTGTCCCTGCTCCAGTGATCTTAGAAGACCATGTGTTCAAGATGATGTAACCTCTACCAGCAGAGCCTTCCTGCCAAACCACCTTAGACATGTAATAGGAGCAAGAAATAAACCTTTGTTGTGTTAAGCCCCTGAGATTGTTTGCTGTGGTGGCTGGCATTACTTTATACAATACATTGCCTAAATCTTACACTACTGCCTTCATTTAGCATACTATTTCTTTTACTTCAATCATCTAGTGTACTCCTGCCCTGGGGTCATTGCACTAGCTGTTCTCTCTGCTTCAACAGCTCTTTCCCCTGACATTTAAATGATAGGATCCGGGGTTTCCCTGGTGGCGCAGTGGTTGAGAGTCCGCCTGCCGATACAGGGGACACGAGTTCGTGCCTCGGTCCGGGAAGATCCCACATGCCGCGGAGCGGCTGGGCCCGTGAGCCATGGCCGCTGAGCCTGCGCATCCGGAGCCTGTGCTCTGCAACGGGTGAGGCTACAACAGTGAGAGGCCCGCGTACCGCAAAAATAAATAAATGATAGGATCCTTTTCACCATTAGATCTTAAGGTTTATTTCCTCACAGGATCTTCCTCGTCTACCAGTCTCAGGTTTCCACCAATCCATTATCACATTGGCTTACTTTAATTTTCTGCATGATACTTATTATCCGATTTTATATGTATACATTTATTTGTTCGATAATTTCCACTTTCCCATCAATACTCTAATATTTTAAAAAGGCTTTGCTGTTATCCTTAGTACTTAAAGAATAGCGCCACCACTCCGTAAATATGTGAGGAGTGAATGGAGTGAAGACTAGGAGTGGTAAAAGGGCTGGCCCTTACCAATGTCTGGTTTATTGGGGCGGCTGTTCAGTGTGGCTGGAACATGCCCTTCATGAAGTAGGAACAGGCAGACTGCTGATAACAGGGGGAGGAAAGATCGTAAAAAACCTATAGGCAACAGTAAAACAGAAATTTTTAAGCAGGCAGGGCCAGGACTGTATTTGCTTTTTACGAAAGTAATTCTGAGAGCAGTGTGAAAGATGGAATAGAGTGGAAAAAAAAAGTGATGGTGGAAACCAGGGTGATCCAGACTACTTTGACAGCCATGGTTAAAGATATGAAAAGGCCTGACCGATGGCAGGGACAAGTATGCTATTTCACGTTTACACACATGCAAGCATTTCTGCAGGACAGATTCTGATACCAGGTATTGCAAATGGATATGCATAGTTTAACTTTTTTTAGCTACTGTTACATGACCTTATACAAAGGATTTGCTAGTTTACATTTCCACCAATACTGTATACCCCAATCCTGTTTCCTCATATATTTGCAGATGCTGCATGTTAACCATCTTTTACATTTTTGCCAAGTTGCTTGGCAAAATTGTTTAAATTTGCATTTCTTTAGTGTGTAATAGTGTGGCTGAATTTGGTTTAATACGTTTAAAGGAGCTTTGTATATCTGCTTTTGTGAGCTACCTGTTCACATACTTTGCCCACCTATTAGGCTGTCACTCTTTTCCTTAATTATGGAACTCCATGGATTCTGCATATTAATCTTTTGTTTTATCTTTTGTCATTTGTCTTTTTCTTTTAAATTAATTAATTAATTTATTTATTTTTGGCTGTGTTGGGTCTTTGTTTCTGTGCGAGGGCTTTCTCTGGTTGCGGCAAGTGGGGGCCACTCTTCATCACGGTGCGCGGGCCTCTCACTATCGCGGCCTCTCTTGTTGCAGAGCACAGGCTCCAGACGCACAGGCTCAGTAGTTGTGGTTCACGGGCCCAGTTGCTCCACAGCATGTGGGATCTTCCCAGACCAGGGCTCGAACCCGTGTCCCCTGCATTGGCAGGCAGATTCTCAACCACTGCGCCATCAGGGAAGCCCCTGTCTTTTATCTTTGTTTAGCATCTTTCTTCATACAGAATTTTAATTTTTATGCTGAAATAAATGAATCAATCTTTGCATTCTGGATTTGTGTTTTGATTAGAAAGACTTATCCATTCTAGGATAATAAAATTAATCTTATTTCTTTTAATACTTTTTTTAAATTTAGCTTTTTAATCCATCTGTAATTTACTTTGTATAGTGAATAAAGAGTGCACTAAATGAGTTAAAATTTTTCCAACATCATCTTTTCACCATTGATTTGAAATGCCATATTAAAATGAACAAAATTTCCAATTTTACATGGTTTGTTTTTCTGTGTTCTGTTCAAATTATCTATTCCTGTGCCAATACCACCATACAGCTTTCTAGATTTTGATATCTGGTAGGGCAAATCTCATCCCATTTTTTTCCCATAAGAAGTTTTAAAATTTAGTCTATAAAAATAACAATAGTTTCTCATTCAAGTAAGATTAGTACAGCTATATTACATTTATAGATGTTATATGTTAATATGTAAGCTTTAAAATGCTTTCCTCTTGGAAGCTCAAAATTTTCTGTGTTGTATACATTTCAAGATAAAAGAGTAACTAAGAGGAAATAATTAGAGATGAATTAATACAATTTTACAAATTAAAACAAACTTCAAACTGAAAGAAGTTACCACAGAGGAGCTCAAATCTTTAAAAAGTTTCTTACATTAAGCTTTTTGATACTAAGATAAAATACTTCCTTCTGTAGGAAAATTATTTTATTTAATTATTTTGTGTTACATTTAACTATGGCTATACTTGCTTATGGGTAGATCTTAAGAAATCACAGGTACCTGGTAATCATATTTAATTGTCAGTTGTCAGAAGGGGCAGAGGTTTCCAAAGCCAGCAAAACTAGTCCAGAGAGGACTCTAGCATCCTAAGTGTTTTGCGGCTATCCTGGTATTTAGTATTTGATTTAGTCTCTAATATACTCCTAACTGTAGTAAATAGGTAGACACACAGCAAACAAGATAACAAACAATTTATAAGAATTTAATTGCTATGAAGTAGAGATGACAGAGAAGAACAGCCAAGTGTTTTCAAGATTTGGTGAGACAGACTAGCACGAAGTTTTTAAAGGGCAGATTTTCAGGAAGAAAGCTTTGATGCTTAATATGGTGTAATAATAATACATTGGGAAGCAGGATACTGGGACCTACCATGAAAAAGCTCATTTTTGATAGCTATTAAACACTTTTTACATGAATGGTAGAATGGTAGAATTCATGGTACATACAGAGAAATCCTTACTGGGAGAGTCAAATGCATAAAATTAGCAATTTGCATTTTAATGTATTGCTCTGTGTTTATTTTGCAATTTATTATTAATAAAAGACCTAATTGGGTTGAAGACTTGGGATTGCATCACTGAATCATTCTACAAACAAAACCATTTCTATGGAGAGCAAATGACTCCTTCCCCAGAGACAGAGAAGTACCATCTAGCAGTTAGCTGGTGCACTATTGGTACAACACAGCATACATCAAACTGCTAATGCCCAATAAGGATGCTGTCGTAAATATGTCTAGCGTAGATCATCATATTCATATTTTTTTCATTGGAATAAGTATAAATTTTAATTTTCTACTTCAAAAAATATAAATTTATTGTGGCTGCCATGTAATTCTGTATTATGACCAATAGGAGAGATGTGTCAGTGAAAATACTTTAGTAGCTACTTTTTTTATTGCAAAAAGAATTTTGACTTGAGTTCATATAGAGTCCTCAGTGTTACTTATGTCTCCAAAAAGGAAGGAGATACAATTCATATATATAAATCCTATATAAAATCTAGTGCTTTCTAGAACTAGTAATGTTTTTGTACAATTAAAAACGAAATAAGCATGTATGCTTCCCATACACAGGTCTCATGCATTATATCATGGTTTACTTTGAATACAACAATCTCTTAGTATATATAAAGGTTTTTCCCCAAGCCCAGTGTTTGCTTCCTAAATATTTTACACGCCGGGCATAAAGTTAAAGTTAATACCTTAAATTTGTTACCATATAAATAAAGCCTGTAGTAACACATGGGGTTTATAGGGTTGGGCTTTTGGGGGATTCAAATTCAGATTTGACTGACTCCTGAGATAGTGCTCTTTATCTATAATACTGTGCTACATCTTTATGTACTAAAAATATTATATCGTTTCTCAACATTATTAAATATATAATCTTTTCATGAAAGGAAATAATCTTAATGCAAAATCTTGTGAAAATATTTTCTACTTTGAAAGACAACATTTTAGTTTTGACATGTCAGAGCATGCTAACACAATTTTAGTGACGTAGTAGAGACATGCCAAAAGTTTTCTTAGTATATTGGAATGTATCTCCATTTTCAATCCCATGGCTTAAACAACCAACGTAACGCATATTAAGCAAAGGTTAACTATACCCTATGAAAACCAGATTTTTCCCATGCAAAATCCTGAATATATACAATTAAACCTTTTATATATTTTAGAAAATATTTTCTCACATTTTAATAATTTTACAAAAATTATATAACCAAGAAATATTTAACATAATTATTTAAGCATAAATATGCTTATTAATTAAGCAATTACTTAAGCATAATTATTCCTTTTAAAAAGATGTCTAAAGAATATAACTAAATCTAAACATTCAAAGCATGTAATAAATGACCTACTTATTTTGATAACCATTTTAAGTCATCTTCCTCAATCTACCAAAAATGTCACAGGACATGGGCTCTTCTAAATTTAATAAAAACAGTGGAAGAAAGATCATACCACATTGCCACAAAAGGAGTGGTGATAGCTGGAAAAATCTAGTTCTTTTTTCTTGTCTTTAATAAGAGCATTCGGGCTTCCCTGGTGGCGCAGTGGTTGAGAGTCCGCCTGCCGATGCAGGGGACACGGGTTCGTTCCCCGGTCTGGGAAGATCCCACATGCCGCAGAGCGTCTAGGCCCGTGAGCCATGGCCGCTGAGCCTGCGCGTCCGGCGCAGAGCATTCAACGAAGGATTCTTTCCCTATATAGTTATTGTGAATTTATTAAAAATTGTGCTACGCTGAACTAGAACAGCAGAAGGAAAAGCAGTAACAACACTGTTCATTTAAACTTGAAAGGAAAAGATCATGATAAGAATTGAAAAGGATGTCGAAAATATCTCAAGGAGAGTCAAGAACTAGCAATTTGGGGACAGTAGGCAATTAAAAAACAAACCAAAAAAAATCTGAGTATAGAATATATCTAATTCTAATAATAATATATATATATTTGCATGATGCTTTACAGTTTACCAGATGCTTTGATATTTACACCATTTTATAAATAACCCCAGCAAACTAAGGTAGTTTTTATTCTTATACATGGTAAAATTGAGAATTGAGAAAATCGATTTATAGATAATCACACATTTGTGGTGCAGACCTTAGACTTGAACCTATTGTGTTAGCTTTTTATATACCCAACTGACTCCTACACTAAGATCTTAAGTCAGTCACTCATGTTTAGGAGAAAATTTTTAGGTCTTTAAAACTGATACTTCAGTAGTTCCTTGTTTAAGGCCATTGGTAAATACATGATTCTAAGCTTATGTTTTTCAATATTTAAAAGTCAAATTAAGAGTTATGTATAAAAGATGGAGACTATTTTGGGAAGGCATACACAATCCTCTAGGATTCTGTATAAACTGGAAATAAAATGAACATAATGCCTTCAGTTATGTGCTAAATGGATGATTTGAAAAGTTCATAGTAATTCTGAAACTACTTAATAAGCTTTGATAACAGTGTAAGTTTGTAGTAATGACATACAAATTGAGTTTGGTATAAATTCAAATTCACAGGAGTGGTAAAAAAAATAATTAGTTCACTAAAAGTAGAGATAAAATTGTTAAAAATGAAGTAGCAGAGTAAACCTCTGTTAGTATACATCTTTATAGTCTGACTCCCCAACTAGAACATAGTGTCTCTGATGGCATGGTGACGTTTGCTCACTTTCATGCTGATGTTAAATGGCTATTTTTAAGAATACTGCATAATATTAGAAAAACAATATCCTACTGACGTTTGGTATCAAGTAATGGTATTATTCTCTTGATTTTGGAGGAAATATTCTATTTCCATTTTTTCCTTTTATCTAAGAGGTAAAAGAAAATCACGAAATTACTGGAAATTTGGTAGTTTTAACTTGTTTAGGATTTGGAAGGCTGTTTACCAACACTTGGTTTTTAAAGGCTGGACAGAAAAGGGGGTCAGCTTTGAAACTGAAAAAACTAGTTAGATCTACTGGATTCAAGCGTACTCCTGGAGTTAAGATATAAACTATGTGGCTAGTCCGGGCAAGACCTTGTTACCTAGTATAATCGGCTGAGCATATCTGACCCGGGGCACCAGCACTGTGGAAAGTCTATACAAATCTACACACCAAGATTTCATTTAAGTAGGAATGTTCCTTAGAAGGTTGGTTATTCCATCGATTCTTTCTATTTATTGCTCTCTTAGGGCAGATAACCACTTCATGTTGCTACGTTAGGCGTTCTACTTTTACGGAAAATTGTTTTCAGTTGCGAATCTGACGAGGAGGTAATATAGCAAAGCGGAGATGGCATCTATGAAATAAATGAAGAGTCTGGCCTCATACTGGAGCAGGGACAGTTTATCTATTGTTACAGTAGGGTATGTGGGGAAAGATGCATACAGGAATACAAGTACAATGATGGGAACTGTGGAAGTTCTCTTCTGATCGCTTCTCTTTTCTCAGTGAAGTAGGAACTGAAGTTATCACATGAAAGTGGCAGTAGGGGAGGAGATGTAAAAGGTTTGAGGAAAGACATGAGGGAATGAAACAGTCACCAAGGAGTATACGGACTGATTGCCTGGCAGGATAAGGGCCCATTTGAAATTATGGATTTAGAGTGACAGCAGCAGCGTGGCTGTGTTTTACTCTGGCCACCTTGAGCTGAATGGGTGAAAGTACAGAGAGGGCAAGGAGTTGGATTTAACCAGGGATTGTCTGGAAGAAAAGAAAGAGGGTCAGGAGAGTTGAGAACGGTTATCCCTGCTGGCCCTTTCTAAAACTGCACTCCCTCTAAAAATACATATACTGCCCATTCTCTTTTCCACTCTATTCTTCTCTTTTGCACTTAATTATATCTATTGCATTATATACTTAATTTCTCCTGTTGACTGTCTGCCTCCCGTATTAGAATAAAAGCTCCATAAGGATGGGGGGTTTTGTGCTGTGCTCACTGCTATTGTCTTTTAAAAGGTATGATTCCTTGCTGGATAACAGCAAAGCAGTTATTACAGCATTTCACTCCCCCACTTCCCACCACTGCCCTGTGGTTTAACAAAGAGAAGTGAGTGGCTCGTTTATCGCCTAGCAGCTATTTTTAAAGGACTAGGTGCTTTGGACATAATTTTGATCTTTAAAACTGGTAATATTAATTTCTTATTATAATAAGTAGTCCTTAAGGTGATGCGGACTTCTCTAAAATGTTCTTAAGTAGAAGAGAGTAATAAAAAGTGGAAAGTGATAAGAAATGAGATTAGAACACATGTAAGGGCTACGTCAGAAAATCCCTGTGGCCAATTTCTTCCTAATTGTGGGTTGGAAGGGTGGGAGAGTGGAATGAATTAACAAGATTTATAATCTAAAAGGTATCTCTGACATAGTATGGAAAATGGATTAGAGGGAAGACAAGCTCGAGGTTCCAGAAACCAATCAGAAAGCTGTTGCAGTAATCCAGGTAGGAGACGAGAATGGCCTGAACTAAGCCAGGAGTAGTGAGTAAAGGCAAACGGATTTGAAAACCATTAAGAAGGCAGGATCAGCCTCAAGGACTGACTGGAGGTAAAGGAAAGGAGGTACGGAGAAAGGAGCCAAGGCAGCTGGCTCTTCTAAGTTACTCTGTGGACTGTATCCAAACCGTTTTCTAGATGCCAACTATTGGAACCTATGGGGCTACTTCCATAGTATCTGAATTTTAGCTAAAAACAACCACCAACGACCCCATGAAAAACAAATAACTTCCAATGTTCGAAAGAATTACATTACGATGGCGTGATGACAGGCGGCAGGACTGATGAGAGTTTGTGGCACAGGACTCATTCTAGCAAACTCCTGTAGACCAGTCATATATAGGGCGACCTACTCTGCTTACTCATAAAGCCGACATTGCACCCCAGAATTCAGGCTGAAGGGATTCTTCTTTGGTCTTGTACTGTCGGCTAGCAAAAACTCTCTTAAAAAATCATATTTCAGTAATTCTCAAATGAATCGCCTGTAAACATTTAAAGAATACTTACCAAATGCCCAATACTATGCTATGGATTTTATGTTTACATAAGTATTTATACTCATATATACATATGCATTCAAAAAAATACTATGTGCCAATAACTGCTGATGGTGCCTGTGGACATTCACGCACAGTTCACAGAGGTCTGTAATCTATGACCGTCGTGTACTTATTTCGATTTTAGAACAGAAGTTCAAACATGAGTTCAAGCGTGATTGGATAAATAATCCTTGCCACATGGTTCTGTGTCATATTTTCTCCTCTGGAAGTATGATCTTGATTATGAACAGTACTAATTCTTAAAGGTTAGTTCACTCAATCCTAGTGCCTACATCCTGAACTATGTATTCCTTTATCATCTACGTCTTCCCAGCAATTCTTAGAATGAATAACATTTTTAAAAGTTTACAAGATGGGAAAAAAGTTTCACCGTAAGGCAGTGGTATAATTATGGGAATTCAAGCTTCTTGGAGATGCAGTCTCTTGAATAGTGGGGGCACATTATACGTCATCGTGTTTCACAAAGTTCAAATGCATTTCAAAAATTAAAATTCTGCAGAAAGGATCAAAATTGGAAGGAGAGTTTGGCCTAGAAAAGAAACAATAATTGAAAAAATTCACTAGGTTTCATTCAACAAGTATGTTCTGCAGAAAGGATCAAAATTGGAAGGAGAGTTTGGCCTAGAAAAGAAACAATAATTGAAAAAATTCACTAGGTTTTCATTCAACAAGTATGTTCTGCAGAAAGGATCAAAATTGGAAGGAGAGTTTGGCCTAGAAAAGAAACAGTAATTGAAAAAATTCACTAGGTTTCATTCAAGAAGTATGTTCTGAGTACCTATTAAGGTTGGACATTCTTTTAGAGTCTAAGGATACAGTAGAGAGCACAGGAGACAAGTTACTTTATAGAGCTGATATTCTCCTGGAGAAGAAAAAATTAAAAAATGTAAAGAAATAGGGCTTCCCTGGTGGCGCAGTGGTTGAGAGTCCGCCTGCCGATGCAGGGGACACGGGTTCGTGCCCCAGTCCGGGAAGATCCCACGTGCTGCGGAGCGGCTGTGCCCGTGAGCCATGGCCGCTGAGCCTGCGCGTCCGGAGGCTGTGGTCCACAACAGGAGAGGCCACAGCAGTGAGAGGCCCACATACCGCAAAAAAAAAAAAAAAAAAAAAAAAAAAAAAAAAATGTGATTTTTTTTTACTCTATTGTACAATGAAAGGTATCAACACTTGGAAGATCTACATGACTCAGAATAAACCAACACTTTCCAAATGACCAATGCAGCATGTTATAAAATTATGTAAGGACAAAAGATCCATTCAAAGTACAAAACAGATTGATGAATTTTAATTTAAAAGAGTATGATCTGTATGAACAGAGTTCATCGATATCATTTCAAAATTTTGGGACAGAAGCAAACACTATCCACAAGAGGGCCCCAAAACCGAAAAAAAAAAAAAAAAAAAAAAAGAAATATAAAATGTGATTATTGTTAGTGATGAGTGCTATGAAGAGAAACAGAAGTGGGTAATGTGATAGAGTAACTTCTTAAGGGCAGGGTCTTGTCTTATTCATCTTTGTGTTTCTAGCATCTAGCAGAATGCTTAGAAAAGAGTGGTCAGTCACTGAAATGTTTGTTACATAAAAAGGGAGTTTTTTGGTATCTGCTTTGTTTCCAGAAGTACTTGCATAAATCTGCAAACTGAAGTATTAGATGTTTTAAACTGCATGGTGTAATTTTGATCTTAATAACAGAATGAAAGGACAGATAGCTAAGATGCTAGTAATCTTGCTGACACTTTTAAAGGTATACGAAAACCCTGAATCAGAGCCAATTTGGATATTTTCAGATAAGTTTACTAATATAATAAAGTATATAAAATATTAATGTGCTTCTATTCTTGCAGAGTTAACATACATCAAATAATCTACATGTAATTTTTAATACAAAGATAATATTAAACCAAACTGATTTACTCATTACTTTTTTTTCCTGAGAACTGTGGAAAAATCAAATGTAGTAGGATCCAAAGTGGTGACACTGCCTTTCTCTTAAACTTGATGCAAAATACCTGCCAAGTGACAGCAACTTTCTCTGAGTAGATTTACAGTTTCTAAATACCAAAGCATACTGACTGATGAGAAAGCTATTATGCTAGAAAATGAGATGTTACATCTTTACAGGACATCCTCAGCGTGGGCAGGCCCTCACTAAGCAAGATGCATAGTTACAAATTATGCTACATTTTTCAAGACTTTTTAAGATTTCAGTCAATAATGACACACACTTTTTCATCTCTCATTTCAACACTGTGATACAAGTAAATCAAATTTAGGCACTTCTGCCCCATTAAAATAATTGTCCTTCACATACTAAGTGAAGTAAGTCAGACAGAGAAAGACAAGTATCATATGATATTGCTTATATATGGAATCTTTAAAAAATGATACAAATGAGCTTATATACAAAACAGAAACAGACTCACAGATTTAGAGAACGAACTTATGGGTATGGGGTGGGGGAAGGTGGGAGGAAGAGATAGATTGGGAGTTTGGGATCGACATGTACACACTGCTATATTTAAAACAGATAATCAACAAGGACGTACTGTATAGCACAGGGAGTGCTGGACGATATTCTGTACCTAAATGGGAAAAGAATTTGAAAAAGAATAGATACATGTATATGTATGACTGAGTCACTTTGCTGTACACCTGAAACTAACACAACATTGTAAATCAACTATGCTCCAATATCAAATAAAAACTATAAAAAGAAAACAAACAAACAAAAAAAGAATAATTGTCCTTATATCCCAGGCTTAGGACTCTACATTATTAGTTGCTTTGAAACATAAAATAGTTGTTTTTAAATGTTTTCTTGACTTAGTTTTGAGGCCCCAGCTAGAGGCCCATCAGTTTCCCTTCATGAGCAGCCGACTAAATTCACACCACGACCACTTCCCTTATTGGGCTCTCACACTCTGGGCCACTGTACACCTGCCTTAACCAGCCCAGGGACAGATATCAGATGACCACGGACAGCCCCTATGCTCCGAGCCCACTGCAATCATCAAATTAGCCAGTCCTAAACCTACTTACCTTGCCTCACTCCTAGCAGAAATCACACTAAAGGCTCTTGCCCACTGTTCCCCCCCATCCCTGACTCCTTCTGCCCTGTGACTGACCCTGGTGCTTCCCCCGTGTGGCCCTGTGTGGTGTGCTGTGTTCACCCCAGAGAACTGTGAGTATAAGAAGTTGTAAAACTCTTTCTGGTGTCTGTCTCTTGATCTGCGTCTGGCCTCCCTATATATCTCACTCAAGGTAATATGGTTAAAACACAGAGATATACAATATTTCTTTTAGTTAAGAAATAATACTAACATCAACTGCTAATGTTTATTAATTACAAGTAACATGTTGTGTAAGTACAACTGGTTCTAATGATCCTAATATTAATTTCTTGTAAAAGTCCTGATTGATTTATTTTGTCCATTTCAACTTCTAGGATCTGTAACTGACCACAGACACGTGTAAATTCTGTGTAAGACAAAAGTTATCTAAAGCCTAGTTTTCACCAAGATATGTCCATTACTATGCCAAATGAGGTGGGAAATTTTTAAAGAGTGTATGTGTGGATCCAGTAAAGGCACACTACGTTATTCAGATTAATCAACCCATTAAAAACTCTACAACACTTGAAAAGCATTAACGAGATGAAAATATAGCACAGCAAAAAGTCCCAAGACAATTTTTGAATGAAAGTTTGTAATGAGAAAAATAAGTAGAATATTGGGTCACCAATGCTTCTTATGCCCTGGAAGGCATTTACAATACCCCACATTTAGGATCTGGTTCTATTATCACTCAGAGAAAGGGGTGCTTTACAGAGATCCTCTCCAACATTGATCTGGGACCTGAAGAGGTATCCCCTCGGGATAAAGGTGAACCATATCTGAATCCATGCCCCTCCCCTTAGTCATAGGACTACAAAGAAGCTATTTTGGGCATGAGCAAAGCAGGAAAAGAAAAGGAAAAAGAAACATTCCTGAGAAGTTGTGGCCACAGACTAGCGATCTTACCGATTTACCTCAAAGAACCAATACATAGAGTAGGACAGAAATCCTCCCCTTGGTTGAGGTGCTCAGAACTGGTAGAGCTCCCAGGAACCCAGAAGAAGCAAAGGCAAAGCCTCTCTGTGAAAGTCTCATTACAAAAATTTTCCAGGGCAGTTACTAACAAGCAGATAGAGACACCAGACAACATGCATGGAAACCAGCAGAAACAGGCCTGTCTGATGACAGATGTTGGAATTATCAGATGCAGACTTTCAAATAATGTTTACCACTTTAAAAGAAAAGCATGACAAACTTGAAAATATCAGCAAAGGACATGAGGCTTTACAAATGTAAAATAGTGGACTTGAAAAAGAGCTCAATAGAATTCCTGGACTTAAAAAAATACCTTAAGATAAAAGCCCAGTGGGCACATACAGCAAGCAGATTGAACATACAAACAGAGAACTTATGGAATATGAGATAGATTTGAAGAAACTGTCTGAATATAGCACAGTGAAGGAAAAAGATGGAGATAAAGAAGGTAAGAATGTAATGTAAAAGTTTAATACACCTTACAACAGGGTCCCTGAAGGATGGGAGAGAGGGAATTGAGCAAAGGCAGCTTTTTGTTTTAAAATCAACCTTATTGAGGTATAATTATGGAAAATAAAATGCAGCCACCATGAGTGTAGAGCTTGGTGAGGCTGGACAAGTGCATACACCCATGTAACTACAATCACAGTTAAGATATAGAATACGTCCATCACCCCAACGTGATCCCTCATGACCCTTTGTAGTCCCTTCCCTCAAGCCCAACCCAAGCCCTAGACAGTCACCAAGCTGTTTTGTAATCATAGATTAGAACCGTCTTTTCTAGAACTTCATATAAATGAGATCATACAGGATGCACTCTTCTTTGTCTGGCTTTTGTTTCATCTCATTTTTGAGATTCATCCATTTTTGCTGTATGTGTCAGTAGTTTGTTTCTTTTTATTGCTGAGTGTTTATCCATGCACCTGTGGGTGGGCATTTGGGTTGTTTCCCATTTTTGGGTATTATAAATAAAGCAACTACAAATATTTGTGCATGAGTTTTGCGTGTGAATATATATTTTCATTTCTCTTGGGTAAACACCTATGAGTAAAATGGCACAGTCATATGGTAAGTACTCATTTCACTTTGTAGTAAGCTACCAAACTGTTGTTGTTATTGAGTTGTAAGACTTTTTTTTAAAAATAATCTGAATACAAGTCCTTTGTCGGATATACTAATTGCAAATCTTTTCGCAGTTTTGTTTCCATTTTCTTAATGGTGGCTTTTGAATAGAAGTTTTTAATTTGATGTAGTCCAATTTATCAATTTTTTCTTTTATGATTTGTTCTTGTGTCCTACGTAAGAAAGTTTTGCTTACTGTAGATTTTCTTCACATTTTTTCTAGAAGTTTTTGTTTTCATTTTATGTTTAGACCATGATTCATTTCAAATTATTTTTATGTATGGTGTGATGTAGTGGTGTGATGGCCCATAATTTCCCTACCCCCTGGTATTCAGACCCCTACACTCAAGGGGACTATACCCAACAACTCACTTCTAATTAATGGAAAAAGGTTAGAGTGATGGGCTGTCACTGTTAAGATGAGGTTAAAAAAAAGACCAGGACCTTTGTTTTCCCCCTACCTCCTTCTCTCTGTACACTTCTCTCTCTCTCTCTCTCTCTCAGCCCTCACTCTGAGGGAGGTAAGGTGTCATGTTCTGAGTTGATCTATGAAGACGCCCACAAGGCAAGGAACTGATGTGTCCTGCCAACAGCAGTGAAGATCTGAGGCCTGCCAGCTATAGAGTGAGCTTGGGAGCGAATCCTCTCCTGGTGGAGCCTTGAGATAACTACAGCTTCGGCCAACACCCTGATTGCAGCTCCATGAGAGACCCTGAGCCAGGCATTCCTGACCCACAGAAACTGAGATAATAAATGTCTGTTGCTCTCAGCCACTAAGTTTTAGAGTAAGGTGTTAGGCAAGAGTAGATAACTGATATAAAGGGTTTTCATCAAATTTGGAAAAATTTTGGCATTTAAAAAAAATTTATTTATTTTTTAAATTTATTTTTTGGCTGCATTGGGTCTTCGTTGCTGCACCTGGGCTTTCTCTAGTTGCAGCAAGCAGGGGCTACTCTTCCTTGTGGTGCGCAGACTTCTTATTGCAGTGGCTTCTCTTATTGTGGAGCATGGGCTCTAGGTGCTGGGGCTTCAGTAGTTGTGGCATGCAGGCTCAGTAGTTGTGGCTCATGGGCTTTAGAGCACAGGCTTAGTAGTTGTGGCACACGGGCTTTGTTGGTCGGAGGCATGTGGGATCTTCCCCGACCAGGGCTCGAACCCCGTCCCCTGCATTGGCAGGCAGATTCTTAACACTGCACCATCAGGGAAGCCTTATTTCTTAAAATATGTCTACTCCTACCCCACCCCCACCCATCTTTATACTGCTTGATATTGTCTTTCAAGTCACTGAGGTTCAATGCTCATTATTTTTTTCTTTTTTTTCTCTCTATGCATCCATTTTTGGATAGTTTTTTTTTTTCCCTGTCTTTAAGGTCTCTGATCTTTTCTTCTGCAGTGTATAATTTGCTATTAATCCCATCCAGTAGATTTTAAAATTTCCGACATTATAATTTTCATCCCCAAGTTTCCATTTGGTTCCATTTCTCTCCTTGTCATTTTTATGTGTTACTTTAAATGACTGAACATATTTATAATTGCCGACTTAAATTTCTTGTTTATTGATTGCATCACCTCTGTCACTTCTGGGTGGGTTTCTACGCACTGAGTTTTCTTGGTTATGAAAACTATTTTTGCTTATCTAGTATTAAAAGTGTTGGACTTGTCTGGCAGGCAGTTAGATTACTTGAGGACAGCTTCATTATTTTGAGGCTTGGTTTTAAGTCTTGCCAAGGTGAATTTAGAATACTTTTAATTCTGGACTGGTTTAGTTCTAAGGTGAAGTGATTCTGGAATCTTTACTGCACGCCCTGTGTATTCAACAAGAATTGTCCACAGTACTTGGGTGTAACTATAATATATTTCCTAGCCCTGTGTGAGCTCTTGACGTTTTCCAGCTTACAGCTCATCACTCATTGTTTGCCTGGCCTCTTGGAGGAATTTCACTCTAATACATCATGACTTGGATTTTAGAAACACATTCAAGAGGACCACTATGCAGATTTCTAGATCTCTTTCTCTGTGTAACTCCATCTTTTCTGGTTCTCTGCCCTGCAAATTTCAGTTTCAGGCATCAAACTCTGATCTCTGTTCTCCTCAACTGAGAGGGATCACTGGGTAGTGGCTGAAATCTCCCTTCTGTGGACTATGGTCCTTAAAGTGCCTTTAGGCAGAAATCCAAGGTGAGTCTAGATTTCATCTTGTTTTTCTTGTCTCTCATGGATCAGAAAAGCAATTGTTTCAAATATTTTGTCCAGTTTTCTAGTTGTTTCTGGTGGGAAGTTAAGTCTGGCACTAGTTTCTCCATTAGGCAGGAGGTAGAGATTGCCACAGACCATATTTGAAGAGTTGACACCTGGCAATTTTCTAGAACCAAAGCCAAGCCACACTTTCAGAAGGCACAAAATACAACAAATAAAATGAAACCTATACCTAAACACATCACAATGAAATTATAGAAAAACAAAGAGAACATTTTAACAGCAGCCACAGGAAAAGAGATTACTTTCAAAGGACTGTGGACAGATAACTTCTCAACAGAAGCAATAGAGGCCAGAGGTTAACAGATTGTTGTTTTTAATTTTCTGGAAGAAAACAAGAGTCAACTTAGAATTCTATACCCAGCAAAAATATCATTCAAATATGTACATAAAATAAATGTATTTCACAGATACACAGAAGTTGAGATTTTATCACCAGCATATCTTCACTAAAGGAAATTCCAAAAGATCTAATTTAGATATAAGGAAAGTAGTCCCAGCTGGAATGTTTGAGATAGAAGAAGAAATTCAGAATAAAGAAAGTGGTAAATATATGGGCTAATATAAATGAACTGTAATTACATAAAACAATTAGTAAGGTGAAACCAAAACATTACAAAGCAGACTTTAAAATCTGGCAACAATAATATATAAGTTGGGCAAGGGAAATAACTGGTGTTAACATGTTCCAAAATTCTTATATTATCTGGAAGGAGGATAAGGGTTTTGATTAACTTCAGACTTTCCTATAGTAAGTATATATGTTATAATTTCTAGGGTAACTACCAAAAGAATACATAGTATATAATTTCCAAATCTTAGGGGGAGAAGTGGAATGATGAAAAAAATACTAAGTCAATAAAGAAGACAAGGTAGGAAAGAGAAAGAAAGCAATGACAGAATACAATGTACTACAATAAAACAATGAAAACAAATCTCAACATACTTTAGATTACACTGGATATAAATGAACTAAATGGTCTAAAACAGAACAATATATTGTTTCTAAAAGACATATCTGTGGAAAACAGAAGTAATTAACAATAAGATAACTAAAATGTCCCCATATATTTAGGAATTTTAAAATGTACTTATAAATAACATATGAATTGAAAGAAGAAAAGATAAAAATTTAAACATATTTTGAATTAAATAATTGTGAAAATACCACACATATCAAAACTTGTATGCTAAAGCTACATCAGTATCTAGTGGACAATTTATAACATTTAAGAATGCAAAAGAAAAAAGAAGAATGCATGCATTGGAAAAATATGAAAACCTGTGAGACATGCTTCTATTTCAAGAAGTTAGAAAAGGAACAGCAACATGAAAGTCTTATTTTGTCTGATATAAGTATAGCTACCCCTCCTCTCTTTCAGTTTCCACTTTGGACCTGTGTCCTTAAAGCTGAACTGAATCTCTTGTAGGCAATATAGATGGGTCTTGTTTTTAATTCATCTAGCCACTCTCTATTTTTGAATGAAGAACTCAATCCATTTACATTTAGAGTAATTATTGATATGTAAAGATTTACTGATGCCTTCTTATTAACTATTTCCTGGCTGTTTTACAGTTCCTTTGCTCCTTTTTTCCTCTCTTACTGTCTCCTTTGTGAACTGGTGATTTTCCATGATGATGTGCTCTGATTCCCCTCTTTTTCTTTTGCAAATCTACTATAGGTTTTTTGCTTTGTGGTTACCATGAGGCTTACACAAAACATCTTGTGGATAGAACAGTCTGTTTTATGCTGAAAGCAACTTTGCTTGCATACAAAAACTCTACCTTTTTACTCCCCTGCCTTTTAAGTTTTTAATGTCACAATTTACCTCTTTTTATATTGTGTATTCATTAATAAGTTACGGTAGTTATAGGTATTTTTAATACTCTTGTCCTTAACCTTTATACTACAATTGTTAACACACCATCATATGACAGTGTTAGAGTTTTCTGAATTTTATTATTTATCTTGATCAGTGTGTTGTATATTTTCATATTAGTATTTTTTCATTTCAGCTTGAAGAACTCCTTTCAGCATTTCTTGTAAGGCAGGTCTAGTGATCATGAATTTCCTCAGCTTTTGCTTATCTGAGAAAATCTTTATTTTGTCTTCATTTCTGAAGGATAACTCTGCTAGATAGAGTGCTCCTGGTTGGCAATATTTTTTCTTTCAGCACTTTGAATATACCATCCTACTCTCTCCTGGCCTGTAAAGATCCTGCTAATAGACTAATATGGGTTTCTGTGTAGGTTACAATCTTTTTTTCTCTTGCTGCTTTTAGGATTCTCTCTCTTTGATTTTTTTTTTTTTTTTTGCAGTACACAGGCCTCTCACTGTCGTGGCCTCTCCCGCTGCAGAGCACAGGCTCCGGACGCGCAGGCTCAGCAGCCATGGCTCACGGGCCCAGCCGCTCCACAGCATGTGGGTTCCTCCCGGACCAGGGCACGAACCCATGTCCCCTGCATCGGCAGGCGGACTCTCAACCACTGTGCCACCAGGGAAGCCCCTCTTTGATTTTTGAGTTTCATTATAATGTGAAGATCATTTTGGATTGTAATAATGGGGTAATCCATTAGCTTCATGAACCTGAACAGCTAAATCTCTCCCCAGTTTTAGCAAGTTCTCAGCCATTATTTCTTTAAATAAGCTTTCTGGCCCCTTTCCTCTCTTTCCTTCTGAAATTCCAATGATTTGGATATTGTTTCTTTTGATGGTGTCTGATAAATCATATTGGCTTTCTTTACTCTTTGTCATTCTTTTTTCTCCTCTAACTGGATTATCTGTCTTATACTTGTATATCTCATTGTTCCTATCCTCTAACTAACTGATTCTTTCTTCTGTTTGATCTATTCTGCTGTTAATGATCTCTACTGAATTTTACATTTTATTCATTGAATTCTTTAGCTCCAAAATTTCTGCTTGGTTCTTTTTTACGATTTCTATCTCTTTCTTAAATTTCTCATTCTGTCCCTGTATTGTTTTCCTGATTTCACTGAATTATCTTTCTCTGTTTTCTTGTAGTTCATTGAATTTCCTTAAAACAGCTGTTTTGAATTCTTTATTGGGTAAATTGCAGATCTCCATGTCTTTGGGTTTGGTTACTGGAGGACAATTGTGATCTTTTGGTGATGTCACATTTCCTTGATTTTTCATGTTGATTGTAGTTTTGTGTTACTAATTTTGGATTTGAAGTAGCAGTCATCTCTTCCAATCTATACTGTCTTCAGGTGAGAGATACCTTTTGTTAGTCCTGATACAGATTCTGGGGCTTTCTCTGACCTCGCATGGATACACCTACTTTATGCTCCTTGCTCCCTCTCGTGGCAGAATTCCAGAATTCATAAGCTCATATGTCTCCTCTCAATTCCTCTCAATTCCACTCCAATGTGTCAAAATTCATATATATATATATATATA
>NW_020173215.1:7332188-7342114 GCF_003031525.2 Neophocaena asiaeorientalis asiaeorientalis
TATATATATATATATATTCTCTAACAGAATGCTATAATTCCTCCTCTGAATATCTGGACTTCTACAAAGGCTCTCTTGTCCAGATAACTGATTTGGGGTGACTGCCCAAATCAGTTATCTCCAGATGCTCCCAGATTGTGGCTGAAAGGGGCTAGAGTCAGTTGATAGGCTTCTGCCAGTTCCACTGCCCGTACCGAGGTCTGTGTCTCTATTACCCAATGCATGGCTGGGCAAGGCTCCTCCCGGGTCACTTCGTGTATGTATAGTCCTGGATCCCACAACTCCCACAGAGGCACTTTTGTGGATGGATGACAAAGTTTTGTTGTTTAAGGGAGAGGAACAAAAATGAAGGATGTCTTATGCTATTATAATGTTGACATCACTCCTCTAACAGGATACTAACTGGGAAATAGTATGGGTATTTCTTGACTTGGGAGGTGGTTACATTGGTGTTTGCAATATACCTTTTAAAAAACTGTACGTGTTTTATGCATTTATACTATATTACAAAAACTTTAAAAGAATAAAGAGGGTATGCCCATGGACCCTAATCTAAAAGAGGTAAGAAAATAATTTTTAAAAAACAGTTAATAAAAAATAGTTTCAGACTCCAAGAACTTCAGTCATTCTAAATTACTGAACATATTAGTATGGACTGGAGAAATACAGGAAACTTGAGGAAAATAATGGTGCTTGAACTGGAATGGCAATATCCGTAAACTGAGCAAAACAATGCATATTTGGTCTTGTGATGGTTGTAAAATATGCCCCCAAATTGTTTGAGATTCTTCTTTTTGAAAAGTGGAGCCTAATTCTTCTCACCTTGAATATGGGCTGGACATAGACTTGCTTCTAATGAACATGATAAAGTGCAAGTGACATGTGACTTCAGATACTACCTCATAAAAGGCATTATGATTTCTTCCTTTTTCTCTCTTTTGGAGTGTTTGCCAAGGGGGAAGACAGCTTCCATGTCATTAGGATACTTTTGCTTCTCTGTGAAGAGGCTACATGGCACTGAACTGAGGTGTGGCCACAACCCACTAGGAACTTAGGTCTCCTGCCAACAGCCATGTGAGTGGGCTTGGAAGTGGACTGTCCAGCTCCCATCAAATCTTCACATCACATCTTAATTATAACTTCATGAGAGAACTTGAACCAGAATCACCCAGGTGAGCTACTCCCAAATTCCCTGACTCATGACATTATGAAAGAATAAATGCTGTTTTTAAGCAACTAAATTTTAGGGGAATTTGTTGCATAGCAATAGATAACTAATGAAATTCTAGTGTCACGGCATTAGGAGTGGAAAAATAGGAGACATTTCAAAAGAAGAATCAACAGTACTTGGATACTGAAAGAAAATGAAGACAAAGAATGAGTCACAGATGGCTAAAAGGTTTTATATCCAGGAGATTAGGGAAACAGTACCACCAATAACAGAGAAAAGACCATTAGAAGTAGAAATCTATTTGGAAGATGTAATACTGTAAACTGGGTTTTGGAATGTAGAAATTAAGATAATAACAAGACAAACAGTAAATATCCTATAGATAGTTACAAAATTAGGACAAACATTAGGTAAGGTGTAGGGCTGGATGGGGTACAGTGGAGAATACAACAAAGAGGTGATAATTAATAGTATAAGAATAGATATCTTTTTAAAGAAAAGAATTTGAGATCAGAAGGTCTATGTTATTTCAAGTTTATGTGTGAGTACCTAAAAATAGAGAAAAAAGTAAAAGAAAAATTATTGAAGCAGCCAGATAAAATAAGGTGGATTATTTAAAAACACAGGGAAGAAGAGCAAAAAAGAAAGAAAAACTATTTTCACTTCAAAGACTGGCATAGGCATATGAAACTATTAAACAAGAGGAGAGAGAGAGAAAGGGAAGGAGCTAATCAGTTTGTTTCTTTATTTTGGGCACAGAAGTCATAATGTTTTTCCCAAATGAGCCACATTTAAAGCTTCAGGAGATTAGTAATTCATTAATGAAACTGATAATGGAAGTCCTGAACAGGGAAGATGAAATCAAAATAATATCTATGGGAATAGTAATGCCATAATATAATCAAACAAGAATTCCCTTTTGTGATACTTCTTTCTTAGATTTCAGCATTCAATTATCTTTTAGTGTCAAGACCCGTTTTCACCTTAAAACCCCTCCATCAAGTGTAAACATATTTCATTTATGTAAACATTTGTCACTATAGAATTTATAAACCAGGAATCACTAAAGATGTCATTTACTATTAATTTTTGATTACTAATATTTTTATGTTCCAGTAAATATGTTCCTCCAAAATTACCATTCACTGTTGAGCTTTGGATCTTTTCTTCTGCAGTGTATTTCCCACCTTCAATCTCAAGCCAGATCAACATTTATTCCTAAAATCTATTACATCTCTCAATATTTGAAAACTGGGTTTGAGTAAACAAAGAAGCCTTTTATTATCTTGACTTAGCTCATTAGGAAGAGTTCTACCAAAAGATGAATGACTTTACCAATCTAGCATCACCTTGTTAATATTATCAGTAGGTACTAAAGGCCTTGAGTGATTATATCAAATAACCACAGTTACCAGTTTCATATTTTGAGATTTACTCACATATTTTCACTAATAAAGTATTTTATCCAACTTTTTCTTTTTTTTACAATTATAGCCGATCTGGTTGGTTTAATGTCACGGTATGTTCTTTTATATTCCTCTAAGTTGACTGAAGTCTACTCTTCTTTCTCATCTTTGCTCTCTAGCTTGATCTTTTTTGTTTTTTAAATAAATTTATTTATTTTTGGCTGTGTTGGGTCTTCATTGCTGTGCACAGGCTTTCTCTAGTTGTGACGAGCGGGGGCTACTCTTTGTTGCAGTGTGCGGGCTTCTCACTGCAGTGGCTTCTCTTGTTGCGGGGCACAGGTTCTAGGAGCACGGGCTTCAGTAGTTGTGGCTCACAGGCTCTAGAGCGCAGGCTTGATAGTTGTGGCTCACGGGCTTAGTTGCTCTGCAGAATGTAGATCTTCCCAGACCAGGGCTTAAACCCATGTTCCCTGCATTGGCAGGCAGATTCTTAACCACTGCGCCACCAGGGAAGTCCCCAGTTTGATCTTTTGTGTGTGTCACATGTAGGAACATTTATAGTCTGTGCCCATGCCAGATCTCTGCCTCAGTTTATGTTTTGGAGGAAAATAATTCATGAGATTCATTGATTTGTCTATAATTGAAAACACAACTAAACAAATTTTCCTTCACTGAACACTTATATTAGAGGTTACTTTAAAAGCATGAAACATCTTAGAACATTTAAAATAATTTTAGTTATATGAATTGAATTTATAGGGCATATGTCATACAAATGAAGGTGCTTATTAGTCAAATATATTTAATCCTACATGTTAAAATATATAAGTACAGAATCTAAGAGGTATATAACTTAGAATCTAGAATATCTATAATTTTTGAAGACATTCTTTGATTTCTCTGAACTAATAATACCCTCCAAAATATGGATAATTTCACAACTCACAGGCTCTTATGTAGTAATGAGATAACTCATGAGAATCATGTGAAAATGCCTTGATAATAAAATACATATATATAGGAGTCAAGATGGCAGAGGAGGAGGAGGACATGGAGTTCATCTCTCCCCACAAACGCATCAAGAACACATCTACGAATGGAACAGTTCTCACAGAGCACCTGCTGAACACTAGCAGAGAACCTCGGACACCTAAAAGGACAAGAAAGATCCCCATGTAACCAGGTAGGACGAAAGAAAGAAAAAGGGATAAAAGGAAGAGGAGAGGAAGTGGGATGGGACCTGCACCCCTGGTGGGGAGATGAAGGAGAGGAGAGGTTCCCGCATCTGGGGAAACCCCCTCACTGGTGGGGAGATCAGCTGGGACCGAAGGGGAGCTTCGGGGGCTCGGAGGAGAGTGCAACAACCAGTCTATGCAGGCAGGAGAGAGTGAGACTTACACAGATGGTCCTTACCACGGCCTTGTGCATCCCATCCTGAGACATGTGTCTGCCGGTGCGCACAGGGGCTGGGTGTTGGAACATGGGGTTTGGAGAGCAAACCTGGGGAGGAGACTGCTGTCGGCTGTGAGGATACAGCCAGAAGGGATGGGAATGAGGAGCTCTGCAAATGGGAATGCTCACGAAGGAAACCTGGACCACCAGAGAAACGAAGCACCATCATTGAGTGACATGCAAAGGGCGGGTCCACCATTGCAGCCTCTCTCCTCATGAGCCAGCCCTTTCCTCCCAGGTATTAGGGAGGGTTCCCACTGGAGTGGGCTCGCGCATCCCTGGCTGCCACCTCCTCCGGCCCCTCCCTGGCTGGGCAGCTTGCTCGCCTTGATTGCCACCACAGGCCCCTCCTGCCTAATGGGCTTGCATGTCTCAGTCACCACCCTGGCACCATCCCGTCTGCGAGGCCTCCATGCTGGCCTGGTGAAAGCAAAGCCTGAGAGTCACCAGGGCCAATTACTAGCATACTAGCAGATGCCCCAGGGAATATTAACTGGCATGAGCTCTCCCAGAGGTCCTCATTTCAGCACCAAGACCCGGCCCCTCCCAACAGCCTGCAGACTTCAGTGCTAGAACTCCTTAGGCCAAACAGCCAGCAAGACAGGAACACAGCCCCATCCATCAACAGACAGGCTGCCAAAAGTCGTACTAGGCTCAGAGCCACCCCCAAATATGCCCCTTGTGAGAGCCCTGCCCACCAGAAAGACAAGACCCACTGCTACCCACCAGAGGACAGGCACCAGTCCCTCTCACCGGGAAGCCTGCATAAGCCCCTGGACCAACCTCACCCACCAGGGGACAGACACCAGAAGCAAGAGGAACTAAAATCCTGCAGCCTGCAAAAAGGAGAAAACAAACACAGTAAACTGGACAAAATGAGATGACAGAGAAATATGCTGCAGATGAAGGAGCAAGATAAAAACCTACAAGAACAACTAAATGAAGAGGAGACAGGCAATCTATCTGAAAAAGAGTTCATAGCAATGATAGTAAAGATGATCTAAAATCTCAGAAAAAGAATGGAGGCTCAGACCAAGAAGATAAAAGAAATGTTTGACAAAGAGATAGAAGATGTGAAGAACAAACAGACAGAGATGAACAACACAATAACTGAAATGAAGAACACACTGGAAGAAATCAATAACAGAATAATTCAGGCAGAAGAATGAATAAGTGAGCTGGAAATAGAGTGGTGGAAATCACTGTCACAGTAGAACAGAATAAAGAAAAAAGAATGAAAAGAAATGAGGATTGTCTCAGAGACCTCTGGGACAACATTAAACGCTTCAACATGTGCATTATAGGACTCCCAGAAGAAGAGAAAGAGAAAGGCCTGAGAAAGTATTTGAAGAGATATTTCTCTAACATGGGAAAGGAAATAGTCACTCAAGTCCAGGAAGCATAGAGAGTCTCATACAGGATAAATCCAAGGAGGAACACACCAAGATACATAATGATCAAACTGACAAAAATTAAATACAAAGAAAAAATAAAAGCAACAGAGGAAAAATCAACAAATAACCTACAAGGGAATCCCCATAAGGTTATATGCTGATTTTTCAGCAGAAACTCTGTATGTCAGAGGGAGTGGTATGATATATTTAAAGTAGTGAAAGGGAAAAACCTACAACCAAGAATACTCTATCCAGCAAGGCTCATTCAGATTCGATGGAGTAATCAAAAGCTTTACAGACAAGCAAAAACTAACAGAATTCATCACCACCAAATAAGCTTTGAAACAAATGCTAAAGGGACTTCTCTAGGTGGGGGCAGTGGGAGAGGCTACAACTAGAAACAAGAAAATCATGTATAGGAAAGTTCACTGGTAAAGGTAAACATACAGTAAAAGTAAGAAATCATCCACACACAAATATGATATCAAAACCCACAACCATGAGGAGACTACAAATGCAGGAAATGGGAATTGCATTTGAAATTAAGAGACCAGCAACTTAAAACAACCTTGTATATATATAGATTGCTATATCAAAACCTCATGGGAAATGCAAACCAAAAAACTACAATAGATACACACACACAAAAGAAAAAGCAACCCCCACACAACACTAAAGATGGTCATCAAACCACAAGAGGAGAGAACAAAAGAGGAAGGAAGAAAAAAGACCTACAAAGACAAACCAGAAACAATTAAGAAAATGGAATTAGGAACATACATATTGATAATTACCTTAAATGTAAATGGATTAAATGCTCCAACCAAAAGATATAGACTGGCTGAATGGATACAAAAATAAGACCTGTATATATGCTGTCTACAAGAGACCCATTTCAGAACTATGGACACATATAGACTGTAAGTGAGCAGATGAGAAAAGATGTTCCATGCAAATGGAAAACAAAAGAAAGTCAGAGTAGCAATACTCATAGCAGACAAAAGAGACGTTAAAATAGACTGTTACAAGAGACAAGGAAGGACACTACATAATCATCAAGGGATCAATCCAAGAAGAAGACATAACAATTATAAATATATATGCAACCAACATAGGAGCACCTCAATATATAAGGCAAATGCTAACAGCCATAAAAGGGGAAACTGACAGTAAAACACAGTGATAGTGGCGGACTTTAACATGCCACTTACAACCAATGGGCAGATCATCCAGAAAGAAAAGCAATAAGAAAACAGGAGTCTTAAATGAAACATTAGGCCAGATAGACTTATTGATATTTATAGAACATCCCATCTGAAAGCAGCCAAAGACACTTCCTTCTCAAGTGCACATGGAACATTCTCCAGGATAGATCACATCTTGGCCCACAAATCAAGCCTCGGTAAATTTAAGAAATCGTATCAAGCATCTTTTCCAACCACAACGCTATGAGATTATAAGTCAATTACAGGAAAAAAAACTGTAAAAAGCACAAACACATGGAGGCTAAATAATATGTTACTAAACAACCAATGGATCACTGAAGAAATCAAAGAGGAAATCAAAAAATACCTAGAGGCAAATGACAATGGAAACACAATGATCCAAAACCTATCGGATGGAGCAAACGCAGTTCTAAGAGGCAAGTTTATAGCAATAAATCTTACCTCAGGAAACAAGAAAATTCTCACATAAACAACCTAACCTTACACCTAAAGCAACTAGACAAAGAAGACAAACAAAAACCCAAAGTTAATAGAAGGAAAGAAATCATAAAGATCAGAGCAGAAATAAATGAAAGAGAGATGAAGAAAGCAACAGAAAAGATCAATGAAACTAAAAGCTGGTTCTTTGAGAAGATAAACAAAATTGATAAACCTTTAGCCAGACTCATAAAGAAAAAAAAGGAGAGGACTCAAATAAGTAGAATTAGAAATGAAAAAGGAGAAGTTACAACAGACACCACAGAAATACAAAGGATCATAAGAGACTACTACTAGCAACTATCATGCCAATAAAATGGACAACACAGAAGAAATGGATAAATTCTTAGTAAGGTACAATCTTCCAAGACTGAACCAAGAAGAAACAGAAAATATGAATGGACCAATCGCAAGTACTGAAATTGAAACTGTGATTAAAAAACTTCAAACAAACTAAAGCCCAGGAATAGATGGCTTCACAAGTGAATTCTATCAAACATTTAGAGAAGGGTTAACACCTATCTTTCCAAAAATTTGCAGAGGAAGGAACACTCCCAAGCTTCTTCTACGAGGCCACCATCACCCTGATACCAAAACCAGACAGAGATACCACAAAAAAAAGAAAATTACAGGCCAATATCACTGAAAAACATAGATGCAAAAATCCTCAACAAAATACTAGCAAACCGGATTCAACAGCACATTAAAAGGATCATACATCATGATCAAGTGGGATTTAGCCCAGGGATGCAAGTATTTTTCAATATATGAAAATCAATCATTGTGATACACCACATTAAGAAACTGAAGAATAAAAACCATATGATCATAAAAATTAAAACCTCCCCCAAACCCCCATATGATCATCTCAATAAATGAAGAAAAAGCTTTTGACAAAATTCAACACCCACTTATGATAAAAACTCTCCAGAAAGTGGGCAAAGAGGGAACCTACCTCAACATAAAAAAGGCCATATATGACAAACCCACAGCAAATATCATTCTCAATGGTGAAAAACTGAAAGCATTTCCTCTAAGATCAGGAACAAGACAAGGATGTCCACTCTCACCACTTTCATTCAACATAGTTTTGGAAGCCCTAGCCACAGCAATCAGAGAAGAAAAAGAAATAAAAGGAATCCACATTGGAGAAAATGTAAGCTGTCACTGTCTGCAGACAACATGGTACTATACATAGAAAATCCTAAAGATGCTACCAGAAAACTATTAATGCTCATCAGTGAATTTGGTAAAGTTGCAGGATACAAAATTAATGCACAGAAATCTCTTGCATTCCTATACACTAGCAATGAAATATCAGAAAGAGAAATTAAGGAAACAATCCCATTTATCACTGCATCAAAAAGAATAAAATACCTAGGAAAAAACCTATCTAAAGAGGTAAAAGACCTGTACTCAGAAAACTATAAGACACTTATGAAAGAAATCAAAGATGACACAAACAGATGGAGAGATATACCATGTTTCTTGCATTGGAAGAATCAATACTGTCAAGATAACCATACTATCCAAAATATCTACAGATTGAATGCAATCCCTATCAAATTACCAATAGATTTTTTCACTGAATTAGAACATAAAATTTTGCAAACTGTGTGGACACACAAAAGACCCCGAATAGGGGCTTCCCTGGCGGTGCAGTGGTTGGGGGTCTGCCTGCCGATGCAGGGGACACAGGTTCATGTCCCGGTCCAGGAGGATCCCGCATGCCGCAGAGCGGCTGGTTCCGTGAGCCATGGCCGCTGAGCCTGCATGCCCGGAGCCTGTGCTCTGCAATGGCAGAGGCCCGCGGACCGCAAAAAGAAAAAAAAAGACCCCGAATAGCCAAATCAATCTTGAGAAAGAAAAACGGAGCTGGAGGAATCAGGCTCCCTGACTTCAGGTTATACTACAAAGTTACAGTAATCAAAACAGTATGGTAGGGACTTCCCTGGTGGCTCAGTGGTTGAGAGTCTGCCTGCCAATGCAGGGGACATGGGCTCGTGCCCCGGTCCGGGAAGATCCCACATGCTGCAGAGCGGCTGGGCCCATGAGCCGTGGCCGCTGAGCCTGCATGCCCGGAGCCTGTGCTCTGCAACAGGAGAGGCCACAGCAGTGTGAGGCCCGCGTGCTGCAAAACAAACAAACAAACAAACAAAAAAAACAGTATGGTACTGGCACAGAGACAGAAATATAGATCAATGGAACAGGATAGAAAGCCCAGAGATAAACCCATGCACCTATGGTCGCCTAATCTATGACAAAGGAGGCAAGAATATACAATGGAGAAAAGACAATCTCTTCAGTAAGTGGTGCTGGGGAAACTGGACAGTTACATGTAAAAGAATGAAATTAGAATGCTCCCTAACACCACAAACAAAAATAAACTCAAAATGGGTTAAAGACCTAAATGTAAGAAGAGACACTATAAAACTATTAGAGGATAACAGGAAGAACACTCTTTGACATAAATCACAGCAAGATATTTTTTGACCTACCTCCTAGAGTGATGAAAATAAAAACAAAAATTAAAAAATGGGACCTAATGAAACTTAAAAGCTTTTGCACAGCAAAGAAAACCATAAACAAAATGAAAAGACAGCCCTCAGAATGGGAGAAAATATTTGTAAATGAAGTAACTGACAAGGGATTAATTGCCAAAATATACAAACAGCTCAGGCAGCTCAATATCAAAAAACAACCCAATCAAAAAATGGGCAGAAGACCTAAATAGACATTTCTCCAAAGAAGACATACAGATGGCAAAGAGGCACATGAAAAGATGCTCAACGTCACTAAT
>NW_020173215.1:7344812-7465810 GCF_003031525.2 Neophocaena asiaeorientalis asiaeorientalis
CAAAATTAATGCACAGAAATCTCTTGCATTCCTATACACTAGCAATGAAATATCAGAAAGAGAAATTAAGGAAACAATCCCATTTATCACTGCATCAAAAAGAATAAAATACCTAGGAAAAAACCTATCTAAAGAGGTAAAAGACCTGTACTCAGAAAACTATAAGACACTTATGAAAGAAATCAAAGATGACACAAACAGATGGAGAGATATACCATGTTTCTTGCATTGGAAGAATCAATACTGTCAAGATAACCATACTATCCAAAATATCTACAGATTGAATGCAATCCCTATCAAATTACCAATAGATTTTTTCACTGAATTAGAACATAAAATTTTGCAAACTGTGTGGACACACAAAAGACCCCGAATAGGGGCTTCCCTGGCGGTGCAGTGGTTGGGGGTCTGCCTGCCGATGCAGGGGACACAGGTTCATGTCCCGGTCCAGGAGGATCCCGCATGCCGCAGAGCGGCTGGTTCCGTGAGCCATGGCCGCTGAGCCTGCATGCCCGGAGCCTGTGCTCTGCAATGGCAGAGGCCCGCGGACCGCAAAAAGAAAAAAAAAGACCCCGAATAGCCAAATCAATCTTGAGAAAGAAAAACGGAGCTGGAGGAATCAGGCTCCCTGACTTCAGGTTATACTACAAAGTTACAGTAATCAAAACAGTATGGTAGGGACTTCCCTGGTGGCTCAGTGGTTGAGAGTCTGCCTGCCAATGCAGGGGACATGGGCTCGTGCCCCGGTCCGGGAAGATCCCACATGCTGCAGAGCGGCTGGGCCCATGAGCCGTGGCCGCTGAGCCTGCATGCCCGGAGCCTGTGCTCTGCAACAGGAGAGGCCACAGCAGTGTGAGGCCCGCGTGCTGCAAAACAAACAAACAAACAAACAAAAAAAACAGTATGGTACTGGCACAGAGACAGAAATATAGATCAATGGAACAGGATAGAAAGCCCAGAGATAAACCCATGCACCTATGGTCGCCTAATCTATGACAAAGGAGGCAAGAATATACAATGGAGAAAAGACAATCTCTTCAGTAAGTGGTGCTGGGGAAACTGGACAGTTACATGTAAAAGAATGAAATTAGAATGCTCCCTAACACCACAAACAAAAATAAACTCAAAATGGGTTAAAGACCTAAATGTAAGAAGAGACACTATAAAACTATTAGAGGATAACAGGAAGAACACTCTTTGACATAAATCACAGCAAGATATTTTTTGACCTACCTCCTAGAGTGATGAAAATAAAAACAAAAATTAAAAAATGGGACCTAATGAAACTTAAAAGCTTTTGCACAGCAAAGAAAACCATAAACAAAATGAAAAGACAGCCCTCAGAATGGGAGAAAATATTTGTAAATGAAGTAACTGACAAGGGATTAATTGCCAAAATATACAAACAGCTCAGGCAGCTCAATATCAAAAAACAACCCAATCAAAAAATGGGCAGAAGACCTAAATAGACATTTCTCCAAAGAAGACATACAGATGGCAAAGAGGCACATGAAAAGATGCTCAACGTCACTAATTATTAGAGAAGTGCAGATCAAAACTACAATGAGCTATCACCTCACACTGGTTAGAATGGCCGTCATCAAAAAATCTACAAACAATAAATGCTGGAGGGCTTCCCTGGTGGCGCAGTGGTTGTGAGTCCGCCTGCCAATGCAGGGGACACGGGTTCGTGACCCCATCCGGGAAGATCCCACGTGCCATGGAGCAGCTGGGCCCGTGAGCCATGGCCACTGAGCCTGCGCATCCAGAGCCTGTGCTCCGCAACGGGAGAGGCCACAATGGTGAGAGGCCCGCGAACCGCAAAAAAAAAAATAAATAAATAAAAAATAAATGCTGGAGAGGGTGTGGAGAAAAGCCTACACTGTTAGTGGGAATGTAAATTGGTACTATGGAGAACAGTATGGAGGTTCCTTAAAAAACTAAAAATAGAGCAACCATATGATCCAGCAATGCCACTCCTATATATCTGGAGATATATCTGGAGAAAACCATAATTTGAAAATACACATGCACCCCAATGTTCACTGCAGCACTATTTACAATAGCCAAGACATGGATGCAACCTAAATGTTCACTGACAGAGGAGTGGATAAAAAAGAGGTGGTACATATATACAATGGAATATTACTCAGCTATAAAAAGGAAGAAAATAATGCCATCTGCAGTGACACGGATGGACTTAGACATTATCATACTGAGTGAAGTAAGTCAGACAGAGAAAGACAAATATCATATGAAATTGCTTATATGTGGAATCTAAAAAAATAGTACAAATGAACTTATTTACAAAAAAGAAAGAGTTACAGTTGTAGAAAACAAACTTATGGTTACCAGGGCGGGGAGGGATAAGTTGGGAGATTGGTATTGACATATACACACTACTATATATAAAATAGATAACTAATTAAGAACCTACTGTATAGCACAGGGAACTCTACTCAATACTCTGTAATGACCTATATGGGAAAAGCATCTAAAAAAGAGTGGATATATGTATAACTGATTTACTTTACTTTATATCAGAAATGAATACAACATTGTAAATCAACTATACTCCAATAAAAAATAAAAAGAAATACATGTATAACTGGGATAAAATTACTTTTCAAAAATATCAGGTCGTATTCCTGAAGTCATAAACTGTAAAGAGCATTAATAATCTTTCTAGCCCAGACTACAAGCAGCAGACAGAGTAGTATTAAAACTATTTTGATAGACTCAAGGCAGTTAAATTCAACATTCTATGTGTTTCCTTTTGGCAAGGCACTTCGCTCAATACTTCAGGGAATACAAACAAAAATAAAACACACTATCAATAATCTACTGGGAATGATCAGTTGGAGTGCACAAATTACATATACAATATAGCAAAATCCAAGCATCCAAGAAAAATACTTTATGGGTTTAGAGTAGGATAGAGTTTATAATGTTTATCAATATTTTTCAGTAAAACATATGAATAGGCACAATTAAGGAACTGCTTCTGTGTATCTATATACATGTGTATATGTGTGTGTGCACATATAGATACACTTGTATCATAAATCGCTTCCTATCATTTCATGTCAGGCTTTTTTACAGAAGTGTACACATATAACTAACTTAGAAAAAGACTGTTTTCAGAGTTCTTTTGAATTTGGAATTGCAGATAATGAATTGCAGACTTGTATAAACTTTTTAAAGTCCGGAGTTTCCTCATGTATGACAAGGGAGTGTGACAGTTAATTTTATGTGTCAATTTGGCTGGGCCATGGTGCACAGATGTTTGGTTAAACATTATTCTGAATGTTTCTATGACAGTGTTTCTGGATGAGATTTACATTTAAGTCATTGGATTTTCAGTAAAGCAGAATGCCCTTCATAATGTGGGTGGGCCTTATATAATCAGTTGATGGCCTGAATAGAACAAAAAGCTGACTTGCCCCAAGCAAGAGGGAACTCTGCAGTAGACAACCTTTGGATTGAACAGTAACACTGGCTTTTCATGTCTCCAGCACAAATGTCTGTGGGTTTGAAATGCAACTCCTTAAATCTCTAGCCTGCCAGTCTTCTCCATCAGAGTTTGGACTACCAAGCCTCTATAATCAGTTGAGCCAATTCCTTAAAATAAACCCTTTTATAGACACACACACACACCCTATTGGTTCTGTTTCTCTGAGAAACCCTAATACAGGGGGTTTAATAGCATTTATTTCATAAAGTTTTTGAGATGATTAAAGGAGTACATAAAGTGGCAAAGTGTGTATTCAAGAAATTACAGCTATCACAAATATACTCTTTAGATTGATGTTAAGTCTACATTATTTTATATGGTTTTGTTTTTCCTTATGTAAGCATTGTGAACTGCCCAACATCAAGAATTACATTATGACAAACACATGGTGGTAGCTTTCGACGGCATCAACTTAGTTAAGCTGGAATTATGTTTTTCCAGGATTCCTTTCCCTGCCTGGTCCTAGGCTGGTGTTGACCATAAGAGAAATTTGTGCAGTAGGCTGTGAAGCTGGCGGGCACCTGGCACTGTGGCAACTCATGCACAGTTGCTGATATGTTAGGTCACTATGTTGGTGTGGGGCACCACCAGAACCCACAGCAATTCCATCTTCTGCCTCTTGGCAGACGTCCTCTTTTGGCCTCTTGCGTCATATACAGATCCATGGTGAAGGGCAACAGCTTCTCCTGCAGATCGTCCATGAAAGTGGTTGGAGGTAGATGTGGTGAAAGACAGGTGAAAATAGGGTTCTTGTTTGTCCTTGTGAGTGCTCTCATCTACATCCAGGTTTCCTTCACAACCGCTGATTTAGCTGACACACAGTGACTTCAGGCTTAGCATGAGATGCAGACACAACGACATTGCATTGATTTCTCTACCAGTGCCACTGTGTAAGGTCTAATTTCCAAAATAAATCCCATATTCTATATCACCTGGAGTAGCTCTGTTTCCCTGCATAAAACCTGATACATAGAGGAACTGGTACCAGAAGAAGTTCCAGAGGAATATAACCTTATGAATGGGTACTCTAACTGGTCGTGAGTTATCTAAAATTGGTTCTATGCTTTGATTAAATTTAAAGGCCAGTGGTAAAGGGGACACTGGTAATCCATGGTATGCAAAGGTAAAAGAGTTACTTAAATTATTACCTATATAATCGAGTGCCTGGACAACATATGGTTTTGAGTGACCAAATAATTAATGACATAGAATAGTTTAGTGAATGAAGAGTATAATGCAGCTTTTAGGTACAATGGAGAACTTTGAGAATAAAAATAAAGAGGTCAGAGTTTTCAATTATGAGCTCAAAGTCTAGATTAGGGGCCTGAAATCTACCATGACTACCCTAAAAGAAACCCTTATCTCCACTGGCTGCAAGGCTGAGTTTTCTGATAATCAAATCCAAAGTCTAATTCCATGGATGGCTGAACTACACCACAGCCTGAATTCCCAACCTTGCAGGGTCTTTTCACCCCTACAAATTGAAATGGGGACATGTAAACAGACAGACTCCAATGAAGCTGGAGCCTTGAACCCTTAAATTCGGCAATGCCTCCTTTGCCAGTAGAAGCAGTCCTTCTACTCTGTTTGGGAAGGTAAGTCTCCTTTGCCTGAAACGTGGCCTCACCTGAGAGGGTTGCCTTGCAAGGAATAGGTGACTCCCTTCACGATTTACCTTACCATCATCCATTGCTTCTATATCTGTAGCCAGACTGAAGTCTAATAAGCTCTAGGAAATGAGGTACAAAACAAGACCTGTGAGGAGGCAGAATGCACGAAAATAATTATGATTCTGCCGATTTTACACATAGAGAGTATGTGTGAGAATAGATACTAAGGGTGTTAGATTACAGCAGAAAGAATAGAACATTGGATTAAGCCGCATTTACCAATATGGGCTCACAGAGCAGATATTCTAGATCCAATGAATTAGCTTGAGTATTTTGGTTTGCTTGGTCGGTTGAACAAAATATGGATTCAAAGGTGACCTATACTGAACATTGAAATGTAAGAAGCTCCTTGCTATAGAGTAGAGCAGGGTTTCTCAGCCTTGGCACTACTGACACCATTGGCTGGAAAATTCTTTGCTGTGCAGCACTGTCCTGAGCATTGCATGATGTTTAACAGCATCCCTGTCCCCTATACACTAGAGGCCAATAGCATCCCTGAATGTGTCTGGATATTCTCAAGACAGATGTTCCGGGGAGGGGAGGAGGACAAAAATCATCCCCACTTGAGAATCACTGGTGTCGAGGAAGTTATCAAAAGTTAGGGAGATTGGAAGGCTAGGGTAGGTTTTTTAAATGTTAAAACCAATTCATCCATCCTTCAACTATGTCCCTCAGTAGGGTCCAGAGGACATTCCCTTCACCAAGACTATGAGAAATATAGTCACAACAGTTGCCCCAGTATCCCTGAAGAGGTCTGTAGTGGTTATTCTCTGTTGGACTGAAATGACAGTGGGAATTGCTACCATGCAACTGGGCTTCCTGAAGTTAAAGAAAATGATACAATTCTCAACAGCAAGGGTGATGTACTGACATTAAATCTCCAAAGAAAATGCAGTCGTCATTACTGGAATGGCAGTAGAGTTGAAGTAGTAATCAGCAGAGTCTGATTTACAGAGATCTTTGGGGCTTGATAATTTTATCACTGTCACCCTAGAACTGAAATAGATGGGCAGTCTACTAAAGTCTTATTTGATTTGCAGAAATAGAAAAGCTCTAGGTCTTGTGAATAGCAGTCTTGAATCATTGTAAGACAGTGTCATGACCCTTTAACCAATTCTCAAACTTGAATCAATTCACAGACTCAGAGCTCTTGAATGAAGGAAGGAGCTGTAGGTTCCTTTGAACATTTTATACATCCATATATACTTCCTCCTGGCCTTCCCCTAAGAAGGACCTGTGAAGAGCAGGCAGGGTAACCATGCAATGGGGAAGGGGAAATTCAGACACTTTCAGGATTACTGGACACTTGCTGAAATGACAAATTCCTGGAGACCCCAAATACCACTGTGGTCCACCAACCAGAGAGGTTAATGTATGTGAGGTCATCAAAGGAGTTTTGGCTTGAGTTGTCTCACAGTGGACCCAGGGTGTCCATAATCCTACCCTGTGGTTATCTCCCTGGTTCTGAGATGCATAACTGGAAGAGACATATTGAGCAATTAACTGGTAAAATCTCTACATTGGTTCCCTAACCAGTGAAGTAAGGGCTATTATGATAGGAAAGTCCAAGCAGCATTTGGTGAAGTATAGTGAGTACAGGAAGAGTAGAATAAATGCTGAATTTTTTGGTTTATCTTCTTTTCAGAAAGAGTTGTTTCTATAACGTCTTCCAAAGGTAACCAAAGAATTTTTTCTTTACGTAATATCATTCTGAAGTCACAGACTTTTAATATACTTGGTATGTTGCAATTTACTGCAGATATTCTTTTTGATGCTCAAACTGTCACCACATGGGTCAGTGGGAGCTTCCTCAAGTTGGCTCCTGGGTCCTTTTAATCTTGATGCCTTCCTAGCCTTTTGCTACCACAGGGTGTTTTCCAGGCTCATCTTGTGTTTTCCTATCCCTGATCGGTTATCAGTCATTCATCTAAGGAGTCCTGGTTTCTTTTAGGATACCTCATTGCATCTGAATATTGGTCACTGTAGCTAGGTCCTTTTAGTGGACGAAGCTAGGAAATATATATTTTAAAGAGTAAAACACATCTAAGTTCATATACTAATATTTCCAATTTCAATTTAGAATTATAAGTTTTATTTACTTTGAGTTTTTTCTCCTTATGATGAAAATCTTGGTTCTTAAAGACATTTATATAATTACTCATTTGCTTTATCCTATAATTATAAGTTTCACAGTAATAATACCAATGTTATTGCTAACAAAAACTACTAAACACATTTTATATTATTTTTGCATTTCCTTTTATCCTTAGGATTAATCTCACTAGGGTATACAGTCTAAGTACTGTTAAATGTCACATGAAATAACTCACCTGCATAGTTAAGCCATCAACTTCCTACAGAATTGTTGATTTATTTAATTTTACTTTCAATTTTTAGGTATTGTTTTTAAAATTTGATTTAATTAAAAATAATTATATAGGGACTTCCCTGGTGCCGCAGTGGTTAAGAATCTGCCTGCCAATGCAGGGGACATGAGTTTGACCCTTGGTCTGGGAAGATCCCACATACCATGGAGCAACTAAGCCTGTGCACCTCAACTACTGAGCCTGCGCTCTAGAGCCCACGAGCCACAACTACTGAGCCCACACGGCATAAGTACTGAAGCCCACACGCCCTAGAGCCCGCATGCTGCAACTACTGAAGTCCGCACACCTAGAGCCTGTGCTCTGCAACAAGAGAAGCCACGGCAATGAGAAGCCCACGCCCTGCAACAAAGAGTAGCCCCAGCTCGCCACAACTAGAGAACGCCCGCGCACAGCAACGAAGACCCAATGCAGCCAAAAACAAATAAAAAACAAGAAACATTATATAAACATTTATATAGTTTCAAAGTCAAGCCTACAAATCTATACAACAAGGTTCATTTAAAGAAGTCTAGCCTTCATCCTTATCCTCTTCTCTCCCCTCATGGAAAACCATTTAAATTATTTTTTGTCTTCTCTTTTTTAAAAAAGCAGAATGTGCGTGTATGTGTGCGTCTGTCTGTCTGAACCCAGTGTATATATAGCATGCTTGTATATATATGTACACACACACACTCAAATGCCCTCCCTGCCAATGGTAGAATACTATACACACTATATACTACTTTTTTTTTTTTTTCACTTAATATGTTTTGGATACTCCTCCATGTGCTAGTATTTTGACTGGGGTTACACTGACTCTACATATAGTCAGGGTGGGGAGTGTTAACAAATTTATAATGCTGAGTATTCTGATCAATTAACATGATCTCTACTTACTTAGGCCTTCTTTAATTAGGTTTATTTTTATTATTTATTTTATTTTTTAAAATTCAAAAAAGTTTTTTTAAAATTACTTTTAATATCATAGTTTTCATGTAGAAGTCTTATACCTCATTTGTTAAATTTATTCGTGGGTATTTGATAAATTTTGATGCATTGTAAATTTTACTATTTTTAAAGTTTTATTTTGAAATGTTTGTTGCTGCTATGTATGTAGAAACACAATTGATTTTTGTATGTTCACCTAATACTCTGTCTATGAATTATTTTAGATTTTCTACATATACAGTTATGCTGTCTGTGAAGAATGTTTACTTCCTTCCTTTCCTTACCTTTTATTTCTTTTTCTTACCATAGTGCACTGATTAGGACTTCTGGGACAAATACTAACAGAAGTGGTAACAGTGGTCTTCTTTGTCATCTTCCCAATCTTCAAAGGAAAGTTATTAAAACTTTATTTTATTTTGCTGTTACGAATAATGTTTAGAATAGATGCCTTTATAAAATTAAGGAAATTCTATTCCTAGTTTGCTAAGAGATATATTGAAAATCATAAATGGAGAGATATTAAATTTTCTCAAATACTTTTTCTGTATCTATTGAGAAGACCTTATGACTTTTCTCTTTTAATTAATTAATAACTTAATGTGGTAAATAACATCAATTTATTTTCTAATACTTTAATAGTTTTGCATTCCTGGGATAAAGTCAAACTGGTAATAATTTTTTTGTTAGTTATTTAACACTCTTAGTAGATGCTTTCTATAATTCATGTAACTTTTTTAGTCGTGGTAGAGGGCAGGTCCAAATTTCCTACTTCACCATTAAATGGAAGCAAAACATTTTCTTTTCTCTTATTCTAAATACATTTTCATTCCAGCATTCCACCAAAACTGTTCTTACCATAATTAACAAGACAACCACAGAGTGCCAAACTGAAAGGTTCATTAGAAACTTCATTCTTAAAGGGCACACACAAAATCTTATGTGCACCAGGACCCAGGGCAAAAGCAGTAATTTGATAGGAGCCTGGGCCAGACTTACCTGTTCGTCTTGGAGAGTCTCCTGGAGAGGTAGGGATGGCTGTGACTCATCCTGGGGACATAGACACTGGTGGCAGCCATATGTAGAAGCTATATACTGTGTGGACACTGATGCTTGTGGCTGCTGTCTCGAGATCCTCCCTCTAGCTCATTAGTGCCAAGACCTGGTACCACCAAACAGCCCGTAGGCACCAGTGTCGGGATGCCTCAGGCCAAACAACTAATTGGGTGGAGACACAGCCCATCCATCAGCAGACAGGCTGCCTAAAGACTTCCTGAGGCCACAGTTGCGCCTAGACATGGCTCTGCCCACCAAAGGACCAAGACCCAGCTCCACCCACCACTGAGCAGGCACTGGCCCTGCCCTCCAGGAAGCCTGCACAAGCCTCTAAACCAGCATCACCCAGAGCAGGTAGACGCCAGATGCAAGAAAACGATGATCCTGTAGCCTTCACACCCAGCCCATGCACAGCAGGCCAAGGCAAGCTTCGGAACACCACAATCCCCCATAACCAACTATGTCAGGAACCAGCCCCTGCTCACCAGCAATATGACACCAGCTCTGGGATCCTTGGGCCCTGCAGCCAGACTCCAGGACCTGGCTCTGCCTGCCACTGGTACAGCATTAACCCCAGGACCTGGCATCACCAACCAGTGGGCAAGCAACAGCCTGGAGTCTTCTAGACACTGACGCTGCCCACCAGCGAGCCAGCACTAGCCCAGAGCCCCCTAGGGTTCTGCAGCGAGCTGCTTCGTGACCAGGTCTCACTAACCAGTAGCCAGCAGCATCTGCACAAGGTAGGGCCTGGCAACCAACCAGGCTAGGGGACAACAAGCCTACCAGACTGCCCACATGGTCAGCCTGCCACAACACAAGGACACACACAGACCTCTTAGGGGGAACCCACAGAATGTATAGCTTGGGCAACAAGAGGGGAGTATGCTGCTGGGACACATAGGACATTTCCTACAAAAGGCCACTTCTCCAAGATTGAGAAGCATAACTAACCTACCACATACATAAAAATACGAATAATATGAATAGCAGCTTAGGCAAAATGAGGCAGCAGAGGAATATGTTCCAGGCGAAGGAAGAGATAAAATCCTGGAAGAAGAAATAAGTAAAGTGGAGATAGGCAATTTACCCGAGAAAGAGTTCAAAGTAATGATCATAAAGACGATCAAAGAACTTGGGAGAAAAATGGATGCACAGAGCGAGAAGTTAGTAGTTTGTAACAAAGAGTTAGAAAATATGAGGAACAGACAACCAGAGATGAAGACTACAACAACTGAAATGAAAAATACACTATAAAGAATCAACAGGAGACTAAGTGATGAAGAGCAACGGATCAGTGAGCTAGAAGACAGAGTAGTGGAAATCACTGCCACTGAACAGAAAAAGAAAAAAGAATGAAAACAAATGAGGACAGTTTAAGAGACCTCTGGGACAACATTAAGCACAGTAATATTAGCATTTCAGGGGTCCCAAGAAGAATAGTGAGAGAAAAGGCCTGAGAAAATATCAGAAGTCATAACAGATGAAAATTCCCCTAACCTGGGATGGGAAAGGAAACAGTCCCCCAAGTCCAGGAAGTGCAGAGAGTCCCAAAAAGAACATACCAAGAACACTGTAATTAAACTGACAAGAATTAAAGATAAAGAGAGAATATTAAAAGCAGCAAGGGAAAAGAAACAAATAACATACAAGGGAATGCCCATAAGGCTATCAGCTGACTTTTCAGCAGAAACTCTGCAGGTGAGTAGGGCGTGGCACTATATATTTAAAGTGATGAAAGGAAAAAGCCTACAACCAAGAATATCCAACAAGGCTCACCTTCAGGTTGACAGAGAAATCAAAAGCTTTAAAGACAAACAAAAGATAAACTTCAGCACCACCAAACCAGCTTTCCAATAAATGTTAAAGGAACTTCTCTAGGAGAAAAAGAAAAGGCCACCACTAGAAACAAGAAAATTCCTGAATGGAAAACTCACCAGTAAAGGCAAACATACAGTAAAGGTTAGGAAATCATCCACACACAAAGCCAGTAGGTAGGTTAAAAGACAAAAGTAGTAAAATTATCTATATCCACAATAAGTAGTTAAGAGATACTCAAAAAAATTAGATGTAAAATATGACATCAAAAATAGTAATCATGAAGGGAAGACAGTACAAATGCAGGGTTTTAAAATGCATTTGAAATTAAGAGATTGGCAATGTAAAACAATGTAAAACTGCTTTATATATGAAGCAGTACCTATACTGCTTTACAAAAACCTCATGGTAACCGCAAAACAAAAATCTGTAACAGATATATACATAAAAAAGAAAAAGGAGGGCTTCCCTGGTGGCGCAGTGGTTGGGAGTCCAAAAGTCACAAGAGAACAAAAGAAGAAAGGGAAAGAAAAGGCCTACAAAAATAAGCCCCAAACAATGAACAAAATGGCAATAAGAACATACATATCAATAATCACCTTAAATGTGAATGGACTAAATGTTCCAACCAAAAGACACACAGTGGCTGACGGGATACAAAAAAAGACCCATATATATGCTGCCTACAAGAGACTCACTTCAGATCTAGAGACACGCACAAACTGCAAGTGAGGGGATGGAAAAAGGTATTCCATGCAAATGGAAATCAAAAGAAACCCAGAGTAGCAATACTTATATCAGATAAAATAGGCTTTAAAATAAAGACTGTTGGAAGAGACAAAGAAGGACAATACATAATGATCAAAGGATAAAATCAAGAAAAAGATACAACTGTAAATATATATGTACCCAACATAGGAGCACCTAAATACGTAAGGCAAATATCAATGAACATAAAAGGAGAAATTGACAGTAATACAGAATAGTGGGGGACTTTGATACACCACTTACATCAATGGACAGATCATCCAGACATAAAATCAATATGGAAATCCTTGCCTTAAAAGACACATCAGACCAAATGAACTTAATTGATATATATAGAGTATTCCACCTGAAAGCAGCAAAATACATTCTTTTCAAATGCAAATGGAACATTCTCCAGGATAGATCACATGCTAGACCAGAAAACAAGTCTTGATAAATTTAAGAAAATTGAAATCATATCAAGCATCTTTTCTGACCACAAAGCTATGAGACTAGAAATCAACTAACTACAAGGAAAAAACTGTAAAAAACACAAACATGTGCAGGCTAAACAATATGCTATTAAACAAGCAATGGATCATTGAAGAAATCAGAGAGGAAATAAAAAAGAGACAAATGAAAATGAAAACACAACAATCCAAAACTTATGGGACACAGCAAAACAAGGTCTAAGAGGGAAGTTTATAGTGATACAGGCTTACCTGACATTTTTCCAAAGAGGAAATGCAGATTGCCAACAGGCACATGAAAAGATGTTCAACATCACTAATCATCAGGGAAATGCAGCTAAGAACTACAATGAAATATCACCTCATACATGTCAGAATGGCTACTATCAAAAAGAACACAAATAACAAATGGTGGCAAGGATGTGGAGAAAAGGGAACCCTCATACATTGCTGGTGGGAATGTAAATTGGTGCACCCACTGTGGAAAACAGTGTGGAGGTTTCTCAAAAGCTAAAAATAGAACTACCATGGGACCTGGCAATTCCACCCTTGGGTATATATACGATAAAAAACCCCACCACTAATTTGAAAAGATACATGCACTCCAACGTTCATAGCAGCATTATTTACAATTGCTAAGACATGGAAGCAACCTAAGTGTCTATCAATAGATGAATGGATAAAAAAAGATGTGGAGTATATACACAATGGAATACTACTCAGCCATAAAAAAGAAACTAGTGAATACAACAAAAAAGAAGCAGGCTCACAGATATAGAAAACAAACTAGTGGTAACCAGTGGGGAGAGGGAAGTGGGGAGGGTCAGTATAGGGGTAGTGGATTAAGAGTTGCAAACTATTAGGTATAAAATAAGCAAAAGGATATATTGTACAACACAGGGAAAATAGCTAATATTTTATAATAACTATTATACAAATTAAATAAAACCTTTAAATATTGTGAATCACTATATTGTATACCTGTAACGTATAATATTGTACAGCAAATATTCTTCAATTAAAAAAATAATAAAATGCAAAAAAACCCCACAAACCTTAATGGTTAGGACTATGTTGTCTTCACGTGAGCTGCCTAAATTTGAAACCAGGATCTGTCACTTCGTTAGCTATGTGACCTTGAACAAGTTCCTTAACCTCCCTCAGCCTCAGTTTAACTGTAAAATGTAAACATCACCTATTTTTATCGCTTATTCTTTTTGAATTTTTTTTTTAATCATTCTGTCTTGATTCTTGTTTGTCTCAATATTTTTTCTCAGTCTCAGTGGAATTTTCACCTCTCCAAACTAATTTTCATAAGTTAGTCCTTGGATAGCTTAATTTCCCTATCCAGACTTCGTTTCTATACCTTCTCACTCCATGACTTTAAAAATCATGTGTATGTTAGTGATTTCCAAACATACTGCTCCTGTTGCAATATTTTTCCTGAACTCCAAACTTATGTATCCAACTAACAAGTTGATATTCTGACTTAAATGCCTTTTACGTGGCTCATACTTAACACGGCCCAAAGCAAACTTTTTAAAAAAATGATTTTCAGTCCTTCAAAACTTAATCCAAGTTACCATCATTTTTTACTTGAATTATTACAGTACTGGTTTGCCTTCTCTCTTCTTCTACCCTTGACCCTCTCCAGTCTATTCATCACACAGCAGTCAAAATGACCTGTTGAACAGTTAAGCCTGATTATATCATTTTGCTAAAAGCCCTTCATAGCTTCCCATTTCATTTGTCATAAATGTTCAAGTTCTTTCTGCATGGGTCAGCAAATTCTTAAAGGGCCAGAGAACAAATATTTTAGGCTTTGCAGGCCAAATAGATTTTGTTGCAACTACAGAACATTACTATGCTATATCTATATGCAAATAGTATTAAGATTCTAAACTGCTATGTCCAACAAAAATCATTGTATTTTCTGAAGTATGCATAAAATTTATAAAACAAACAGTAATAGTTTGGTTTATAATGCTTAATATTTTTCACAGTAGTTTAATAAATATTTGCTGAATAAAATATATAAGTACAAGGCCCAGATTTATACATTTTTACAAAAAAGATTATGGCAAGAACATTAAACTAAAAGTTAAATAATTTCTTCTGTAAAATGTATCAAACAATTAATAGTGGACTTACTTTAGACTACTGATTCTAATTTCCGCACTCTCAGTGAGTTTCTTCATTTCTTCTTTCCACCTACAGGCTGCCTTCTGCTGAGTTGCTAAGAGATGCCTCAGTTCAACCGTGGAATTTCGATTACTGTCTTCCATCTCTCTTAACTGAACTTCAAACCCATGTTCCTTTATTGAAAATTCATGCTCCATCGTACTGATCTAAGGAATAAAATGAACACAGTATTTTTTCTTCTCTGTTTTTCTAGGAGATATACTGATCAATGATATATACAAAAGGAATCTTTTTTTGTGTTTGCGGCATAGAAATATTTGGATGAGAAACCGATATAAAAATTAAGTTTATAATTTGTCTCCATCACAGATGAAGACTTATGCTATTTTATAACATAAATTTAATGAAACCAGAATTATGATGGACTACAAATTTTTCACCACTTTCCCCAACACCTTAAATGCCAGTAGGAAAAAAGTATACTATCTGAAATAAAGCTGCTCTCATCATCTACTTTTACTTTTCTTGCCAGAATCCATAGAAAATACTCATGCTCTCAGTAACTGAGAGTTGGGTTTAAACGGAAGCCATTTATGTTTTTAAAACACAAGAAGTGTTCATTGGTTTATTATAAAGGATACAACTTCCGCACAGTCAAATAGAAGAGACGCACCGAGCAAGGTATGGAGGTACGGGGAGTGCGGAGCTTCCACGCCCTCTCCAAGTATGCCATCCTCCCAGCACTCTGATGTGCTCATGAGAAGCTCATCTTAGAAGTTCCTTAAGTCACTTTTGATTTACATGCTAAAGTTCAGATTGTCTTTCAAAGGGCAGGAATTCCTTTACCACTTCAATTACAGTATAAATGAACAATGTATTTTGTTTTTCAGGAAAAGACTACAGTGATTTTCAGAAACTCATATGGAAATGTCTTCAGTTATTTCTAGGTTATTGATGTCATTATAGTAAAAATACCTTAATGCAGAATGAACATACAAATAAATGCTCTTTGGATACCCTAAAAGCTTTCTCAGCTGGGTTCAGGGAGAGAATTAACCCTAATGTCCTAAAGTACCCAGTGTATGTAGTGAACTGTCTGCTTTTGTATGCAGCTAGAATGAAACTACCTATTACCATACTTCAGGCAATTGAGGAAATAGTTAAATAGTTACAAGAACAATTTCTTTGGTGCACTCTCAGGTCATCTTTATCTTGCTACACTAAAGAAATATTATAAAGAATATCTATCTTGTGATATTCTAATGTGATTTAAAAATGGTGACAGCTGGAATGACTTCTAGTGATTGATTAAATATGGCTGCTTTTAAACTCAAAAAAGAATGAATAAGGAACTCGATTTTACCAATTAAAAAACACCAAAGAAAACTCAGCAACAGCTAAACCCACGGCTCATGGGGGAAAACTGCAAACATCCTGTCCTCACTACCCCTGCTAAATGCAACAACTTCCTAAAACTCTTAAATTTGTTTTCTCAAATGGTACACAAGTAGAAATTTGACTTTATAAACACTGGCACTGGAAAAAACAACTTTGGATTTATTAATTGTGTATTATATTACTGCTGTGCAAGCCTCCTGAAGCTCCGTGACTCTGCTCGATTTAAACAATTTTTGAATTACTGAATTCTACAAATTTAGAATTGAATATCCTTCCCTGCCTCAATCTCCACTTTCTCTGGAGAAGCCATGGTTCTGACATCTTAAGTGGAAGTATTTAATTCTGTCTCTGTCTCTCTCACACATGTATTAAAAACTGATCTATGCATCTATACAGCTTTAACACTCTTCCTGCCTACTTAACTCCCCATTTCCAATTGGAAAATCTATTTGCAGTTTGACAAGCCTTTTTCTACCGTCCTTCATGATAACCTGTCTCTAATTCTACAAGCTTGTATTATGCTACTATTCCCTTCTCTTTCTTTGTTTCTGCCACAATGCCTTCTCATTCTTGGGTCTTTTCACATGTTGTTCCCTTTCTCTGGAATAATCTTTCCCCTCCTGCTTATCTTAGTTATCTCTAGTCAGCTTTTAGAATTCAGCTCAATTATTGATCCTACAGGGAAATTCTCTTACCATCTATCTAGAAAAAGCTCTCATAGTGCCCTACGCTTCTCCTAAAGGGCATTTATTAGTTTGCAAAGATACATTTAAAGTTTTCCCACCTCCATGAAAATAAGTTTTTAAGGATGGGGACCATGTCTTTTTTGTTTACTATTACATTTTCAGCACCTGAATCATAGTAAGGATGTCAAAACGTATCTGTAGACTGAATAAATGATAGCTTTCTGGTATCAAAATTTAGTCTTCAAACAAACCCCAGATCCTTCAGCTGATGCAATTCCGATTGTTAAACTGGACAGGTCTACGCTGATGTTGGAAGGATAAGGACCAAAAACAACCATGTCTTCTATAACAACAAAAGTCCTACTAATGATTCAATTCAGAATGTTGGGTTGGGAAAAAGGATTTATGGTCTCCTTCCCTTCTTCTTTTGTGTCCTTCCTCTGCAGAAAACTACTCAAAAGTAGACAAGATTGCTAAAAACTATCCATTTCCTAATTTTATGTTTTTATGAGGGGTATTCATACCACAGAGATATGGAGATCCTTTTCAGAAAGAAGGGAGGAGGAGTTAGGAAAAGAGAAAGCTGGGGCAGAAAGGACAGCAGTGGCTTTAAGATCAAATGAAAACTTCATATAATAAGTTGTTAAGGTTCTCAGCCAACCGACCTCTCAACATCCAACTGTCTTGATCTTTTTGGCTCCTTTCAGTTTATCTATGAAAGATCACACTCTTTTTCAAGGAGGAGAAAAGCTGCAAAGTGTAGCACTAGATTCCTATGTTGTCAAAGAAGGAATCGGCTACAAAGGAGAAATTTATCGGACAGCCCTCCTCCATAAAATAGAATTACAGCTATCTAGTTGGTTCAGAACTTTTGTCCCTTATTTACCAATGATTCTTCTCTTAAGCTAGATGCAGACTTGGCACAAAGGGAGCATTTTTGGTAGATAAGCTTTCTGTCATCTTTTTGTTTTCCAAGAAACATCAGTTACTATCCTGAATGGTTAAAGATAGAACAGGTGCAGTATCAAGTGGGGAAATTCATCATTAATAGTTTTTAGTTATTAATCCATATGAAATTTAAAACATAAGATGAAGATTTAACATTTTTTCACTGAAGTACATTGACTTTTAAAAAAATTATGTAAATGTTTCAGTGTGGCAACTTTCAAGCATACACAAAATAGAAAGACTATTACAATGAATCTCTATACGCTTATCACCCAGCTTCTATAATCATCAAACCGATAGCCACTCCTGTTCTATCTATAATCCTACCCACTTTTCTCTGCCAAGATTTATTTCTCTCTCTCTTACAATGAAGTACATGAATCTTAAGGATACAACCAACTTTTACATGTATACTGACATACCAGAGTCACAACCCAGATTTAGGTACCACAGGAGGCTCTCTCACATGCCCTTCTAATCAATATTCACCCACCTACAATGTAACCATTATTCTGATCCCATCCTTATAGGTAATTATGTCCATTCTTCACTTTCATATAATGAAATTAATAGACTATAAGCTTTTTTATGTCTGGCTTGGCTTCTTTGTCCAACATTATGTCTGTGAGACTCACCCACCATTGCTTATAGACATAGTTCATTTTTTTCTTCTATTCCCATACATGAACATACCACAGTTTATTTATATCATCTCATGTTGATGGACATTTGAGTTATTTTCAGTGTTTTGATATGATTAAAACTTCTATGGATATTCTTATACACATGTTTTGATGAACACAAGCACTCATACCTGTTGGGTATGTAGCCAGTATTATTATTATTTGGCATAGTATGCATGTATGTCCAGCTTTAAAAGATACTGCCAAATGGTGGTTGTACCAATTTACACTCCCCAAAATAACATGAAACTACCAGCTGTTTTACAACTTTGTCAACACTTGATATTGTCAGTTTTAAAATTTTAGTCATTCTGGTAGCTATGCAGTAGTACCTCATTATAGGTTTAATTATATTTCCCTGACAGATAATGAAGTTGAACATTTTTTCATATATTCTCTTTTATAAAGCATCTATTTAATTCCTTTGCCCATTTTTGGAAATGGGGTGTCTGTTTTCTCCTGATTGTTAAATGTTTTTTTCCTTATTAATTATTTCCTTATTAATTGGTGAAAGTTTTTATATTCTAGAAATGAATCCTTTTTTTTGGTTGTATGTATTATAAATTCTTTCTTCCACTTTTCACTCTCTCAATGGTGTCTCTTTTGGATGACTTAAAAATCTTAATTTAAATGAAATCCAATTCATCTATCTTTTCATTATAATCAATTCTCTTTGTGTTGTTTAAGAAATTCTTTCTTAAGGTCATGAAGATTTTCTCCTTAAGTTCCATCATTTAATATTTCACATTTAGGTCTACAAGACAGCTCAAATTAATTTAAATGTATGGTGTGATATAGGGGTCAAGGTTTATTTTTAAAATATGGACCCAGTTGATCTATTATTATTTTAGCATGATTTATTGTAAAGATCTAGCATTATTTGTCATAAAGATAATTCTTTCCCTATTGAACTTCCATGGTGCCTTTGTTATAAATGAGGTGATTATGAAAAGTGGGTTTGTTCCTGGACTTTATTTTGTTCCATTGATCAGGTCGATTATTCTTATATAGATTACACACTATCTTAATTCCTATACCTTTATATCAAGTCTTGATGTCTGGTAGTATGACTTTGCCCCTTTGTTTTTCAAAGATTTCTCATAGTCTAAAGCACAAAGCACAAGCTTCTTTGCATCTGTAAGGGTCTCTTTTTCAGAGTTCAAGCTTTTATAAATAATCACAGTGTTTGATACTTGCAAAAGGAGGCATTCAATAAATATACACTGATATGAATTAGGTTGGAATGTGAGTTCTTATGAGAGCTCATAATAACAAGAAAAAAGTGAAACACTAATGTTACCACCCCATATCCTTACTACGAAACTGGAAAATATAGAGCTTTATCATAAAGAGTTAATGCCACTTTTTACAAAAGTCACGTGGAATGGGGAAAGGCAAGCAACATGTTGATGGTGATACCTGTGCTTGAAACTCCCTCAAACAGGTTATCATGTTCCTATTGCCAAACCATGTAAGCATTAGAGTAAAGAAGGGGGGAAAGAGAGAGAAAATAAAAGGGAATTTTCTTCCAGAGATTTTTGTCCCTTGCTTTCTTCCTGTCATGGAATTTTTAGACTACCTATGAGGGGTTCTCAGAGCATACTGACGTACCATCCGCTATATAGCTAGTTTTAAGAGTTCTATTTTCGAGAGGCTATTATGGAGGGAAAAGAGAGGACGGCAGTCCGTGAAGTTATCTAATCTATAGTTTTGCTAGCACTGCTTAAATTGCTTTGGCAGGAATATCAGTGCATTTCATGGTTGGAAAAGAACTTTTTTGTGTGTGAATAGTGAAAGCAATCATTTTCAAGTATGCTTGCCAAGTTCTACAATAAAGAAAAGACTGGCTAACACTCTGCATTATGATTTAGTGCTATCTGATGAGAAGGCAAAAAAAAAAAAAAAAAGACCTTAAAAATGTTCTACTAGGTCTCTGTAAATATTCTCTATATTTTGATTTTCACAAGTACACATTTAATTCTAACTAGTTTTGAACACACCTTTAATTTGGCTTTTTTTTGAGCCTCGAGAGCAATCTTTCTTAAATCCTCAGTCTGTTTCTGTAACTGTTCATTTTCCTGCTGAAGTTTCAGCCTTTGTTCACTGACAAATCCACAGTTCTCTCTCTCAGACTCCAATACATTTTGAAGTTTCTGAATCATTTCTTGGCAACGTGATATCTCTTCCGAGGAACTGAATAAAAAAAACAAAACAAAAGGAACCTTTAAACTTAATGAAATGCAATAGAAGTCAAGAAGTCTGTCTATATTTTATACTGTAGACCTGTTTTCTTTGTTCTTAGCCATTTCTCTTCACTATAGACTTAAACTACGTGGTTTCACAACGTTACGTTACACGAGGCAAGTACGTTCAATTTAAGCAATCTTAACTAAGAATAGATAAGCTGAACTGTTATCACTCACCTAGAAAGTCAATGTGAAACCTCTTTCAAATTTTTACGAACACTGAGAATCACTGTGTAAAGAGGACTTCAAGGGGACAAACTAAAGCTAATGGTGAGGAAGGTACAGTAGGTAATAGTCAAAACTCCTTTCATTATCAATCAACTCTGTAGGAAGACATTAGCTGACTACAATAAATTATGAATTATAATAAGACCCAATTCATATTTTCCTGTTACATGTCTTAGAAACGGTTTTTATAAACTTCTAGTTGTATAAACTTCTTGTTTTATCACAGGTTAAATAGGTTATATTTCTGGAACTTTCTCAACAATGGATTATTGAGTGACACAACCTCCAGACATGTATCTTGTTTCAATATGCTGCTAATTTTTATTCCTATCTTTTAAATTTCCATCTTTTCAATCCCAGATAATCAAATACTGTGAACATTCCTTGGTCAATAGGTGTCACAGGGAATATAGAAGGTCCTTTACCCCCATAATACTTGTAGCCCCTTCTTTCCTATCTCAACCTTGGCTTATTCCTAATGAAATGATGGATCTAGGCAATGATCCTCAAAAAATGCTCAAGTCAGAGAGATGCTGAGATCAAAAACAATGACACATTATGTGCTTCCAAACAGGAGTCCAAAATATTACCATTTATAAAGCATTCTTACAAAAAAAGTGAAAGCTGAATCAGATCAAGCCTCTTGATTTAGTTGTTAGTTTTTAGGAACTGCATGGGGCAGGAAATAAGGTAAATGACACCACATATATGCATATAGGTAGAGGAAACTCTACAATACTAACAACCCAGTTTTCCAACAAATTATTTATAAGAAAAAGATAGAGAAAGGAGGAGATTCTTAGAGGAAAAAAAATATATATATCCATCCCCATATGTACACATACACACACACACACCACCTTTCCTTTATCCATTCTTCTGTCAACAGACACTTAAGTTGTTTCCATATCTTGGTTATTGTCAATAATACTGACTGCAATGAACATGGGAGTGCGGATATCTCTTTGAAACAATGATTTTGTTGCCTTTGGATCTATACCCAGAAATAGGATTGTTGGCTTATATGGTAGTTCTATTTTTCATGTTTTGAGGCACCTTCATACTGTTTTCCATAGTGGCTGTACTAATTTACATTTTCACCAACAGCGTAGAAGCATTCTCCCTTCTCCACATTCTTGCCAACACTTGTTATCTTTTGTCCTTTTGACAAAGGCCATCCTAACAGATGTGAGGTAATACCTCACTGTGGGTTTGATTTGCATTTCCCTGATAATAAGTGATGATGAATACCTTTTGATATATCTATTGGCTATCTAAGTCTTCTTCTGGGAAAAATCTGTTCAGGTCTTTTGCCTAATTTATGTGTTTTTTTCTTCTTTCGTTTTTTTTTTTTCTTTTTTACTCTTGAGTTGTTAAGTTTCTTACATATTTTGGAAATTAACTCCGTATCAGATGTATTATTGGCAAACAGTTTTCCTATGTCATAGGTTGTCTCTTCACTCTGTTGACTGTTTTCTTTGCTATGCAGAAAGTTCTTAGTTTGATGTAATTCCACTGGTCTATTTTTGCTTTTGTTACCTGTACTTGTGGGGTCATATTCAAAAAAACCGCTGCCAAGACCAATGTCAAGAAGCTTTTTCCCTATGTTTTCTTCCAGTAATTTTATAGTTTCAGAACATACATTTAAGCCTTTAATCCATTATAACCTTATTTTTGTACATGGTGTGACATAAGGGTCCAATTTTTCTTCTTCGTGTGGATATCCAGTTTTCCCAGCAACATTTATTGAACAGACTATCCTTTCTCCATGTGTGTTCTTGGCACCCCTGTCAAAGATCTATTGACTACAAATGTGTGTATTTATTTCTGCACTCTCTACTCTGTGCCATAATCTATACATCTGTTTCATGCCAGTATTGTACTGTTTTGATTACTAAAGCTTTGTAATATATTTTGAAATTAGGAAGTGTGATGCATCCAGATTTTTGTTCTTGCTCCAGACTGCTTTGGCTATTCAGAGTCTTCTGAGGTTCATTATGAATTTTAGGACTTTTTTCTATTTCTGTGAAAACACCATTGGAAATCTGATAGGGATTTTATTGAATCTATAGATGGCTTTGTGTAGTATGGACATTTTAACATTATTGCTTCATTCAGTTTATAAACACATCTTTATATTTATTTGTGACTTTGTCAACTTACTTCCTCAATGTTTTTTAGATTTCAGTGTACAGGTTTTTCACTTCCTTGGTTATAAATTCATTCTAAGCATTTTATTCTTTTTGGTGGTATTATAAATGGAATTGTTAATCTCTTTTTCATATAGTTTGTTGTTAGTAAATTCATGTATTTGTTCTAATGGCTTTATGGTTGAGTCTCCAGTTTTTAATATATGGGATCATGTCATCTGTAAACAAAGACAATTTTACTTCTCTTCCAATTTAGATACATTTTGTATTTTCTTCTTGTCTAATTTCTCTAAGACATACAGTACTATATTGAATAGAAGTGGCAAGAGTGGGCACTCCTGTCTTTTTCACAATCTTTAAAAAAAAACTTTGTTTTTTACCACTGGGTATGACATTAGTTGTGGGCTTGTTATATATGGCCTTTCCTATGTTGAGGAACATTTCTTCTACATCTAATTTGTTGAGAGTTTTTATTACGAATTATATTTTATGAAATGCTTTTTCTGTATCTATTGAAATGATCATACGAATTTTATCCCTCATTCTTTAATGTGGTGTTGTATCACATTTATTGATCTGTGTATGTCAAAAGCATCCTTGCATCCTACATTTTAATCCCACTATGATCCTTTTAATACACTCTTGAATTTTTTTTTTAGGATTTTTGCATTTATGTTCATCAGGAATATTAGCCTGTAATTTTATTTTCTTATAGTATCTTTGTCTTGCTTTGGTATCAGAGTAATGTTGGCTTCGTAAAATGAGTTTGGAAATGTTCTCTCTTTTTCAATTTTATGAAAGAGTTTAAGAAGGACTGGCATTAAATCTTTAAATGTTTGGTAGAATTCATCAGTGAAGCCACCTGGTTCTGAATGTTTCAAAAATCCAAGGAGGTTTTTGATTACTGATTCAGTCTCCTTAAGAGTAACTGGTCTGTTCAGATTTTCTATTTCTCGTATGGTTGTATGTTTCTAGTAATTTATCCATTTCTTCATGGTTGTCCTACTTGTTGGCATATCATTGTTCATAGTAGTCTCCTATGGTCCTTTATATTTGTGTGGTATCAGTGGTAATGTGTCCTCTTTTATTTCTGATTTTTATTTATTGAGTTTTTTCTCTTTTTTTCTTAGTCTAGTTACAGGGTTGTCAATTTTGTTTATCTTTTTAAAACACCGAGTCTTAGTTTGGTTGATCTTTTCTATTTTTTAAAAAAATTCTCTATTTCTGCTCTAATCTTTGTCATTTCCTTCCTTCTCCTAACTTTGGGCTTAGTTTTTCCTTCTTTTTCTAGGTCCTTAAGGTGTAAAGTTGGGTTGTTTATTTGACATCTTTCTTTTCTTAATGTAGGGCATTTATCACTGTAAACTTTCTTTTAAGAACTGGTTTTGCTGCATCCCATAAGTTTGGTATATTTTGTTTCTATTTTTGTTTGTCTCAAGATATTTATTGATTTCCTGTTTGATTTCTTCTTTGACCCACTGGTCGCTCAGGAGTGTGATATTTAATTTCCACCTATTTGTTAATTTTTCAATTTTTCTCCTGTTACTGCATTTCAGTTTCATACCATTGTGATTGGAAAAGATACTTGATATAATTTCAATCTTCTTAAATTTGCTAAGACTTACATTGTGGCCTATCATATGATCTATTCTGGAGAATGTTCTGTGCATGCTTGAGAAGAATGTGCACTGTGTTGCTGTTGTATAGAATGTTGTTAGGTCTATTTGTTCTTTAGCATTGCTCAAATGTGCTGTTTTCTTATTGATTTTCTGTCTGGATGATCTACCTATTGTTGAAAGTGAGGTATTGAAGTTCCTTAGTATCATTGTTTGCTCTCTATTTCTCCCTTCAGTTGTTAATATTTGCTTTATTATACTTAGGTGCTCTGATGTTGAGTGCATATAGTGTTATGATTGCTATCTTCTCTTGACAAATTAACCCTTTTATCATTATAAAATGACCATCTTTGGTCTTGTGACAGTTTTTTACTTAAAGTCTACTTTGATATAAGACACCCTGCTATTTTTTGGGTACCTATTTGCATGGACTATCTTTTGCCATCCTGTAACTGTTAGTCTATGTGTTTCCTCATATTTAAAATCAGTCCCTGGTAGGCAGTGTATAGCTGGAACTTGATTTTTAATCCATTGAGCCTCTCTATGTATTTTGATTGGAGAATTTAATCCACTTACATTAAAAGTCATTATTAATAGGTAAGGACATAACTATTGCCATATTGTTAATTGTTTTCTGTTTTGTAGTTCCTTGGTTCCTTTATTACTATTTTGTTGTCTTCTTGTTGATTTTTGTACTATGCTTTCATTCCCTTATCGTTTGTGTACCTATTACACATTTTTTCTCTGTGATTGGCATAAGGCTTACATGAAACATCTTAGAGTTAGTCTATTTTAACCTGGTAACAACTTAACTTCAATCACATAACAATCTCTACAAATTTACTTCTCTGCTCTCTCACATTTTATGTTATTGATGTATAATTTACAACTTTTTATACTGTATATCCATTGACACATTATTGTACCTACTGTTATTCAAAAAATTTATCTTTTAACTTCTATACCAGAGTTAAAATTGATTATGTACCACCATTACAGTGTTAGAGTATTCTGAATTTGACTATATCCTTATCTTTACGACTAAAGGTTTATACTTTCATGTTTTTACATTGCTAATTAGTGTCCTTTCATTTCAACTTGAAAAACTCCCTTTATTATTTCTTGTACAGTAAGTCTAGTGTGATGAACTTCCTTTTGATCTCTTTTTTTCTGGGAAAGTTTTTATCTCTACTTTGTTTCTGATGGAGAGCTTTGCTGAGTATAGTATTCTTGGTTCCTAGTTTTTTCTTTCAGCACTTTGAATATATTATGCCACTCTCTCTTGGCCTGCAAGATTTCTTCTGAGAAATCCATTGATAGTTTTATGCAGGGGTGGAGGGAGTCCCTTGTATGTGATGAGTCCCTTTTCTCTTTCTGTTTTCAAATTCTTTTTTCTTTGACTTTTGACATTATGATTATAATGTGTCAAATGAAGCTCTTGATGTTCACTCTATTTGTTGTTCTTTGGTCATCATGGATCTGGATGTTCATTCATTACTCTCCCCAGATTTGGGAAGTTTTCTGTTATTATTTCTTTAAATAAACTTTCTACCCCTTTCTCATACTTTGCTCCTTCCAGGATTTTCATCATGTGGATACTGATTCACTTCAAGATGTCTCATAAATCATGTAGGTTTTCTTCACTCTTTTTTCATTCTTTTTTCTTTTCTTCTCACTGCATGATTTCAAATGACCAGTCTTTGAGTTTACTGATTTTTCTTCTGCATGACCAAGTCTGCTGATAAAGCTCTCTGTTGAATTTTTTCAGTTCAATCACTGTATTCTTCAGCTCTAGGATTTCTGATTGGTTCTTTTATGGTTTCAATTTCTTTGTTAAACGTCTCATTTTGTTCATGTATTGTTCTCCTGATTTCATGTAGTTGACCATCTGTGTTCATTAAGCTCCTTAAGACAATTATTTTTAATTTTTTGTCTAGAAGTTCATGGATCTCCATTTGTTTTGCATTGATTACTAGAGCCTTATTAGTTTTCTTTGGTGGTGTCATGTTTGCTTGATTCTTTGTTGCTATCTGTGCATTTGAAGGAGCAGACTCCTCTTCCAGTCTTTAGACTGGTTCTGGCAGCTAAAGACCTTCTCCTGTCTTGTCTCAGAACTGATGGGACTGCCTCTGGGATCACAGCTAAGTGGGACTGAAACCATGTCATGTGGTTGTTGCCAGGTCCATGGTTGGCAGACCTGTAACCAGGGGCGCAGTCAGGTGTTGTGTCTGTTAGGATTCTAAGGTGCTCCTGTCATGTTCACTGGGCTGGCCTATGGGCAGGCAGAACTGCTTCTGGACTGTGGTAGGGTGGGACTAGAGCTGGGTCACAGACTGCTTCAGGGGTCATAGTCAGGTCTGAGGCCTGTAATGGGGGCATCTACAAGAGTGGCTTCTGCTGGGTCCCTTGGGTGAATCCCTGGCCATGTAAGACTGCCTCAAACTGTGGTAGAACAGGGCTGGATCCATGTCTTGTGGCTTTTGTTGGGTGTGCAGTCTGGTCCGTCACTGGCAGACTTGTTACCAGGGGCACAGTCAGGTGTGGCTTCCAATGGGTCCATTAGTGCTCCCGTGAGGTTACTGGGCTGGTTCCTGGATGGGCAGCATTATGTTCAGGCTGCAGGAGAGTGGAACTGGAGCTGGGTAATGGGAATGCTTTGGCGGCCACAGCCAGGTCTGAGGTTGGCAGGCCTATTACTGAGAGTACCTATAAGGGTTCCTTGGGAAGAGGCTAGGTGTGGGATTGGGCAAGGAGGGCTGGAGCCAAATCCACAGGAAGATGGGGCTGCTTGGGGTTCATAGATGGGACCACAGTTGGAGGGCCTGTCACTGGTGTGCAGGCCTGCCTCCTCATTTTTGGGCTCCACTAAGGCTTTGCAACCTCCTACCTGGATTCCAGTGCTCCCACAAAGGCATTTTTGTCTATGGATGCCTGCCAAATATTTGTTTCTGTGGAGAGACATGGGCTGGGGACCTCCTATTCTGCCATACTGCTGATATAATTCCTCTTTTAAAATAACTATTAAACATATTCTGTAACAGAGATCAAAACTTCATTCAACTTAAGTAAGTTTTACTATAATAAGTAATACTCTGGGGGGAAAAGGTAGAGAAATATTCAGAATGGATAGGCCAGATTATAAATCTATCATTTTAATAGACAATGTAATAAATACAAATGATGGATTATTACTGAATATTCAATACCTCTAAACTGAGTATAAAAGCAATAATTATAAGCAAGCTACTGTAATAGCTGCATAGTTAGTATGAAAAAAATGATCTTATGAACATCCTATTTAACTGCCAGAAACAAGAAACTTAAAATAAAATGGTACAGTACTGTATCTTTTCTTCCTGAAGAAATTAGTTTTCAAAAATAATCTTGAAAAGAAATTCTATTTGGTGCTAAAAAGTCTTTTTTCAACACAAGAAATAATTATGAGTCCTATAAAAACTAAAAAAATCTCAAAAATTGTATGAATTCTGAAAATCCAAAAGAATAACTTACTTTATTTCAAGTTGTTTGATTTTATTTTCTGCTGTCTTAAGTCTTAGCTGAAGATCATCTTTTGAACGTTCGGCAACCAGGCATCTTTGGTGCATTTCTTCTAGTTTTCTGTAATCATTTTCATTTATTCTGCCTTCAAGGTAAATCTGCAGAAGAGGCTTATATGTATATTACTTTGCACAAGGAAATTATCTTAAGAAATTATACAGTTTAGAAACTGAAATAAATGATGAGAAATAAAAACTCATGATCATGTGTTCATCTGTCCCATTATAACATTAGAATATAACAATAATTAATTTTGGTTGTTTCACATTTACAAAATAAAATGCTGAAAACTGACAAATAAAGTAATTGCTTATTTTTTGAAATTATTCAGGCTCATTATACTATTCAAATAGTTTTAATAAATGCTAGAAAGAAATATAAAATAGCTGAAACTAAAAAAATACTCTACATGTTATCACTTGGAGACAACTGCTTTGATTCTTTGATGACCACTTTTAAGACAATTCTGTATTGCAATATTCAAAAGTACAGACACATACTGTGGTGCAATGAGTAGAACTATCTGAAAGTGAGTCCAGAATCTCTAGGTTAACCAGACAACGATCTAGCTGAAATGGGGGTTTCCCCTTCCCTAGCAGAAGTGGTTGTATTCAAGCTCTGCTTCCTGTGAGACTGGGCTTCCACCTATGACAGAGAGGCTGTAGCATCCCATGAACTGCAAGGTCTCCAGGTGCTAGGCAGTTCACATTTTCAGACACACCCTACACACAGGTACCCTCCAATCCAGAATGCTTGGCCAAGTAACCTGTGTTTCCTCGCACTGACAAGACTGCTTTGTCACTCCTGCTCTACAAAAAGACAGAGTATCAAAATGTCAATGTCCTGCTACTAAAATACAGACCTATACTGCAGGACCAGCAGTATTTTGACTATAGCATACTTGTCTGTGGAAAACTGGGAAAAGAGAAAGCTGTGACTTCTCTTTACCTGTTGCCTTTAGTCTTGTAGGTTTTACATTTCCCCAATAAAGCCTATTCCTTAACCTATGCCATGTGATATTAAAAAAATTCATCCCAAACCCTGATGGCAGGTCCAATCTAAATGGAACCTAGCCCTATTCCATAACAGAGGGAAACTCAGAAGGGATCAACCTTGTAGGAGTGGTGACCATGAATGGCCTACCCTGAACATAATATGCATATTTCTTTTTTTCTTCCCCCACAAATGGGATTATATACTATATTCTCCTTTGTAAATTACTCTTTTATTATCTGATGTTGTCATAATCTTTTATATCAATAATACAGATATAACACATTTTTTTATAACACATAGCTCTTCTTTGAAAATCAAACTCTGACTCTACCATTTACTATTTTTTTAACATTGGGTAAATTACTTAACCTCTCTATGAAAGTTCCTAATGCAGCACCTAAAACACAGTTTGATTTGCTGAATCAAATTTAGCTCTTTTTCTCCCCAAGGTATTTTAAAAGAGTGGGATATTTACTGCTAAATAAAAAGAGTTATCTAAGTAAGAAATAAATTTCAAACTATAGACTTCTTGCAATATTCGTTCTCAAATGTCACTGGGGTAAATATTCTTTCCTAACTGTGATTAAAAATCTGTGTTTTTAAAAAGGTAAAAATCATAGCATTTTATAATTTTTTTGGTTATATATACTTTTTATATTTATAGATGGCCTACACCCAATAAGAGTTGGCAGAAAATTTAAAAAGAAGACAAAATAAAATTTAATATTGGGATGAGGTCTAAGCAAGGAATAGTTACTTTGTAAAATTTATACCTTTAAGTAAAAAGTTCAAATAATGTGGTCACTCTTGTTAAGAAATGTATACAGGCAATACCAGTACTTAAATGCAGATTCTGATAATATTCCAAGCAAATAAAAGCACTCACCAGGAGAATACTTATAATATAGGGGTTGCTAGTAGATAGTATGATGAAAGCAGACAGTAATGCTGAATACTTGCAGTTGGGTTTTAGGTAGTTATTTTTTCCTTTTTCTCTTTACCTTTTCTAGTTCTTCTTCCACTGCTTTTTTCTCCCTAATGCCTCGTTCAATTTGGCCTTGTTTTTCAGCACACTCCTATAAATTCAAATCATGGTGTAAATAAATATATTTGTAAAACCTTAAGAAAAATGGGGAAAAACAGAAAGGAAGATGATACGTTCATAATAAGAATACCACACTTACCCTATTTGTATAGCAGGACCATATTGATTATTAGGGAAAAAAAACAAAAATGAAAAACTCAAATCTTCAAAGAACTACCTATCTCAGGATTTCAGAGATCACCTCTGGCATAGAATGCCAAGAAGTTCTAAGTAAACATACTAGATGGAAAACAGAGGCTGAGGGATTCTGGGGAGAAAAAAATAAATGAGACCCCTTTCTCATATTACAGTTTTCCTTTTCATATACTCTTACCACATATTTTAAAAGGCAACAAAGAACTAGACAGTGACACAACACCATAATGGCCTAAAAGATGCATGGGTATATAAATTCTACAACAGTTAATTTTCTTTGGCAAAACTTATAAGCAGCCAGTGGACACAGTAAAAATGTTTCATTAACATGAACATAAAACATTTCTGACTCGAAAGGTTTTAATCAGTAAAATCAAACAAGCATATCAATACTCAATAAATTTAAAATTTTGCAAATGAGACTAAAACTAAGAACAATCATTATAACGACTGGCTCTTCACAGCTACCTGTTTTTCTCTATTAATTTTTGAGAATGGGTGTGGTTATTTTCTACTATTATGCGCTGGATGAACCTGCTTTGCTGACAGTACAGGGCTAATATTCAATTATCTTTATCATAACTTTATTTTACAGAAATACTATATAACAACATGTTTTTAAAGTTCAAAATAAGCTTCTAAATTATGATCCCAAATTAATGAACTCTGATTATAATGAAGATCTTTAAACCTATGTTGTAAATAAGATTATTAATCTAAATTTATCTTTTATTAAGATAGAACTGTTAGTGTATAAGATATATAACTTTATTTTTTTTAACATCTTTATTGGAGTGTAATTGCTTTACAGTGGTGTGTTAGTTTCTGCTGTATAACAAGGTGAATCAGTTATACATATACATATATCCCCATATCCCCTCCCTCTTGCGTTTCCCTCCCACTCTCCCTATTCCACCCCTCTAGGTGGACACAGAGCACCAAGGTGATCTCCCTGTGCTATGTGGCTGCTTCCCACTAGCTATCTATTTTACATTTGGTGGTGTATATATGTCCATGCCACTCTCTCACTTCATCCCAGCTTACCCTTCCCCCTCCCCGTGTCCTCAAGTCCATTCTCTAAGGTTGCATCTTTATTCCTGTCCTGACCCTAGGTTCTTCAGAACCATGTTTCTTTTATTTTTTAGATTCCATATATATGAGTTAGCATATGGTATTAATTTTTCTCTTTCTGACATACTTCACTCTGTATGACAGTCTCTACATTCATTCACCTCAATACAAATAACTCAATTTTGTTTCTTTTTATGGCTGAGTAATATTCCATTGTATATATGCGCCACATCTTCATTATCCATTCATCTGTCAATGGACACTTAGGTTGCTTCCATGTCCTGGCTATTGTAAAGAGTGCTGCAATGAACATTGTGGTACATGACTCTTTTTGAATTATGGTTTCCTCAGGGTAAGTGCACAGTAGTAGGATTGCTGGGTCATATGGTAGTTCTATTTGTAGTTTTTTAAGGAACCTCCATACTGTTTTCCACAGTGGTTGTACCCATTTACATTCCCACCAACAGTGCAAGAGTGTTCCCCTTTCTCCACACCCTCTCCAGCGTTTATTGTTTCAGATTTTTTGATGATGGCCATTCTGACTGGTCTGAGGTGACACCTCATTGTAGTTTTGATTTGCATTTCTCTAATGATGAGTGATGTTGAGCATCCTTTTATGTACTTGTTGGCAAGCTGTACATCTTCTTTGGAGAAATGTCTATTTCGGTCTTCTGCCCATTTTTGGATTGGGTTGTTTTTTGATATTGAGGTGATGAGCTGCTTGTATATTTTGGAGATTAATCATTCGTCAGCTGCTTCATTGGCAAATATTTTCTCCCATTCTCAGCACTGTCTTTTCGTCTTGTTTATGGTTTCCTTTGCTGTGCAAAAACTTGGAAGTTTCATTAGGTCCCATTTGTTTACTTTTGTTTTTATTTCCATTCCTCTAGGAGGTGGGTCAAAAAGGATCTTGCTGTGATCTATGTCATAGAGTGTTCTGCCTATATTTTCCTCTAAGAGTTTTATAGTGTCTGTCCTAACATTTAGGTCTTTAATCCATTTTGAGTTTATTTTTGTGTATGGTGTTAGGGAGTGTTGTAGCTTCGTTCTTTTACATGTAGCTGTCCAGTTTTCCCAGCACCACTTATTGAAGAGGTTGTCTTCTCCACTGTATATTATCTTTATCAAAGATAAGGTGATCATATGTACGTGGGTTTATCTCTGGGCATTCTATCCTGTTCCATTGATCTATACTTCTGTTTTTGTGCCAGTACCATACTGCCTTCATTATTGTAGCTTTGTACTATAGTCTGAAGTCAGGAAGCCTAAGTCCTACAGCTCTGTTTTCCTTTCTCAAGATTGCTTTGGCTATTCGGGGTCTTTCCTATTTCCATACACATTGTGAAACTCTTTGTTCTAGTTCTGTGAAAAATGCCATTGGTACTTTGACAGGGATTGCATTCAATCTGTAGATTGCTTGGGGTAGTAGAGTCATTTTCACAATGTTGATTCTTCCAGTCCAAGAACATGGTATATCGAGACTCTGGGAGGGCTCAGGCCAAGGAATACTTCCCAGAACTTCTGCTGCCAGTGTCCTTGTCCACACGGTGAGCCACAGCCATCCCTCGCCTGTGCCAAAGACCCTCCAACACTAGCAGGTCTTTCGCAAGGACGTGAGCCTCTGTCAACATCTGGCACTGTCATCCCTACCCAGAACCATACCCAGAGGCCTCAGGATATGACCACAGTACATCTGGCAGGAGCAGCAGAAGGCTCCTTTCCTGACACCCAAGGTAGCTTGAATAGCATGCCACAGAGGTGTTTATCCAGTGAACAACCTATATAGTCAGAAAACATATCTTCAGTAGTCTGTGTTTGAAAACATTAATATTCAAATGCAACAATATTGCATTGGTTTTCAATGTCTGGCTTTTTCTTGTAACCAGTGAGTCATCAAGGCTTGCAGTCCTTGCAGAGAAGTACACTAAAGATTAAGAATACTAAAGTTGGATCATCACGTCGCAGCGTTCTTCATCAAGATGCATCAGAAATATATCTACACATGGAACAACTCCTACAGAACACCTACTGAAGGCTGGAAGAAGACCTCAGACCTCCAAAAAGGCAAGAAACTCCCCACGTACCTGGGTAGGGCAAAAGAAAAAAGAATAAACAGAGACAAAAGAACAGGGACAGAACCTGCACCAGTGGGAGGGAGCTGTGAAGGAGGAAAGGTTTCCACACACTAGAAGCCCCTTCCCGGGCGGAGACTGCAGGTGGCAGAGGGGGAAAGCTTCGGAGCCACGGAGGAGAGCACAGCAACAGGAGGCAGAAGGCAAAGCAGAGAGGTTCCTGCACAGAGGATCAGTGCCGACCAGCAATCACCAGCCCGAGAGGCTTGTCTGCTCACCTACTGAGGCAGGCGGGGCTGGGAGCTGAGGCTCGGACTTTGGTCGGAGTGCAGGGAGAGAACTGGCGGCATGAACACAGCCTGAAGGGGTTAGTGCACCACAGCTAGACGGGAGGGAGTCCGGGGAAAAGTCTGGACCTGCCGAAGAGGCAAGAGACTTTTTCTTCCCTCTTTGTTTCCTGGTGCGCGAGGAGAGGGGATTAAGAGCGCTGCTTAAAGGAGCTCCAGAAATGGGCGCCAGCCGCGGCTACCAGCACGGACCCCAGAGACGGGCATTAGACGCTAAGGCTGCTGCTGCCGCCACCAAGAACCCTGTGTGCAAGCACAGGTCACTCTCCACAACTCCCTTCCGGGGAGCCTGTGCAGCCCGCCACTGCCACGGTCCCGGGATCCAGGAACAACTTCCCTGGGAGAACACATGGTGCGCCTCAGGCTGGTGCAACGTCACGCTGGCCTCTGCCACCACAGGCTCGCCCCGCACTCCATACCCCTTCCTCCCCCCAGCCTGAGTGAGCCAGGGCCCCCGAATCAACGGCTCCTTTAACCCTGTCCTGTCTGAGCGAAGAACTGATGCCCTCCGGCAACCTACATGCAGAGGCGGGGCCAAATCCAACGCTGAACACCAGGAGCTGTGTGAACAAAGAGGAGAAAGGGAAATCTCTCCCAGCAGCCTCAGAAGCAGCGGATTAAATCTCCACAATCAACTTGATGTACCCTGCATCTGTGGAATACCTGAATAGACAACGAATCATCCCAAATTGAGGAGGTGGACATTGAGAGCAAGATTTGGTATTTTTTCCTCTTTTCCTCTTTTTCTGGGTGTGTACGTGTATGCTTCTGTGTGAGATTTCGTCTGCATAGCTTTGCTTTCACCATTTGCCCTAGGGTTCTACCTGTCCGTTTTTTTTTTTTGCTTTTTTTAAATTTTACCTTACTTTATTTTATTTTCTTTTATATTCTTTCTTTCTTTCTTTCTTCCTTCCTTCCTCCATCCCTCCCTCCCTCCCTTCCTTCCTTTCTTTCTACTTGTTCTCCCTTTTATTCTGAGCCATGTGGATGAAAGGCTCTTCATGCTGCAGTCAGGAGTCAGTGCTGTGCCTCTGAGGTGGGAGAGCCAACTTCAGGACACTGGTCCACAAGAGACCTCCCAGCTCCACAAAACATCAAACGGCAAAAATCTCGCACAGATCTCCATCTCAACACCAACACCCAGCTTCACTCAACGACCAGCAAGCTACAGTGCTAGACACCCTATGCCAAACAACTAGCAAGACGGGAACACAACCCCACCCATTAGCAGAGAGGCTGCCTAAAATCATAATAAGGCCACAGACACCCCAAAACACACCACCAGACGTGGACCTGCCCACCAGAGAGACAAGATCCAGCCTCATCCACCAGAACACAGGCACTAGTCCCCTCCACCAGGAAGCCTACACAACCCACTGAACCAACCTTAGGCACTGGGGATAGACATCAAAAAATACAGGAACTACGAACCTGCAGCCTGCAAAAAGGAGACCCCAAACACAGTAAGATAAGAAAAATGAGAAGACACAAAAGCACACAGCAGATGAAGGAGCAAGTTAAAACCCACCAGACCTAACAAAAGAAGAGGAAAAAGGCAGTCTACCTGAAAAAGAATTCAGAATAGTGATAGTAAAGATGATCCAAACTCTTGGAAATAGAATAGATAAAATGCAAGAAACATTTAACAAGGACCTAGAAGAACTAAAGAGGAAACAAGCAATGATGAACAACACAATAAATGAAATTAAACATACTCTAGAAGGGATCAACAGCAGAATAACTGAGGCAAAAGAACGGATAAGTGACCTGGAAGCTAAAATAGTGGAATTAACTACTGAAGAGCAGAATAAAGAAAAAAGAATGAAAAGAACTGAGGACAGTCTCACAGACCTCTGGGACAACATTAAATGCACGAACATTCGAATTATAGGGGTTCCAGAAGAAGAAGAGAAAAAGAAAGGGACTGAGAAAATATTTGAAGAGATTACAGTTGAAAACTTCCCTAATATGGGAAAGGAAATAGTTAATCAAGTCCAAGAAGCACAGAGATTCCCATACAGGAGAAATCCAAGGAGAAACACGCCAAAACACATACTAATCAAACTATCAAAAATTAAATACAGGGCTTCCCTGGTGGCGCAGTGGTTGAGAGTCTGCCTGCCGATGCAGGAGACACGGGTTCGTGCCCCGGTTCGGGAAGATCCCACATGCTGCGGAGCGGCTGGGCCCGTGAGCCATGGCCGCTGAGCCTGCGCATCTGGAGCCTGTGCTCCGCAATGGGAGAGGCCACAACAGTGAGAGCCCGCGTACCGCAAAAAAAAAAAAAAAAAAATTAAATACAAAGAAAACATATTAAAGGCAGCAAGGGAAAAACAACAAATAACACACAAGGGAATCCCTGTAAGGTTAACAGCTGATCTTTCAGCAGAAACTCTGCAAGCCAAAAGGGACTGGCAGGACATATTTAAAGTGATGAAGGAGAAAAACCTACAACCAAGATTACTCTACCCAGCAAGGATTTCATAGAGATTTGAGAGAGAGAGAGAGACTTCAGCACCACCAAACCATCTTTACAACAAATGCTAAAGGATCTTTTCTAGGCAAGAAACACAAGAAAAGGAAAAGACCTATAATAACATACCCAACACAATTTTTCTTAATTGTTTCTTCCCATTTTCTCATGGGAATAGGAAAAAAGATATCAATAATTACCTTAAATGTAAATGGATTAAATGCTCCCACCAAAAGACACAGACTGGCTGAATGGATACAAAAACAAGACCTATATATATATGCTGTCTACAGGACACACACTTCAGACCTAGGGACACATACAGACTGAAAGTGAGGAGATGGAAAAAGATATTCCATGCAAATGGAAACCAAAAGAAAGCTGGAGTAACAATTCTCACATCAGACAAAATATACTTTAAAATAAAGAATATTACAAGAGACAAAGAAGGACACTACATAATAATCAAGGGATTGATCCAAGAAGAAGATATAACAATTATAAATAACATTAGGAACAAGACAAAGTTGCCCACTCTCACCACTCTTATACAACATAGTTTTGGAAGTTTTCCACAGCCATCAGAGAAGGAAAGGAAATAAAAGGAATCCAAATCCGAAAAGAAGTAGTAAGGCTGTCACTGTTTGCAGATGACATGATACTATAAATAGAGAATCCTAAAAATGCTACCAGAAAACTACTAGAGCTAATCAATGAATTTGGTAAAGATAATTATAACACTGATGAAAGAAATTAAGGAGGACGACACAAATAGATGGAGAGATATACCATGTTCCTGGATTGGAAGAATCAACATTGTGAAAATGACTCTACTACCCAAAGCAATCTACAGATTGAATACCAGCAATCCCACTACTAGGCATATACCCTGAGAAAAACCATAATTCAAAAAGAGTCATGTACCAAAATGTTCATTGCAGCTCTATTTACAATAGCCAGGAGATGGAAACAACCTAAGTGTCCATTATCAGATGAATGGATAAAGAAGATGTGGCACATACATACAATGCAATATTACTCAACCATAAAAAGAAACGAAATTGAGCTATTTATAAGGCGGTGGATGGACCTAGAGTTTGTCATACAGAGTGAAGTAAGTCAGAAAGAGAAGGACATATACCGTATGCTGACACATATATATGGAATAAGAAAAAAAAAATTCATGAAGAACCTAGCGGTAAGACGGGAATAAAGACACAGATCTACCAGAGAATGGTCTTGATGATATGGGGAGAGGGAAGGGTAAGCTGTGACAAAGTGAGAGAGTGGCATGGACATATATACACTACAAACATAAAATAGATAGCTAGTGGGAAGCAGCTGCACAGCACAGGGAGATCAGCTCGGTGCTTTGTGACCACCTAGAGGGGTGGGATAGGGAGGTTGGGAAGGAGGGAGATGCAAGATGAAAGAGATATGGGAACGTATGTATATGTATAACTGATTCACTTTGTTATAAAGCAGAAACTAACACACCATTGTAAAGCAATTATACTCCAATAAAGATGTTAAAAAAAAAAAAGAACATGGTATATCACTCCATCAGTTTTTATCATCTTTAATTTTTTTCATCAGTGTCTTATAGTTTTCTGCATACAGGTCTTTTGTCTCCTTAGATAGGTTTATTCCTAGGTATTTTATTCTTTTTGTTGCAATGGCAAATGGGAGTGTTTCCTTAATTTCTCTTTCAGATTTTTCATCATTAGTGTATAGGAATGCAAGAGATTTCTGTGCATTAATTTTGTATCCTGCTACTTTACCAAATTCATTGATTAGCTCTAGTAGATTACTGGTAGAATCTTTAGGATTCTCTGTGTATGGTATCATGTCATCTTCAAACAGTGACAGCTTTACTTCTTCTTTTCCAATTAGGATTTCTTTTATTTGTTTTTCTTCTCTGATGGCTGTGGCTAAAACTTCCAAAACTATGTTGAATAATAGTGGTGAGAGTGGGCACCCTTGTCTTGTTCCTGATCTTAGTGGAAATGCTTTCAGTTTTTCACCATTGAGAACAATGTTGGCTGTGGTTTTGTCATATATGGCCTTTATTATGTTGAGTTAAGTTCCCTCTATGTCTACTTTCTGGAGCGTTTTTAACATAAACTGATGTTGAATTCTGTCAAAAGCTTTTTCTGAATCTATTGAGATGATGATAAGGTTTTTCTCCTTCAATTTTTAATATGGTGTAACACATTGATTGATTTGTGTATATTGAAGAATCCTTGCATTCCTGGGATAAAGCCCACTTGATCATGGTGCATGATCCTTTTAATGTGCTGTTGGATTCTGTTTGCTAGTATTTTGTTGAGGATTTTTGCATCTATGTTCATCAGTGATATTGGCCTAGAGTTTTCCCTCTGTGTGACAACTTTGTCTGGTTTTGGTATCAGGGTGATATGGTGGCCTCATAGAATGAGTTTGGGAGTGTTCCTCCCTCTGCGATATTTTGGAAGAGTTTGATAAGGATAGGTGTTAGCTGTTCTCTAAATATTTGATAGAATTCACCTGTGAAGCCATCTGGTCCTGGGCTTTTGTGTGTTGGAATATTTTTAATCACTGTCTCAATTTCAGTGCTTGTGATTGGTCTGTTCATATTTTACTTCTTCCTGGTTTAGTCTCAGAAGACTGTTTTTCTAAGCCTTTGTCCACTTCCTCCAGGTTGCCCATTTTATTGGCATAAAGTTGCTTGTAGTAATCTCTCATGATCGTTTTGTATTTCTAGTGTCAGTTGTTACTTCTCCTTTTTCATTTCTAATTCTATTTATTTGAGTCTTCTCCCTTTTTTTCTTGATGAGTCTGGCTAATGGTTTATCAATTTTATCTTCTGAAAGAACCAGCTTTAGATTTATTGATATTTGCTATTGCTTGCTACTTTTCCTTTTCATTTATTTCTGATCTGATCTTTATGATTTCTTTCCTTCTGGTAATTTTGGGGTTTTTTTGGTTCTTCATTTAGTGCTTTAGGTGTAAGGTTAGGTTGTTTATTTGAGATGCTTCTTGTTTGTCGAGGTAGGAATGTATCACTATAAACTTCCCTCTTAGAACTGCTTTTGTTGCATCCCATAGGATTTGGGTCATCATGTTTTCATTGTCATTTGTCTCTAGGTATTTTTTGAGTTTCTCTTTGATTTCTTCAGTGAGCTCTTGGTTATTTAGTAGTGTACTGTTTACCCTCCACGTGTTTGTATTTTTTACAGATTTTTTCCTGTAATTGATATCTAGTCTCATAGCGTTGTGGTCTAAAGATATATTTGATATGATGTCACTTTTCTTCAATTTAGCAAGGCTTGATTTATGTGTGGCCCAAGATATGATCTATCCTGGAGAATGTTCCATGAGCACCTGAGAAGAAAGTGTATTTTGTTGGTTTTGGATGGAATGTCCTGTAAATATCAATTAAGTCCATCTTGTTTAATGTATCATTTAGAGCTTGTGTTTCATTATTTTCATTTTGGATGATCTATCCATTGGTGAAAGTGGGGTGTTAAAGTACCCTTCTATTATTGTGTTACTGTCAATTTCCCCTTTTATGGCTTTTAGTATTTGCCTTATGTATTGAGGTGTTCCTATGTTTGGGTGCATAAATATTTACAATTGTTATTTCTTCTTCTTGGATTGATCCCTTGATCATTATGTAGCATCTGTCTTAGTCTCTTGTAATAGTCTTTATTTTAAAGTCTATTTTGTCTGATATGAGAATTGCTACTCCAGCTTTCTTTTGATTTCCATTTGCATTGAATATCTTTTTCCATCTCCTCACTTTCAGTCTGTATGTGTCCCTAGGTCTGAAGTGTGTCTCTTGTAGACAGAATATATACGGGTCTTGTTTTATTATCCTTTTGGGCAGTCTGTGTTTTGATTGGAGCACTTAATCCATTTACATTTAAGGTAGTCCTCGATATGTATGTTCCCATTACCATTTTCTTAATTGTTTTGAGTTTGTTATTGTAGGTCTTTTCCTTGTCTTCTTTTTCCTGCCTAGAAAAGTTCCTTTAGCATTTGTTGTAAAGCTGGTTTGGTGGTGCTGAACTCTCTTAAATTTTGCTTGGCTGTAAAGGTTTTAATTTCTCTGTCAAATCTGAATGAGATCCTTGCTGGGTAGTGTAATCTTGGTTGTAGGTTTTTCCCTTTCATCACTTAAAATATGTCCTGCCACTCTCTTCTAGCTTGCAGAGTTTTGGCTGAAAGATCAGCTGTTCACCTTATGGAGATTCCCTTGTATGTTATTTGTTGATTTTCCCTTGCTTCTTTTAGTATTTTTTTCTTTGTATTTAATTTTTGCTAGTTTGATTAATATGTGTCTTGGCGTGTTTCGCCTTGGATTTATCCTGTATGGAACTCTGCGCTTCCTGGACTTGATTAACTATTTCCTTTACCATATTAGGAAAGCTTTCAACTATAATCACTTCAAATATTTTCTTAGTCTCTTTATTTTTCTCTTCTTCTTCTGGGACCCCTACAATTCGAATGTTCGTGCATTTACTGTTGTCCCAGATGTCTGTGATACTGTCCTGAATTCTTTTTTTTCTTTTTTCTTTAGTTTGTTCTACAGTAGTTATTTCCACTGTTTTATCTTTCAAGTCACTTATCCGTTCTTCTGCCTCAGTTATTGTGCTATTGAGTCTTTCCAGAGAATTTTTAATTTCATTTATTGTGTTGTTCCTCATTGTCTGTTTGCTGTTTAGTTCTTCTAGGTCCTTGTTAAACGTTTCTTGTATTTTCTCCATTCTATTTTGAAGATTTTGGATCATCTTTACTATCATTACTCTGAAATATTTTTCAGGTAGACTGCCTATTTTCTCTTCATTTGTTTGGTCTGGTGGATTTTTACGTTGCTCCTTCATCTGCTGTGAATTTCTCTGTCTTCTCATTTTGCTTAACTTACTGCGTTTGGGGTCTCCTTTTCACAGGCTGCAGGTTCATAGTTCCCATTGTTTTTGGTGTCTGCTCCCAGTGGGTAAGGTTGGTTCAGTGGCTTGTGTAGGCTTTCTGGTGGAGGGGACTGGTGCCTGTGTTCTGGTGGATGAGCCTGGATGTTGCATTTCTCATGGGCAGGACCATGTCTATTGGTATGTTTTGGGGTTTCTCTGAACTTATGATTTTAGGCAGCCTCCCTGCTAATGGGTGGGGTTGTGTTCCTCTCTTGCAAGCTTTTTGGCATAGGGTGACTAGCACTGTAGCTTGCTGGTCATTGAGTGGAGCTGGGTCTTACGTTGAGGTGGATATCTCTGGGAGAGCTTTCACCATTTGATATTACGTGTGGCTGGGAGGTCTCTGGTGGTCCAATGTCCTGACCTCAGCTCTCCCACGTCAGAGGCTCAGGCCTGACACCCAGCCTGAGCACCAAGACCCTGTCAGCTACAGGGCTCAGAAGAAAAGGGAGAACAAAAGGAAGAAAAAAATAAAATAAAATAAAATAAAGTTATTAAAATAAAAGATAAAGAAAATATTTTTTAAAACAAAAAAATTAAAAAGTAATAAAAGAAAAAGAAAGAAGAGAACCAATCCAAAAAACAAATCCACCAATGATAACAAGCGCTAAAAACTATACTAAAAAAAAAACAAAAAAACGGACAGATAGGACTCTAGGACAAATGGTAAAATCAAAGCTGTACAGAGAAAATCACACCAAGAAGCATGCACCCACACATTCATAGAAAGAGAAAAAGGAAAACACACACACACACACACACACACACACACATATATATAAAGGAAGAGAGCAACCAAATCAATAAACAAATCTAGCAATGATAATAAGCTCTAAATGCTAAACTAAGATAAACATAAAACTAGAGACAAATTAGATGCAGAAAGCAAATCCCAAGTCTACAATTGCTCCCAAAGTCCACTGTCTCAATTTTGGGATGATTCGTCATCTATTCAGGTATTCCACAGATGCAGGTACATCAAGTTGATTGTGGAGATTTAAACCGCTGCTCCTGAGGCTGCTGGGAGAAAGTTGCCTTTCTCTTCTTTGTTTGCACAGCTCCTGATGTTCAGGTTTGGGTCTGGCCCCGCCTCTGCATGTAGGTCGCCCTCTGACATCTGTTTTTCGCCCAGATAGGATGGGGTTAAAGTAGCAGCTGATTCGGGGGCTCTGACTCACTCAGGCCAGGAGCAGGGAGGGATACGGAATGTGGGGTGAGCCTGTGGTGGTAGAGGCCCTTGTGACGTTGCAACAGCCTGAGGTGTGCCGTTTGTTCTCCCAGGGAGGTTGTCCCTGGATCACGGGATCCTGGCAGTGGCGGGCTGCACAGGCTTCTGGGAGGGGAGGTGTGGATAGTGACCTGTGCTTGCACACAGGATTCTTGGTGGCTACAGTAGCAGCCTTAGCATATCATGCCTGTCTCTGGTGTCTGCACTGATAGCCGTGGCTTGCATCCATCTCTGGAGCTCGTTTAGGCGGTGATCTGAAGCCCCTCTCCCCGCACACCTCGAAACAATGGTCTCTTGCCTCTTAGGCAGGTCCAGACTTTTTCCTGGACTCCCTCCCGGCTAGCTCTGATGCACTAGCCCCCTTCAGGCTGTGTTCACACAGCCAACCCCAGTCCTCTCCCTGGTATCTGACCTCTGAAGCCCGAGCCTCAGCTCCCAGCCTCCACCCGCCCTGGCAGGTGAGCAGACAATCCTGTCAGGCTGGTCATTGCTGGTTGGCAGGGTTTCTCTGTGTGGGAATCTCTCCGCTTTGTCCTCTGCATCCCTGTTGCTGCGCTGTCCTCTGTGGCTCCGAAGCTTCCCCACTGCCTACTCCCCGTCTCCACCACTGACGGGGCTTCCTAGTGTGTGGAAACTTTTCCTCCTTCACAGCTCCCTCCCAGAGGTGCAGGTACTGTCCGTATTCTTTTGACTCTGTTTTTTCTTCTTTTTTTGCCCTACCCAGGTACGTTGGGAGTTTCTTGCTTTTGGGGAAGTCTGAGGTCTTCTTCCAGGGCTCAGTAGGTGTTCTGTATGAGTTGTTCCACATGTAGATGTATTTTTGATGTATTTGTGGGGAGGAAGGTGATCTCCATGCCTTACTCCTCCACCATCTTGAAGGTCCCTCCAAGAAATGTAACTTTAATGTTCTATATATGTTCATACAATAAGTTGCTAATCTATGAAAAGGTAATTTTCTGGTGTGAAATTTGGGATTTCTCCTATGTTCATAACTTACCTCATGTAATTTTTTAATAGACTATTGTTTAAGAGCAGTTTAGGTTCACAGCAATTGAGGGGAAGTTACAGACTTCTCCTATACTTCCGGCCCCCATACATACATTGCCTTCCCCATTATCAACATCCCACGATGGAGTGGTACACTTGTTAAAATTTACGTACCTACATCACACAATATTATCACCTAGAGGCGATAGTTTTCATTAGAGTTCACTCTTGGTGTTGTACATTTTATGGGTTTGGATAAATTTATAATGATATATATCCACCATTATAGTATCATATAAAGTAGTTTCACTGTTCTAAAAATTTTCTATGCTTTGCCTATACTTATTCATCTCTCTCTCCTCCTTAAGGCCTTGTAACTACTGATCTTTTTACTGTCTCCATAGTTTGCCTTTTCCAGAATGTCATATAGCTGCAATCATATGTTATGTAACCTGTTCAGACTGGCTTCTTTAATTTAGTGATATGCATTTAAGTTTCCCCCATGTCTTTTCATGGTGACGTAGCTCATTTCTTTTAAGTGCTGAATAATATTCTATTGTTTGGATGTACCAGTTTATTTACCCATCACCAACTGAAGGACATCTTGGTTGCTTCCAAGTTTTGGCAATTATGACAAAGCCTGCTATAATATAAACATCCATGTGCAGGATTTTTGTAAACATAAGTTTTCAACTCCTTTGGCTAAATACAGAGGAATGCAATTGTTGGATCCTATGGTAAGAGTATATTTACTTTTATAAGACAACAGCAAACTCCCTTCAAAAGTGGCTGTACCATTTTGCATTCCTACCAGCAATGAATGAGAGTTCCTATTGCTCTTTGTCAGCATATGGTAGTGTCAGTGTTCTGGATTTTGGCCATTGTAATATGTATATCTGGCACTTATTTGGTGTGACGAGTGGTATCTCATTGTTGTTTTAATTTGGATTTTTACATTGGATTTGGAGTATATTTTCATTTACTTATTTGTCATCTGTAAATCTTTGGTGAGGTGTCTGTTAAGGTCTTTGGCTCAATTTTTTAAATCAAGTTGTTTTCTTACTGTTGAGTTTTAAGGATTCTTTGTATATTTTGGGTAATAGTCCTTTATTAGATATGGGTTTTTTTTGTAAATATTTTCTCCCAATATATGATTTCAATTTTCATTTTCTTTATAATTTTTTTTTTTTTTTTTGCAGTACGCGGGCCTCTCACTGCTGTGGCCTCTCCCGTGGCGGAGCACAGGCTCCGGACGCTCAGGCTCAGCGGCCATGGCTCATGGGCCCAGCCGCTCCGTGGCACGTGGGATCTTCCTGGACCGGGGCACGAACCCGTGTCCCCTGCATCGGCAGGCGGACTCTCAACCACTCCGCCACCAGGGAAGCCCCAATTTTCATTTTCCTGATAGTGTCTTTCACAGAGCAGAAAAATTTAATTTTAATGAAGTCCAACACACCAGTTGTTTCTTTCATGGATTATACCTTTGGTGTTGTATCTAAAAGCTCATTGCCAAACCCAAGATTATCTAGATTTTTCTCCTATGTTATCTTCTAGGAGTTTTATAGTTTTGCATTTTACATTTAGATCTGTGACCCATTTTGAATTAATTTTTATGTAAGTTCTCTATCCAGATTCATTCATGTGAGTACCTAATTGTTCTAGCACCATTTGTTAAAAGAAGACTATCTTTGTTCCATTGTATTACCTCTGCTCCTTTGTCAAAGATCAGCTAACTGTATTCATGTAGCTCTATTTCCGGGTTCTGTTCCATTGATCTATTTGTCTGTTGTTTCACTGATAACACCCTGTCTTGGTTACTGTAGGTTTCAAGTAAGTCTTGAAGTGCAGTACAGTGTCAGTCCTCCGACTTTGTTCTTCGTCTTCAATGTTGTATTGACTATTCTAGGTCTTTTGCCTCTCCATTCAAACTTTAGAGTCAGTTTGCTAATATCCACAAAATAACCTGGTGGGATTTCAATTGGAATTGCACTAGATCTATAGATCAAGTTGGGAAGAAAAGACATCTTGACAATATTGAGTCTTTTTATCCATGAACATGGGCTATCCTCATTTATTTAGTTCTTCTTTGCTGTTTTTCATCAGAGTTTTGTAGTTTTCCTCATATCTATTTGGTTAGATTTACACCTAACTATTTAATTTTGGGGGTGCTAATGCAAATGACAATGTGTAAATGACACTGTGTTTTCAATTTCAAATTCCACTTGTTTATTGCTGGTATATAGGAAAGCAATTGACTTTTGTATATTAACCTTGTATCCTACAACCTTGTTATAATCACTTCTTTGTTCCAGGGTTTTTAGTTTTTTATTCTTTTGGACTTTTTACATAGATAATCATGTTATCTGAAAACAAATTCTTCTTTCCCAACCTGCATACCTTTTACTTCCTTTTTTTGGGGGGGGGGGTCAAACTGCATTAGCTAGTACTTCCAGTATGATCTTGAAAAGCAGTGGTGAGAGGGGACACCCTTGCCTTGTTCCTGATCTTAGTGGGAAAGCTTTCAGTTCCACAGCTGTAGATTTTTTATAGATATTCTTTACAAAACTGAGGAAGTTTCCCTTTGTTCCTAGTTTACTGAGATTTTTTTTATCATGAATGGGTGCTGTATTTTGTCAAATGCTTTTTCTGCATCTATGATATGATTCCCAAATGATTTTTAATGTAGATATTAATAATAAGGTTAGATCACACTTCTGGGTCTGGTGAGTAGCATATAAAGAAAGATATGTTATAAATGTGTTATGCATCTCTCTTTATCTAACCCACCATATAACTGCCAAACGACAATGGTTGAATATTTACTTAACCTGAGATAACAAAGTTAAAATGAGACAGAAAAGTAGAAACCTTTAAGGAGAAATATAAGAATTCTATCAGAAATACACTAAAAACTAAAGCAAACATTTAAAATTACTATTAAAAGCTTTTCAGATATTAATCACCACCAATATTCCTACCTTTTGGACAAGAAATGACCAAATGATACTAGAAATTTTTTCAAGAACTCATGGAGTGCTTCTAAAATCGTATCCTCATAGTGTACCATAAAGAAAGTCTCAACAAATATTAAGAATCAATATCATATAGACCATGATCTGTGGTCTCTATTTAACCAGATTAGAAATTAGTAATAATAAGGAGCCTAAATACCCATGTATTGGGGAATTTGAAATTAGACTTCTAAAAAATTCATGGATCAAAAAATAGATCATAATGAATGTTTCATTTTACATGTATAAATTTGGGCATTTATAACCAATCCTCTCCCTCATTTGCTGTAGATTAGCAAAAAACCTCTGCTACTTGGCAGAAGTAAAACCTTGAGTATTTGAAGAGAAACATATGCTGCATACGTTGCTCTCCAAAGCGAGATATGTGGCTTGAGACAGACTCCCTCTGGCCTTTTCTTAAACCTATCCAAAAAATCTACACATTAACCTAAAATACAAGACTTTATCCTTCCTGCAAGCACAACTTAGCTTTGGGTTAGCTAAAGTATGCTTAACTTCCCTCCCTGACTTCATGTTTAGTGCATAGGTGGTAAAATTGGTAATGAAGAATAGAAATAAATAGTCAACATTAGGTTATTATGCCTCAAACTGTAGTCTGAGTTCCCTGAGAAAATCTGCTTTTTAAAGTAGCTGAACATGTCTTTCTTCAAATATACCTCTAAATCCTTAATATTTCAAACACTTCAATTAGTACAGTTTTTTTCACCAAACCAACATGACATCAGATAATATTTAATATCTTTAGAAAAATCCACTTAGCTATGAGTTACAAATGTTTTACTATAAATCCTAAGAAGCACATTCTGTAATAATCTGAAATTATGTCTTCTTTTTACTCTAAAGTGAGTTTACATAGCTCTGGTTGTTACACAGCTAAGAGTTATTTTTAAAATCCCTGCAGGTCTTACCTAGTACACATTCCTAAATAGAAATAAATAATGTTCTTGTCCCTCCAGAGTTTATAATTTATTAAATAATCCTAGACTGGGGTAAAACCCCTCTTCTTCAAAGTTGTAAATCTTTTGATAGCTAAATCAGTCCATGTAAGAGAACAAGCGAAATAGCAAGGTGACAGAAGAGGAAGTAAAACTGAAAAACAACAAACAATTAGACATGACTAATTGGCCACACTGCATCCCATTAATTTTACTTAAAGTTCCTATAGTGTTAGAACAAATGACATTAAACAACCAAAGAGTAACACTGTTTCTTGTTCTAAAACTCTCAGGACCCACATACAATAACTAAGGTCTCATCATGTACACTGGTTTGTAGAATGTGGAAAAGATGTGATCATTCTTTCAGAGGTGTTTAAATATCAATAAGTCAATAAGGATTTATTGAAAACATACTGTGCAAAATAGTGTATTAGGCAATGGGGAAAATAAAGGAAAACATAAGACTCTCCTACCTTGAAGTGCTTACAATCTACTTGGGAAGATAAGATTTTCATGAAGAAAGACAGAGGGAGAGGGAGGGACTGAGAAGGAAGACAAGGAGACAGAGAAAGAGAGGCGTAATACAATGTATAAGATTTATGACAAGATATAATTCATTGCTAAATTTTGTAAGAAAGATTAAAAGTGATATGGAAATTCAGGAAAGATGAGAGTTTGTAAAGTTGAAAATACCTTCCCAATCTTTGGAAATTCTTGTACTTTTATGCCCCTGTGAGCAAGGTTATTAAATTCCATTTCATCAGATCTTCAAGTTAAATTTATATATTTAATTCCACCTCTAGTCACACAAGCACTCTTTCCTCTCCCTTCTTTGCCTACTCATCCTTGAGTACTCATTTCTTTTGGAAAGACTGTCTTTCCTTTCCCACCATCATGTATACTTTTTCTTTCTTCCTGGTCTCTCAGATGAACTTCAGCATATGGTATCAGCTACAGATGGATGCTTCAACAGCACCCTGTGCATTCTTTGTCCCAAAAAGGTAATCATAGTAAAACGTGATAAATGCCATGCATCTTTCCTACGAGACCATAAGTTCCAAGACTGCAGATAACACATTTACCTTTGATTTTTATTCTTTTCCTAGCATCTATTACAGTTCCTGGCTTAATAAGTATCTTCTGAATAAATGAATGTTCAATAATATGTATCCTGTAAAGAGGATGTGGCATATATATACAATGGAATATTACACAGCCATAAAAAGGAACGAAATTGAGTTATTTGTAGTGAGGTGGATGGACCTAGAGACTGTCATACAGAGTGAAGTAAGTCAGAAAGAGAAAAACGAATACCATATGCTAACACATATATATGGAATCTAAAAAAAAATAAATGGTTCTGAAGAACCGCGGGGTGGGACAGGAATAAAGAGGCGGACATAGAGAATGGACTTGACATGGGGAGGGGAAAGGGTAAGCTGGGACGAAGTGAGAGAGTGGCATGGACTTATATATACTACCACATGTAAAATAGATAGCTAGTGGGAAGCAGCCGCATAGCACAGGGAGATCAGCTCGGTGCTTTGTGACTACCTAGAGGGGTGGGATAGGGAGGGTGGGAGGGAGACACAAGAGGGAGGGGATATGGGGATATATGTATAGCTGATTCACTTTGTTATACAGCAGAAACTAACACAACATTGTAAAGCAATTAAACTCTAATAAAGATGTTAAAAAAAATGTTTCCTGGCCTTTAAAGTAAACAATATTCAGAAGAAAATAGCAGTATAGTTTTCTAACATACCATTTGAAGGGCTGAAAGTTCTTCTGTTAGTCGAGAAATCTGTACATTATATTGTTTTCTTGTGTTTGCAACCTGTAAATTAAGATATCTATGAATTATTTAGGTCTACAGTAAAAATAATTAACATCCAATAAAAACATTTAGAATAATAATTTTGATAAAATATAACTTTTAGGGCATAAAGGATAAGCACACGATGTATTAGAGAGTCAAGTAATTTATCATAACAGTGGAAGTAAGTGAACAGGATGATGTCTCCTAAAGTGTTTGTCAAATTTTGGTCTTTATAATGGGTTCTCTTTCAATTAAAATTTACCATATTAGAAACGAAAACAGAAAATTTCAAAATATTTACTTATTAATCCCTTTATAAATAATTACTAAAGTCATTACAGGTTAACATAAAAAATACACTTTTGTGAAAATATGTGTATTATCCAAAAATTAAAAAAATTTTAGAAAAGTGTTATTAGTTTACATTTTTGCAAATTTCCTTAATGTCTATGGCTTAATAGAAGATAGCTAGACTCTCATATCTATTTCCATGTTCAAGCTGTTGTGTTGTTGCATACCATCAACTTCTGGAAGACAACCCTGCAAAGTCATGAGAGAATGACTGTGAAAAAAGCAAACTGTTTTACTATAATTATGAAAGTAGGTATGATTTTGCAGACCACCTGAACAATACTTTGAGATCTGCTACCACAGAGCAAGTCAGGAGAAAAACTGAAATATACACTAAAAATGTAATTAATAACTTTTAAGGCACTTTTGTTTTATAAACAGAAGAATATTTTTATAGTACACATATTTCAGTGCCACATTATAAGAAAAGCCCTTACTTTAATTAGCAGTTAAATATCTTCAGAAATAGCAGAATTTATGTGTACAGAGTAATTTCAAGAATTAGTCACATCTCCTCAGGGTGGCTCCTAAGACAATATTTTTTTCTAATATCTACTCATGTTTTTAAAAAATTTATTTATTTATCTTTGGCTGTGTTGGGTCTTTGTTGCTGTGCACGGGCTTTCTCTAGTTGTGGTGAGCGGGGGCTACTCTTCGTTGCAGTGTGCGGTCTTCTCATTGTGGTGGCTTCTCTTGTTGCGGAGCACAGGCTCTAGGCGTGTGGGCTTCAGTAGTTGTAGCTCGTGGGCTCTAGAGCTCAGGCTTAGTAGTTGTGGCACACGGACTTAGTTGCTCCGTGGCATGTGGGATCTTCCCAGACCAAGGTTCGAACCTGTGTCCCCAGCATTGGCAGGCAGATTCTTAACCACCGCCACTGGGGAAGTCCCTACTCATGTTTTTAAAAAGACCATGAAGAATATTGATCCTGATGATATATCATCAGTACACATTTATGACCCAAAGGTTTTTGGAAATTTTATAGCATCTTATAAAATGGATTATTTCTCAAACATGATGTAAACCTTCTGTAGAACATTTACAACACTGCTATATACTTTAGTTAATTAAACTAGAGTTATCTTTTGGAAGGCCTGCCGAGCATATTATATGTGGGTCCATTTCCGTTCCATTTTAGGTTATAATTTAATGTAGCTTTTCCTATGAAAAATTATATTAAAAATCAACCCACCCTATTTACAGGTCAGTGACAATCACAGTTAGCATTTATTGAGATTTAATGTGTTATGAACTGTCCAGAGTGCTTTATGTGTTATTATCTCATTAATTCTCACAACAACATGATGAAGCAGTTATTATCCCCATTATAGATAAGGAATATTCAAGCTGAAACTAAGTCATGAAGGTTCCTAGAATAAAATAATTTTGGTTCTTATAAGCCCAATCATGTCTGTCTGTCTCTCACATAGTTTTTTAAAAGTGTTCTTTTTAGTATCTAGAAATGATGCAGATAACATGAGGGCTTATGATCATAATAGTATATATATTTTGAAATCACTTATGTTAATAATTTCATATAGTCTTTATGAATATGTAGGAAAGCATATTAATGTAAATATTACAATAAAAATGAAAACAGGAATTTCTACTTTTGCTAATCCATCTATCTGACAAAATATCAAATTAAAAATTACAACCAAGGCTTTTTGAAGAAGTGGCTGGCTGATTCTAGGTCTGAGGCAAGGAAAGTACAAGATGAGAAATATCATTTATCCAGGAAAACTAGAGAGACAAATTGAGAATAAAAATGAAGACTGATGGCAATGAATCATGAAATAAAAAAATAAAAATGAATCCATCATAACAAACAAAGGGGGCAGGACTCTAGCCCTAACCAAAAAATAACAACTAATAAATGTATAGAAAGATTGACAGAATTAGAATTTCTAATTACCCAATATATTTATTTATTTTAGACAAGGATTATCAATGGATGACAAAACCACTGGATGAAAGATTCTGGTGGAAGAAGATAGCTGCATGGTCTTCAAGTACCTTCCCCAATTATTCATAAAGTATAAAATGGAAAGATCTGGTCTTAACACCTTAATCATGTGGTCAAGCTTAGCATCATCAATGTACAACTGACATTACAGCTTCCTGATGTGATGAAGTGGGATGTAGGTATACATATCACTCTGCCAGAAATGACCTGAATCTAATCAAAACGAAACAGTCACATGAATCCAAACGTGGAATATTCTGAAGGATTCTACAAAGGATTCTTTGTCATATACAAAGGAAGGCAGGGGACTGGGTTAAATTGAGGGAGACTACAGAGACGTGGTAGTCAAATACAACGATGCATAAACATGGATTGGATCCTGAATTTTAAAGACCAAACAGCTATAAACAATATTTTAGGGAAATTCGAGTGTGAATTGAAGTAATGTTGATTTTTTTTAAGACATGGTAATTGTGGTGTGGTTGTGTAGCAAAATGTCCTTTTTCTGGGGAAACAGATGACAAGATGAAGTGTCATGAGGCCTGCAGTCTATGTCTGAATGTTTGGCACAAGGGAAGAGTGTGTATGTAACACAAAGAGAGATGGAATGGGTGTAGCAAGACACTAAGAGTTTTCTGGGTGAGAGGTAAATAAGTGTTCATTATACAGCTCTTTCCTTTCTATGGGTTTGAAAATTTCTAAAAATAAAAAAAATACAAAATTCACGAGAAACAATTTCTCATAGTGATTGAGAGTAGAGCTCATCGGCAACCCAGTTCTGCTACTTCCTAGAGGTGGAACCCTAAGCAAGTTAGTTAACTACTCTGTTTTTCAGTTTTTTCATCTTTAAAATGGGTTTTTGTGGTTTCTTCCTCCTAAACTCACTTTACACTTTTTAACTTTACCACACCACTTATGAATTAATTCATATCCATACCAGAGGAAAAGGCAAATAAATGTATGTCTTCCCTCTCTCTTTATATGAAAGCAAACTTATATTTCCAAGACAGTTTTAACTTTCATAAGGCTTGCAATTCAAACTAAGAAACAACTCATTGCTTTAACACAAAAAAATAAGATTTAGTCTTGATAATCGAATTGCAAACAACAACACAATTCACAAATCATATAGGTATCTGCATGATGCGATTGAAACAACGCTAGGCTCAGCATAGCAAGGAGAAGGTGTGAGTCTAAGTTCTGGCTTTAATTAGTGTACAATCTTGAGCTAGCCAATAACCTCTCATGGGTTTCAGCTTCATTACAAATAAAATAAGAGGTTAAAGCAGATTTCTCTTGTACTCCAGTCCTAAGATACTGCAAGTAACAGTAGGTTTTCTTCTCTTGCTTCTTGTATGTTCTAAGTTTCTTTTTGACCCTTCTTCTTTACATCATACTTCAGGTGTGTTAATCTTCACTATATTCCTAGCCTAAATCTCTCTCCTTCCCACTTGCCCTACCCCCTACCTCTACCTCACCCCGGCACCAATGTTAGGGGCTACTATCATGAGATGATTTTTATTTGAAATTTAGCACAATTGATACAATCAGCTGACAAATAATTACCTAGGTCCACAAGGCAAAAACTCAGGTAGTATCTACTCTTAAGCTGTGAAATTCTGTAAAATTTTGAATTTTAAATATAATTAAAACCCCCTTACTTCCTTCCTGGTTCTTATGGCAGCATCTTGCACAAGCCGAGAAACTGTTTCTTTCATTTTCTCTATATCTTCTTCTTTTTGCTTCTCCTCAAGCAGAGCCTTCAGAAAATAATAATTTGATGTTATTATAGGTCACATCGTTATTAACAGAGATTATGTAATAAATGGGTAAAAACCTATCCACTAATCACTTTCTTGGAAGCATACCTCTTATGCGAAACTTCTGAGACATCTCCACTTTGAGATGTTGCCTAAGTTATGAATGATATTTATTTTCCTTAACCTCCTCACTGACCTTGTCCTAACTAAAAATTTATTCTTTTCCTTTGATATTTGTTTCAGCCAGTACCATCACTCTTCTAATCTCTACGGCTGGGAATTTAGGATTATTTTAAAATTTTCTCCTTTATTCCCTATGTAAAATAAATAATCAAATCTAAATATTATATTCTTGGAAAAATCTCTTAGATTTCCCTTTCTTTCCATTATTTGGTTTTATTCAAATTATGTCCCTTGTCACCTCATACCTCCATCACTGTAGACACCACCTACTTCCTCTCCATGAAATTTCTAACCAACCAATCATTTTCACCTAAAAAACCAACCAATCATTTTCACCTAAAAAATACTCTTATAAGCCTAGTTCTGTTGTCAGTCACATCCCATTTCTTTGCTTCCCTGTGGAGCAAAACTCCTCTAAAGTCTGCACTTGCTCATTTCCAAACCTTTCTGTTATGTTCACTCTAATCAGGCTTTCACCGTCCATGATCTCTATACTGCTAACCCATGAGAGTCAATTTTGCATAATTATCTTATTGATCTGTCAAACAGCACTTGAGATAATGGATTACTTTCTTTTCTTTGTTTTACTTTCTATACTTGACTTTTAGCACACCCTAGTATTGGTTTTCCTCTTAACTCACTGATTATTCCTTTTGAGTCTGCAATGCCATTTCTTCCTCTTCTCCTGAACCTCTCTATTATTGAACTACCCAAGTCTTAGTCCTTGGTCCTTTTCTCTATCCACATCCACCCCTTGGTGGTCTAATCCAATCTCGCAGTTTTAAATACCATTTATATGCTGAAAAGTCCCAAGTTTACATGTCTAGTTCAAATATCTTCCTGAGCGTGGAACTCCTCCAATTTTAGGTTTGAATGAATCTTTTTTTCTTTTTTTTAATAAATATCATTATAGAGTAAGCAGCTCCGTGTTCTGATCCCACTATCTTGCAAAGATACCATACACATTCTTATCTCTGTTTTTGCTGTTTAATAAATTTCCTCCTACTTAAATAGGTAAGCTAGGGAGAAGTAATAGCTGTTTTGATATAACAATCTTGTCATGGAGAATGGGACAACGGGGAAAAGGGAAGTTTCATAAGAAACTATGGTAAGGTTGTGCTTCCTACCTGTTTTGTATGATTGGTTAAGAGAACTTCTTGGAACAAGCAACTGAAGGTGGGAAGCCTCTGGCAATTAAGCAGTAAGTCAAGAGGGAACTTAATACTGTAGCCATAAACAGGCAATTTACAGTTCAAGTCCAATTTGTGGACTTGAGACTTGGATGAGAAGACTTAAGGGACAGGAATGAGTATTATTACTACTACCTTCTCTGTCCATTGTGCTCCACACAAAATATTCATCTTTATGACCTGATGTTAAGAATGCTCACAGGCTTTGGAGGAGAGAGAGAAACAATTCTGCCCTGTTCTTAATTTTTCTACTTAACTTAGGCGTTTAGACGAATTCCCAAGCATATTATGTATTTTGTGCCTTTCATCCATTCTACAAGATCACAGAAGGGAATAGTATCTGAAAGGTATAAAAAGCACCTTAGCACTCCCCAGAGCTTAGAGTTGGATAATTGTTTCTTTTTTATTTCTGAGTAGCTTCTTACCATGCAACTTATAGCTTGTTTTATTTTTAATAGTTCTCTTGGAAAACCATCTATCATGTAAAAAAGAAAACATAAACAAAACAAAGTATTTCCTTTGTAATCCCCATATGTCCCAGTGGAGTACTATGTATACACTATGAATTCAGTAAATATTGATTAAATGAAATAATAATTTAATGATTGCTTCGTAAGGGAGCCAGCAACATTAAAAACATCACTAATCATTACAGAAATGCAAATCAAAACTACAATGAGGTGTCACCTCACACCGGTCAGAATGGCCATCATCAAAAAATCTACAAACAATAAATGCTGGAGGCGGTGTGGAGAAAAGGGAACCCTCTTGCACTGCTGGTGGGAATGTGAATTGGTACAGCCACTATGGAAAACAGTATGGAGGTTCCTTAAAAAACTGCAAATAGAACTACCATACAACCCAGCAATCCCCCTACTGGGCATATACCCTGAGAAAACCATAATTCAAAAAGAGTCATGTACCAAAATGTTCATTGCAGCTCTATTTACAATAGCCAGGAGATGGAAACAACCTAAGTGTCCATCATTGGATGAATGGATAAAGAAGATGTGGCACATATATACAATGGAATATTACTCAGCCATAAAAAGAAACGAAATTGAGCTATTTGTAATGAGGTGGATTGACCTAGAGTCTGTCATACAGAGTGATGTAAGTCAGAGAGAGAAAGACAAATACTGTACACTAACACATATATATGGAATTTAAGAAAAAAAAATGTCATGAAGAACCTAGGGGTAAGACAGGAATAAAGACACAGACCTACTAGAGAATGGACTTGAGGATATGGGGAGGGGGAATGGTAAGCTGTGACAAAGTGAGAGAGTGGCATGGACATATATACACTACCGAACATAAAACAGATAGCTAGTGGGAAGCAGCCGCAGAGCACAGGGAGATCAGCTCGGTCCTTTGTGACCACCTAGAGGGGTGGGATAGGAAGGGTGGGAGACGCAAGAGGGAAGAGATATGGGAACATATGTGTATGTATAACTGATTCACTTTGTTATAAAGCAGAAACTAACACACCATTGTAAAGCAATTATACTCCAATAAAGATGTAAAAAAACCCCACAAAACTATTTTGTGACTTCTATAAACTAAATACCATTAAATGAAAGTGGTAAAAGATGTGACATGTGGTAGCATAGTAATCACAATTATTAGAGGGTTAAAAAAAAAGGAGCAGTGACATGAAGGCTCCTGTTAATAAATCTTTATAGTTAATTTAATTCCTGTCAATTAAGCTTCTGCTCTATTAGAGTAATTGTGTAAGTAATGAAGGCGAAATAAAGATTAATAAGATTCATCTGATTCAAGTGACTAAAATATAGAGTATACATACTGCGGTAAGTACTTTAACAGATTTTTTTTTAAAAAGTATAAGACTACAGGGGATGAAGATTAGTTACACAAGGATTGGCGACATAAAAAACATCTAATGAAAGTTTTAGGAGAGGGTTGACATTTTATCATATTTTATGATGTTAAGTCTTAACATCAAGAATGTATCAATAGCATGCCTATTAATGGTGAGCAATTTCATTTTTATGCATTAATTCTGTAGTTACTGAGTCCCTTACTATCAGGTCATAAGGGGGAATGTTCAGTATTTCATTATTTTATTTACTATCTACTTATTATTATTTATAAACATGGTTACTAGTTTTCTTACCTGATTTTTTTGAAGGTTAGCTTCTTCTAGGAGTTGCATGCTATTTCTGGCTCTTACAATAGCTTCGTATTTCTCATTTTCTAATTCATAGCACTTTGCTTGTAAGTCTCTGGTCTGTTTTTCCAAATGTATTTTTTCTGCTCTTAATTGGGTAGCTTCTTGGATTGTCACACATAACCTAAAAATTAATAGTAATGTTGAGAAAGTTAAATATTTTTAAAAAGGAGGGAGATAAGGAGATTTACAGAGTATCTATTACAGGACAGGCATTATTCCAGTTACTTTCATATGTATCTTCTCATTTGATTCACAGAAAAGTTCTGTAAAGTAGGTTTCATTATTTCCATTTAAAAGAATAACAAACAGACCCAGAGAGCTTAAACATTTAATTAAGGTCATATGAATAATGAGCAGTGGGACTTAGACTGAGCCTAGATATTATGACTCTGATTATGTTACATTTTCTACACTTTCCTACCTATGTTAACTCATACTGTCTTATACAGTTACATGACAGTGTTATAAAGCAAATCCTTAAAGAATAAGTTGTTCTTTCTATTTATATGGTCTTTTTGTCTTTTAGGTTTTTACTTGGCTCCCCTTTACTACTCTCTACCCAGGTAACCCTTGTTAACTTACTAATGTATATCTTTGAATATTTTTCTCCATGTTCACAAAATCATATGATTCTTATACACACACACATATACACATAAATATACATACACAGTATATACACATCAATCCACAGGTTTTTAAACACAATTTTTCGTGTTATAAAAATTAAGATCATAGTACATACCCTTTTCTGCACTTGCTTTTTTTATTCAATAACACCTTGTAAAAATCCCTTCAAGCAATACATCCAGAAACCCTTTCCTTTCCTAGTCTGACGGATGCAACTTCTCCTCACTGTTAATTTGTATTCACTGTTAATTTGTATCTCCCTAATTACTGGAGAGTTTAGGCATATTTTAGAAGTTTGCTAGCTATGTGAATTGTCTTTCAATTTCCTCCTCATATCCTTTGCCTACTTTTTCCTGATGGCTTATTAACTTTGCTTGTTCCTTTATAAGAACTTTTTGAATATTAAGATATTTAACCCTCAGTCTGTTCTGTACACTGCAAATATTTTTTCCCAAATCTACTTTTTTGTTGTGGCCTATTGACTCTATTTAGGAAATCTTTATTACACTAAAAATGCTCACTTGAATACAGCTAAATTTGACTATTTTTTTCAACATCTGGGATTTCAGTTTTTATAAAGATGATCTCGTTTATCCATAGATGGTTAATGTAAGCTCCTAGATTTCCTCAAAAAAATGTTATGACTTTAATATTTTTACCTGTAAATCTTTAATCAATCTGGAATTTACTTCTGAATGTGCTATAAGACAGCAGTCCAATTTAACTTTCTTCCAGATTGATAGCCAGTTGTATGAGTACCATTAGTAACTGATGAATTGAAATAACCCCTTATATCTAAAATGTGCAAATGTCATGATTTACTTATCAACTGTCACGATTCACTGATCTATTTGTCTAGTCTAGGCCCAAGTCATATTAACTTGATTATAGTGGCTTTATAATATGTTCTGATATGTTCTGGTAAGACAGTTCCTCCCTTGCATTACATATGTTTCTTTGTTTTTTTCCAGGCATTTCTTTTCTAAGTGGTGGCATGAGAAGCCATAATGAACGTAACTGTATTTTCATTGTCACCCTTGCATTTCCCAGCTTTTGCATCACACATTTAGCTCTCCTATTATTTGCCATATTTAGGTTTATTAATGTTGTACCTCTTTCAAAATGGTGATTTATTTTTTCATTACATAAGGTCCCTCTTTACTCTATTTACTGTTTTTCCCATTAAACCCTACCTTATGTAATATTAATATTGTCATTCCTGCTTTCCTTTTGTTTACAGTTAACATTCTCCACTAACACCTTTATTTTAAATTGAAAACAAATCTTCATCTTTCCCTTCTTGATACCTTTGTTCTAGTTCATTTACTCTTTAAGGTATTTTCTAAAATAACACATTACTAGGCTTTAATCAAAATCTACAGGTCTCAAAAACAAACAACCCAATCCAAAAATGGGCAGAAGGCCTAAATAGACATTTCTCCAAAGAAGATATACAGAATGCCAACAAACACATGAAAGAATGCTCAACATCATTAATCATTAGAGAAATGCAAATCAAAACTACAATGAGATATCATCTCACACCAGTCAGAATGGCCATCATCAAAAAATCTAGAAACAATAAATGCTGGAGAGGGTGTGGAGAAAAGGGAACACTGATGCAAGAGGGAAGACATATGGGAACATATGTATATGTATAACTGATTCACTTTGTTATAAAGCAGAAACTAACACACCATTGTAAAGCAATTATACCCCAATAAAGATGTTTAAAAAAAAAAAATCTACAGGTCTCTGCTTTCTAACGGAATACAGTCCTCTCATACTGTAATGATTTACGTCATGACATGCTTCACTCCAGCTTACTTTGGTTAAAGCACTGTGGTAGAAGATGAAGCAATCTCTACCTCTCCCACAGAGGTACAGGACATCTGGCACTTTACTATCACAGTTCACCCATTCACTTCACCATAGCCTCTTGGGGGCCAGGCAGAGGAGGTGGACTCATGAAGGGTTTATGCCATCTTCATCTCCCAAGAGTCCATGTGTCTCGACAGGGCAAGCTTTGTTTAGGACTCTGTGAATTCCAATCTTCAGTCAAGGCACTCTGACACTCACCTCCAGGCTTCACACCCACACATGTCAGAAAAAGCCTTGAAACTAAAGGATTTACATGTATTTAACAGTCCATCAGCCACAGCAACCATGTGGCTCTGAAAAGTCACACTGGTGTTAGGGGTGGAGTTATAGGAAAGTAGATTCAGATCATCGCTTCATAATTTAAAGGTTTCCATAATTTTATAACATAAAAGACGTACTACGCCTGTTATTATTCTCATAAAGCACTTCTATATCCTCTATAGCCAAATCTTATATGAATCCTTTCTTTCAACTTACTTAAATTGGGCCAAATTCCGGCTCTATAATAATAGTAACAACAATGATAATAGCAAACACCTGTAAGAACATTCTTTGTGCTAGGTACTTTACATATGTTAAAGAAAACATAATCTTCAACATCTTCAATGATGCTATGAAATAAGTTATAGCATTAGCCTATGAGGTAGGATATGAGATTATATCCATATAAATTATGAGGTAGGTTAAATCATTATATTTATTTTATAGAGAAACGGAAGAACAAAAAGGGTAAGCAATGTGTTCAAGGTTATTGATCTAGTTACTGGTGAAGCTGGAGTCTGAACTCAGTCAGTTTGGGTCCAGAGTCAGTGTTCTTAACAAATATGCTATACTGCCAAACAGAAACTTCCACCTAAGGACGTCCACTCTCACCACTATTATTCAATGCAGTCTTGGAACTCCTAGCCACGGCAATCAGAGAAGGAAAAGAAATAAAAGGAATCCAAATTGGAAAAGAGGAATTAAAAATGTCACTGTTTGCAGATGACATGATACTATAGATAGAAAATCCTAAAGGTGCCACCAGAAAACTACTAGAGCTAATAGATGAATTTGGTAAAGTTGCAGGATACAAAATTAATGCACAGAAAACTCTTGCATTCCTATACACGAATGAAGAAAAATCTGAAAGAGAAATTAAGGAAACACTCCCATTTACCATTGCAACAACAACAACAAAAAATACCTAGGAATAAACCTATCTAAGGAGGTAAAGGACATGTACTCAGAAAACTATAGGATACTGATGAAAGAAAGCAAAGATGACACAAACAGATGGAGAGATATACCATGTTCTTAGATTGGAAGAATCAACAGTGTGAAAATGACTATACCACCCAAAGCAATCTACAGATTCAATGCAATCCCTATCAAATTACCAACAGCATTTTTCACCGAACTAGAACAAAAGATTTTACAACTTGTATGGAAACACAAAAGACCCCAAATAGCCAAAGCAATCTTGAGAAAGAAGAACGGAGCTGGAGGAATCAGGCTCCCTGACTTCAGGCTATACTGAAGCCAGAAGCTACACAAAGCTATACAAAGCCAAAGTAATCAAAACAGTATGGTACTGGCACAAAAACAGAAATATAGATCAATGGAACAGGATAGAAAGCCCAGAGATAAACCCACGCACCTATGGTCTCCTAATCTATGACAAAGGAGGCAAGAATGTACAATGGAGAAAAGACAGTCTCTTCAATAAGTGGTGCTGGGAAACTGGACAGTTACATGTAAAAGAATAAAACTAGAACACTCCCTAACACCACACACAAAAATAAACTCAAAATGAAATAAAGACCTAAATGTAAGACCAGACACTATAAAACACTCACAGGAAAACAGGGAAGAACATTCTTTGACAAATCACAGCAAGATCTTTTTTCACCTACCTCCTAGAGTAATGAAAATAAAAACAAAAATAAACAAATGGGACCTAATGAAACTTAAAAGCTTTTGCACAGCAAAGAAAACCATAAACGAGATGAAAAGACAACCCTCAGAATGGGAGACAATATTTGCAAATGAAGCAGCTGACAAGGGATTAATCTCCAAAGCATACAAACAACTCATGCAGCTCAATATCAAAAAAACAAACAACCCAATCAAAAAATGGGCAGAAGACCTAAATAGACATTTCTCCAAAGAAGACGTACAGGTAGCCAAGAAGCACATGAAAAAATGCTCAACATCACTAATTATTAGAGAAATGCAGATCAAAACTACAATGAGGTATCACCTCACACCGGTCAGAATGGCCATCATCAAAAAATCTACATACAATACAGGCTGGAGAGGGAGTGGAGAAAAGGGAAGGAACCCTCTTGCACTGTTGGTGGGAATGTAAATTAATACAACCTCTGTGGAAAACAGTATGGAGGTTCCTTAAAAAACCAAAACTAGAACAACCATATGACCCAGCAATCCCACTACTGGGCATATACCCTGAGAAAACCATAATTCAAAAAGGCACATGCACCCGAATGTTCATTGCAACACTATTTACAAAAGCCAGGTCATGGAAACAACCTAAATGTCCATTGATAGATGAATGGATAAAGAAGATGTGGTACATATATATACAATGGAATATTACTCAGTCATAAAAAGGAACAAAACTGGGTCATTTGGAGAGATGTGGATGGACCTAGAGTCTGTCATACAGAGTGAATTAAGTCAGAAAGAGAAAACACAAATATCGTATATTAACTCATACATGTGGAATCTAGAAAATGGTACAGATGAACCTATTTGCAGGGCAGGAATAGAGACGCAGATGTAGAGAATGGACGTGTGGACATGGTGGGGGGAAGAGGGGGATGGATGAACTGGGAGATTGGGATTGACATATAAACACTACTATGTGTAAAACAGATAACTAGTGGGAACCTGCTGTATGGTGCAGGGAGCTCTGTGGTGACCTAGATGGGTGGGATTGGGGGTGGGGTGGGAGGGAGGTCCAAGAGAGGGAATATACGCATACATATAGCTGATTCATACAGCAGAAACTAAAACAACATTGTAAAGTGACTATACCCCAATGAGGAAAAAAAAAAAGAAACTTCCACCTAAATTACGATTCAGATCTATGTATCTATCTATAACTATATAGCAAGGCGCTGTCATTTCAAGTTAAGTTGGTGGTGAGAAAACATAACAAAACCCAGAGTAAACAGATAACTAGTGGGAACCTGCTGTATGGTGCAGGGAGCTCTGTGGTGACCTAGATGGGTGGGATTGGGGGTGGGGTGGGAGGGAGGTCCAAGAGAGGGAATATACGCATACATATAGCTGATTCATACAGCAGAAACTAAAACAACATTGTAAAGTGACTATACCCCAATGAGGAAAAAAAAAAAGAAACTTCCACCTAAATTACGATTCAGATCTATGTATCTATCTATAACTATATAGCAAGGCGCTGTCATTTCAAGTTAAGTTGGTGGTGAGAAAACATAACAAAACCCAGAGTACTGAAGGGAAGTTTGCATATTGAACATTATCACCTGCCAGACTCTTTCTTCAGGTTTTGGAATACACTCAGGCTTGTGTACTTCCATTCCCAGCCCACGTCAAAAGACTGATGGATCGTACTCTGGAGAAATTGGCTCAAGAAAGAGCACCCTCAGATTCTGATATCTGGGGACTGCCCAAGGAAAAAGCCAGCTCACTGCCTAAACATAATACAGTATGTTTGCCAGACTATAAGCCCACCTATACATACCTACCTACCTGTCTATTTTTGGTGTCTTACTTTTTAAAATAATTGAGATATAATTGACATACAACATTACAGTCAACCCCCATACCTGTGGTTTCCACATTACAGGATTCAATCAACCAGAATGAAAATATTAAAAAAAAATTTCCGAAAAGTAAAACTTAAATTTGCTGTGCACCGGCAATTATTTACATAGCATTTATATTGTATTAGTAAGTAATCTAGACATGATTTAAAGTATACAGGAGGAGGGGCTTCCCTGGAGGCACAGTGGTTGAGAGTCTGCCTGCCGATGCAGGGGACATGGGTTCGTGCCCCGGTCTGGGAAGATCCCACATGCCGCGGAGCAGCTGGGCCCATGAGCCATGGCCGCTGAGCCTGCGGGTCCGGAGTCTGTGCTCCCCAACGGGAGAGGCCACAACAGTGAGAAGCCCGTGTACCGCCAAAAAAAAAGTATACAGGAGGATGTGCATAGGTTATATACAAACACTGTATCATTTTATATAAGGGACTTGAACATCCACGGATTTTGGTATCCACAGGGGTCTTGGATCCAAAACCCAGTGGATACTGAGGGACAATTGTGTATTAGTTTCAGGTATAAACATAATAATTCAGTATTTGCATATATTTTGAAATAATCACCACAATAAGTCAAGTTGATATCACCACATATATACAATTACAATTTTTTTTCTTGTGATGAGAACTTTTAAGATCTATTCTCTTAGCAACTTTCAAATATATAATACTGTATTATTAACTACTGTCACCATGCTGTATATTACATCCCCGTGATTCATTTCTTTTATAGCTGGAAGTATGCACCTTTTGACCACCTTCATCTATTTCACCCACTCCTCCCCACTCCCTGCCTCTGGCAACCATCAATCTGTTCTCTGTATCTGCGAATTTGATTTTTAAAAACATGGAATGTTTCATGGATTTGAGTGTGGGTCATGCTAATTTTCTTTGTATATTCCAGTTTTTAGTATATGTGCTGGTGGAGCAGGCACTTTGGTGCCTTATTTTTAAATATCAATGGATAAGAGAAAGGATCATCAAGCCTTTGGAAGGAAGACAGACAGGCACAAAGAAAAAAGGAATGTTAGAGAAATCAGAGACAATGCAGATGGCAGAATAAAACCTTAAAAATGTTTTAATATATTTTACTAAGAGATGATATAACATTTATACTAAGGTACTATAGAAAAAGAAACATTCAGAGGATAAGAAATAGCTCTTCAAAAACTTTATGATAGCTAAAATAAAATATTCAACAAATGGTTAGTTAGAAGAAAATTTAAAGGAACCCCCAAGAAAGGAGAAAATAAATGAAGAAATGGAAAATGGGAGAGAAAAAACAGGAAAATTAGGGAATCAATCCATTAGATCCAATATCCAGCTAATATTATGTTAAAAGAAAAAATGAAAAAACAGAGAAAAAAAATTATTCCACAGAAAATCCCGAAAATATTGCCAGAAGTGAAGAACATGAATTTCTATATTGAAATGTCCCCAGTAAAAATGAGTGAAGATGAATTCTTATTAAATGTGCACATCTGCAATTGTAGAATGTTAACTGTGGAGGTCGTGGGTGGATGATCCCACAAGTCTCTGGGACGGGGTCCACGGGGGTGGGGTAACAGGTCAAACACACAAAGCAGGAATTTTGAATGACAAAGGAATTTTTTTTTCTGTAGCTGGAAGCTAGATAATATGAGGAAAATGTCAACGTTTTAAGGAAAAATGATTTAAAACCTAGGATTTCCAACCTAGGATTCATTACTCACCCAAACTATCACCTTTAAGGTAGAATAAAGATATTTCTAAACAATGTCTTAAAAAAATGTACCTTCCATGTGTACTCAGGAAGCTGAGGGAGAATGGTATCCGTTAAAATGGGAGCGGGGAGGTGGAGACAACAAATCACAACAAGGAAAGAACAATGGTTCGAATTCTTAGTCTTACTGGCATATTCTTACTTTGAAAGAAACACCAAATTAAAAAATATAAAGAGGTAGTTTAAAGCAATTCTATTCATTTCACTCTGATCTTATTCAACAGAGCATATACAAATCAGCAGTCTTTCCCAGAGAACTGGCGTTCCCTGGAGATAATTCCCAGTACCCGTGAATCATCTAAAAAGCAGGGAGGCAGAGGCCTTTTTTTGGAAGATGGGAGAAAATGATTTATGCTTCTTAGGCGTTTGTGGCATTTGAAAGGATCACAAATAATAATTTTATAAATAAATAATAAATATAATTTTAATAACTCAAATAGTAAGTATTTACGGAGGCCAAAGTGTCTTTGAGTTTATGGAACAAAGATGACCATTAAAAACAGCTTTTCCATAGCTGGTAGTTCCATTAAACAGGATATATTCACACTTAAAACACCGGCTGAACATTGCTTATAGACACATATCAACTACACTAATAGTTCTGCTTTCTCTTATATAAAAATACAAGAGTATTTTTAACTTTAAAATATAACTTTTTTTAATAATAGAAACAACATTAATTTAATAGCTCCAAAAGACAGCCAATGTAAAAATTTTCTTCTCAAAGGCAGCTAGCTGAATACTGAACTTTAAAAAATATCCTTAGATTTTCTTACGTATGCAGTAATCTCTTTTTAGGAAGCTTTTAGTTAGGTTATATTATAACTTTATATTAAAAGCAGAAAAAAAGCAACAAAAATCTCAGAGCCTTCAGTACTAAAAAGACAACTTAAAGCATCTATGAACAACTTGATTCCTTATGAAATACTATCAGAATCAAAGGAACTGAAATTTACATATTCAGATTTCACTATTTCAAGTCTCTAGCATTTATTTTCATAGCACATAATGCTACTAAAATAACAAATGAAAAAACTACAACCACAGACTTTTCTCTAAGGTTAACAAAAAAGTTCAAGAAAGCAGTCAAATAATCATTCAACTGTTGAAAAGTTTAGAAAAATGCAAAACAAAACCCAAAAAACCCTAGCACTTAAAAATTAGAACATCTTTCATCAGAATCTCAAGTTAGCAGTTAAAATCAATTAGTTCTGAACCCACTGTGAGCAAAGAAATTAGTTTTATTAGCATTTTGGAGAACAAGAAACAGAAGCTCAAAGACACTAATTTTTTTCTGAACAAACAGTATTAGCCATGGATCTGTGACTAGAACTGAGATCTCAATTTTTGATGTCCTCAGATCAGTAGACTATTTCTGAGTGTAACAGATTCCAATCATACAGAGTAGATTTTTCAGCTATAAACCATAATATGATTTTATGTGCTGTAGACACTGTATCTTTAATAGATTACAAATGACAATTTTCAAGTTCCTTAAGGGAATATCCAACAAGGACTAGAAAACAACAACAAAAAATTCTAGAATGAACATCTGCATTAAGACAGCAATTAAAGACAAAGTTACAGAATATATTTAACAAGTAGCTCAGACCTTCAAAGGTAACTGAAAATTTTTGTTCCATAAGACTCCAGGAAAAACATCTATAACGATTTCTCAAGTATTTCTCAGTAAGAAATGATTTTTCTATATAATTTTTACCCAACTTCGCTATTTTTTTTTCTGCTTTAAGATGAAAAGAACATTTCTGACTTTGGGATTAACTAAACTTGACTATTACTGTTTTTGAGAAAAGGCAAAGACAAAAATGATCTTTCAGTATATGTTCAAAACACATGTTCAATCTTTTGAATATGATTTTTTTAATAAACAATGTCCAGCAAACCAGATTTTAAACCTATGATTATAGTTTGTTTAGCATTTATAAAATATATATTCTAGACGATATCATAAATCATAAACAGACTCTAATGTGGAATAACTTTTGAAGCTTATAGACAAAGCTAGATGTATTTAGCAGTTTACCTTGTTTCTGATTGTTTTATACTAGATTGTAATTGCTGTAAGCGCCTATCTGATGCTTCCTCTCTTCCTTGGGCAGACACCATATCCTCCTCCTAGAAAATAAAGAAACTGGATGCTTACTTTTAGTTTGTAAAAATTCAATACATCATTAAATAGCATAAAGAAAACAGCTCACTCTGTAAAGTTATTATATTGCTAGAATTTCTTATTTAAGTTTAAAGCAATATCACTTTGGAAACAAACCATGCATATTAAAAAAGGGGGAGGAGAACCTCACTATCAATTCTGTATTAGTAAAACAATAATCAAAACAGCCACTGCATATGGATTTCTATCAATATTCCAACTATTTCTATAGCGCAAGTCTAAAAAAATGCAGGGATTTGTTGCAGATAATCTGCCCTCAGAATATGTTCTCTTAGCTAGGTTATGCTGCATTCCGTTATACTCATAGGATATTTCTACTTTAAATAGTGACGCTTTAAAATAAATTAATAGGTTTTATTTGTATCATCTCAAAAAAACCTTGCTACAGTGGATTTATTACCATGAAACATCCTAGGTTTTAGTGCCTTTGTTGTCATATAGTATATGTGCATACTTTATAAATCCAGTCAAGTCTTTTAAGGTATTGACAAGAGAAAAGAAAACATAAATTATGTACATGTATTATTTCATATTTACAACTCCTGTTGCTCTTAATTTCTTCCTATATCTGAGTTGTCACCTGGTGTCATTTCCTTTCAGTCTAAAGAATTTCCTTCAACAGTTTTTGAAGGACAGCTCTACTAAGCGACAAAATTTCCCAGTTTTTCTTTACCTGAAAATGCCTTTATTTTGCCCTCATTTTTGAAGTACAGTTCCACTGGACATACAATTATTTATTTATTTATCTATCTATGTATCTATCTATCTTTGGCTGCGTTGGATCTTTGTTGCTGCACGCAGGCTTTCTCCAGTTGCAGTGAGCAGGGGCTACTCTTTGTTGCAGTGCATGGGCTTCTCATTGTGGTGGCTTCTCTTGTTGTGGAGCACAGGCTCTAGGCACGTGGGCTTCAGCAGTTGCAGAGCATGGGCTCAGTGGTTGTGGCTCTCAGGCCCTGGAGCACGCAGGCTTCAGCAGTGGTGGCGTGTGGGCTCAGTAGTTGTGGTGCGCGGGCTCCAGGGCGTGGGCTCAGTAGTTGTGGCTCGGGCTCTAGAGCACAGGCTCAGTAGTTGTGGCACACGGGCTGAGCTGCTCTGCAGCATGTGGGATCTTCCTGGACCAAAGATTGAACCCGTGTCCGCTCCACTGGCAGGCGGGTTCTTGACCACTGTGCCACCAGGGAAGTCCCTGGACACAGAATTCTTAATGAGCATTTTTTTCTGTCAGCACTTCAAATATATTGCTTCAGTGTTTTCTGCTTCCACAATTTTTTGATGAGAGGTCAGCCTTTATTCTTATCTCTGTTCCCTGTTCATATCATTTTTCTGTTGGTGCTTTCAAGTTTTCTCTTTATAATTGGCTGTCAGTGTTGTCATGATGTGTTTAAAGTGATTTTCTTTGTGTTTATTGTACTAAGGGTTCACTGAGTTTCTTGGATTTGCTAACGTTTTCCACCAAATTTTGGAAGTTTTCAGTCATTATTTCTTTAAACATCTTTTCCACCCCCTACTCCTGCAATTCCAATTACACTTCGATCAGCTTGCTTCATATTGTCCCACAGATTTCTGAGGTCCTGTTCATTTTTCTTTCATCTTTTAAACTCTATTCTTTGAACAGGAAAATTTCTATTGATCTGTTTTAAAGTTCATTGATTATTTCTTCTGCTCATTCCAATTAATTTTTGAGCCCATCTAATGAAATTTTTATTTGGGTTGCTGTACTTTTAAACTCTAGAATTTCTATTTTTAAAATTATTTTCTAGTTCTCAATTAAACATTCTCTATCCATTCCTTCACTAAAATCTTATTTTACTCTAATTTAAAAATAGATTTTCTTTAATTCCGTGAACATGTTTATAATAGCTTATTTGAAGCCTTTCTTTGCCCGCTAAATCCAACAGCTAAATCCAAACTCAGTGAAAATGAGTTTCTATCAACTTCTTCTTCCTCCCCCTCCCCCACCAATCATACTTTAGTGTCTAGTAAGTTTTGATTGAAAACTGGAAATAAAGATAACGAATCACAGTTTCTCTGGATTCTGTTTTGTTTTTTCGAAGATTATTAGCTTTTTTTGTTCAGTTAGGCAATTATCTTACCTAGACTCAAACTCTGAAGTGTGTCCCCTACAGTGTACAGCAGCTGGCATCTGTGATGAGTTCTTATTTCTTTCCACTGTTGCTCTTCTAACTAGGCTCCCAGGGAACTCACTGTGCCTGCATAATTTGAGGATCCGTCAAGATTTGGGCAGAGGTAGGGCTCATCCTCTTTGTGGCTTTGTTGCTCTTACAGATTCCCCTGTAATTTCCAGCTTTAATAATTAGACCCATCTAAATCTAAAGCCTGACCTTTCCTTGACACCCTCTTGAAACTTCCCCATTACATGTAAAAAGAACCAGTCTTTTATGCCAATAACACAAAATGTAGTATTAAACAAAACGTAGTATTAAATACTCCTTTTCCATCTACATATAACCAACTAACTAAACTTGATCTTACATTAACATGCATTTCAGTAATGATGTGTTTAGGGATGATTATGATATTGTGATGTTTATTGACTTAGGGTACAGTGAATAGAAATAAAGTTATTTCCAATGTTACAATTTAGCTTTCTAATTTCATATTTTGAGGACAATAAAATGATTAATTAATTTTCCAGCAATCCTCTTTAACACCTAATCCAAAACAGATCAACAATAAAATACATAGAAAACAAAGCTACAGACATCTGCATCCAGTTGTCTTAGAAAAAGGAAGATACCTTCTTTTGCATCTGTCCTTGAAGATCTTCCGTCACTTTAGTTAACTCTTCCACTTTTGCTGCTGCAACTCTCAGATCTAACTTGGCTTGCCTAAAGTACAAAGTAAATCAACAAACACTGTTTTCATAGACCATACAAATTTTTTAAATTAGAAATCTAAATTTAGTAAAATCAGTACTAACCACGATACACCTAAAAATGAATGTAAGGGATAAATACTGAAAGATCCCTTTATGTCGAAGAAGAAAAAATATAGCTGCAGGGATGAGTACAAAGTGGGAATCATTAATACTTTATTTGGATAAATTATGCTTTATACTCAAATAATTCAATAGATTTCATGAAGAACTTTATCATCTTGATAAATTACCTAACAAGAATGTCAGTGCATTAAGTAGAATATAGTTATGTCTATAATTTCCTGAACAGAGTTAGTGAAATATCGCTGATTGGCCTTTCTATGAAAATGAACCTAAGTTTCAACACCTTGATCATTCCTTAAACACCAGAAGTATGTATTATATAATCACTTAACATAATGAACTGAAACATTTGTCACAAGATGGTCTAATATTTACTTTCTTCTGAGACTGAAGCTGCAAAGGACAAAAAGGACAAGTTTTTGAATGTTCTAATACTATCAAATAAGTTTCAATATCTTATTGACTCCCCATAGAAAGAGATTTTAGAATAAAAAAATAAGACTTTCTGAAACAGAAAAAAAGAGTTTTAATATTATACCAATTAAATACTACGTGTAAATACAGAACATGTGGATTACGGGAAAAAAAACATACAGTTTTAGGAAGGAAGGTACTTTTAGTGTAGGAACTACCCATACTTGTTTCCTAATTATATTTTATGTATGTATTATAAATATAAATCATATTAGTGCTGTTGAACCTAAAGAAATTATTTGATGCAAAACTCACAGCAAATGATACTTCATTACTTTTGACTCTAACAATATTTATAATTCCATAATTGGTTAGCATAAAAACAACAGGAAATAAAAATCTAATAGCTAAAATGTATCAGGTAGTTATTAGGTTCCAGGAACTGTCCTAAATGCTTTGTAGACATCGTTTCACTTAACATAATACCTGTAAGTAAGTACTATTATTATATCAAACTGAAGTCAAGAGTGTGAGGGTGACAGGTTTGCCAACTTGCCCAAGGATTCACAAACAAGAATGAAATTGGTATTTAAACCAAATCCTCTATGATATACTGTCTACCAGAAAAAGTGATACCAATAATATTTCATAAGATTAAGCACTTAAGAATATGCTTTGCTTTAAATGAATCCAATTTATAAAAATCTGAGTTTATTAGACATTAATTTTTTCTACTTGCAAAATGATTCACCAAATGACAAAACAAAAACAACTTCAAAACCACCTTACACGAATGCATGTAAAATCTAAGCTTAGAGACAATTTCAGGAGTGCATCTACTACATGAATCAATCAACAAATCTACCAGTTATAAAATTCCATGTATTCTAAAAAGAAAAACTTAAGGAGTAAGATTTTATATAGTAATGACAAAACTGAGCAACTTCTGAATAAGCATAGCACCCACTCTGACTTGGCTTTCTTGCCTTGAGAAAGAGGATAATAATGCTTATTCTACTTATGTCATGGGGTTGCTGAAAACCTCAAAATAGATAATGTACATTAAAGAGCACTGTTAGGTGTAAACAAGTGTAGGATCAGAGCATGATTAAAGAAAAAAATTGTTAGAGCCACAGTGGGAATGAGGTGCAATATGGGAGAATCCTAGGGTCAGGAACCCAGTTCTGTCACTAACCAGTGATATAGCTTAATGCAATTCACTTGACCACAAGACTGTCTCAGTGGTCTCATCTCAAACAACAGGGAAGTGGAGAAGATAATCTGCCCAAACAAAAACTCTATAGTAGATGGTTTTCTGATTTCTATCTAATCTGCCTAACGATTCTACTTCTAAATTGTCCCTCAGTTGTGTAATCCATTTCCACTTCCATGGCCCAACCACTGGCCTCATCATTATTTCCCAGGATTATTCCAATAGATTCCAAACTGATCTCTTTACTGCTGGTATCCTCTTTAATTCATCCTCTATAATGCATCCTATCTGCAAAACAAAAAAAAAAAGTTATCTGATGATAAAATAATTCTATTTTTAAAAAAAATTTATTTATTTTTTGGCTGCGATGGGACTTCGCTGCTACACGTGGGCTTTCTCTAGTTGCGGTGAATGGAGGCTACTCTTCGTTGCAGTGCGCGGGCTTCTCACTGCGGTGGCTTCTCTTGTTGCGGAGCATGGGCTCTAGGCGCACAGGCTCCGTAGTTGTGGCTCACGGGCTCTAGAGCGCAGGCTGAGCAGCTGTAGCTCATGGGCTTAGTTGCTCCACAGCATGTGGGATCTTCTTGGACAAGGGCTCAAACCTGTGTCCCCTGCATTGGAAGGTGGATTCTTAACCACTGTGCCACCAGGGGAGCCCACTGGTGATAAAAATTCTTGTTTATTAATGATTTCTGGATTCCCCACTTCTTTGGGAATATAATCAACACTCCTCAGTGTGGCATACAGTTAGTCATCATCTGGCTTCAAAGAGTCTCGTCTCTTGCTAATTCCCCTCATGTAATTTATATTCCTGGTATAACAGACGACTAACTCCCTGTTTCTGAAACACAGCCTTGCCTATTTTTTTCACATGTTTGACTTGACTAGCCTCCTTCTGCTTTTTCTGATAAATTCCTCAACAATCTTAAAGACTAACCTCAAAAATCTCATTTGAAGTCTTCTCTAACTTCTCTTAGGCAAAAGACCTTATAATACCAGCCCCCATGATTCATAATACTTTATACATTTTTAAGATACTCCTCTCATGGAACTGTGAGTTTATGAAAAATAATATGGAATGTAAGATCATTAAAGGCAAGGATCACATTTTATTAAATTTTAAATCCTCAGGGATAGCACAGTACGTGGCATATAGTAGACAAGTAAATACATCATAAGTGAATGAAAGAAAGCACAAGAGGAAAAGAGAGAGACAGAAGAGTCATGGGTATAACTATGTCTTCATACTTTACTTAGATCTTACATATCCAATTTTTTATTCATGTGCGGAAATCCTAAAATAATAATTTTGTGAACAATTCTTCAAAATATATCTTGTTTGAAACAGAATCTTTCATTTGAAACAGAATCTCTCTCCTACATAAGAAATAAGAAATTCAGGCACTGGTCTTAAGACTTGTTTTTTATAAGTTATTAAAAAGAAAAATATTCTGAAAGCACTTAAGTTATTATATTACATTCCCTAAAACACACAAAGAACTATGTTTTGGGGGAAAATAAGCAGTAGTTTTATATATACTTATTTATTCCTACATTGTTCCACAAGATAGAAAAGAAATAAATAGTTCCTTATATCTACTTCTAGCATGAAATACTGAAACATATTCTAGAATAAAAGCTGTATCCTCGTACACCTGGCTCTACCACCACAGAAGGCCATGTGAACTGAGCCAATCACTTTACTTCTCTAAGGCTCAGAATTGCAGCCATAAACTGGAGATAAAAACAATTTTCCTGTACAGCTTACAGAATTATCATAAAGTTCAAATAAGCTAATGAATATTACATTACTTTATAAACTTTATCATAGTTTTCACAAATGTAAGCTATCATCATAATCTTGCTTCTTTTTAGATTTTGAGTTGTCAGGAATGGTGTGGTATTGCATAAATTTACAGCTGGATTGAGAAAGCTTGGGGGATGCCTGAATATCTATCTGGCCTTGACTCTGGGCCAAAAAATGAAAAGTGAGATTTATGGTGTGCTGCTTAGAGTCTGAATCTTCTCTGGTAATGCTCACACAGGATCTGCTTACTGATGGCTTTCACCTGGTATAACTGGTTAGACAGCCAGGCTGGACTATGTGAACAGAGGGGCAAAAAACCTTCTCTAAGCTTTCCTGAAGCCAAGATTCATTGTACACATCTTGGTGGTTCAACCAGGAGACAAAGAATGTCTTTGTATGCAGAAAGACCATAGAGTACTTGTGTCTGGATGTCCTTCTATGCTTCCCTATGCTCTTTTTCTTACTGCACAACATACTTTGCCTGTAAATAGAAGCCTTATGGGAGTATGCTCTGTGAAGTCTTGTGAGTCATTTCAAATATTCAAACTTGTAAAAATTTTAAAGTTGTCAACAAAAAAAATTCTAATTTTATTTTATGAAGGAACTTTAATAACTATATTTTTATACTATCTTACGTGGAAATGTTTTAGACATATGTGTGCTTATGTATATACTGTTATAGAGGTCAAAACCTGTTTTCATTAAAAAAATTTGACAGATAGCCTCATACACCAGAGGGCAGACAGCAGAAGCAAGAAGAACTACAATTCTGCAGCCTGTGGAAGGAAAACCACATTCACCAAAAGACAGACAAAATGAAAAGGCAGAGGACTATGTACCAGATGAAGGAACAAGATAAAACCCCAGAAAAACAACTAAATGAAGTGGAGATAGGCAACCTTCCTGCAAAAGAATTCAGAATAATGATAGTGAAGATGATCCAGGACCTCGGAAAAAGAATGGAGGCAAAGATCGAGAAGATGCAAGAAATGTTTAACAAAGACCTAGAAGAATTAAAGAACAAGCACTTAAAAGAACTAAAAGACAAACAAACAGAGATGAACAATACAATAACTGAAATGAAATGTATACTCGAAGGAATGAATAGCAGAATAACTGAGGCAGAAAAATGGATAAGTGACCTAGAAGACAGATTGGTGGAATTTACTACCACGGAACAGAAAAAAGAAAAAAATAATGAAAAGAAATGAAGACAGTCTAAGAGACCTCTGGGACAACATAAAATGCAAAAACATTCGCATTATACGGGTCCCAAAAGGAGAAGAGAGAGAGAAAGGACCTGAGAAAATATTTGAACAGATTATAGTTGAACACTTCCCTAACATGGGAAAGGAAACAGTCACCCAAGCCCAGGAAGCACAGAGAATCCCAGGCAATATAAACCCAAACAGAAACACGCTGAGACACATAGTAATCAAACTGACAAAAATTAAAGACAAAGAAAAATTACTGAAAGCAATAATGGAAAAATGACAAATAACATACAAGGGAACTCCCATAAGGTTAACAGTTGATTTCTCAGCAGAAACTCTACAAGCCAGAAGGGAGTGGCACAATGTATTTAAAGTGATGAAAGGGAAGAACCTACAACCAAGATTACTCTACCCGGCAAGGATCTCTTTCAGATTTGACGGAGAAATCAAAAGCTTTACAGAGAAGCAAAGGCTTAAGAGAATTCAACCACACCAAACCAGCTCTACAACAAATGCTAAAGGAAATTCTTTAAGTGGGAAACACAAGAGAAGAAAAGACCGTACAAAAACAAACCCATAACAGTTAAGAAAATGGTAATAGGAACATACATATTGAAAATTACCTTAAACATGAATGGATTAAATGCTCCAACCAAAAGACACAGGCTTGCTGAATGGATACGAAAACAAGACCCATATATATGCTGTCTACAAAAGACCTACTTCAGACCTAGGGACACATACAGACTGAAAGTGAGGGGATGGAAAAAGATATTCCATGCTAATGGAAATCAAAAGAAAGCTGGAGTAGCAATACTCATCTCAGATAAAATAGACTTTAAAATAAAGAATGTTACAAAAGACAAGGAAGGACAGTACATAATGATCAGAGGATCAATTCAAGAAGAAGATATAACAATTATAAATATACATGCACCCAACATAGGAGCACCTCAATATATAAGGCCACTGCTAACAGCTATAAAAAAGGAAATTGACAGTAACACAATAAAAGTGGGGGACTTTAACACCTCACTTACACCAGTGGACAGATCATCCAGACAGAAAATTAACTAGAGACACAAGCTTTAAATGACATAATAGAGCAGATAGATTTAATTGACATCTATATGACATTCCATCCAAAAACAGATTACACTTTCTTCTCAACTGCACATGGAACATCCTCCAGGATAGATTACATCTTGGGTCACAAATCAAGCCTCAGTAAATTTAAGAAAACTGAAATCATATCAAGCATCTTTTGTGACCACAACGCTATGAGATTAGAATTACAGGGAAAAAAAGTAAAAAACACAAACACATTGAGGCTAAACAATACGTTACTGAATAACCAAGAGATCACTGAAGAAATCAAAGAGGAAATCAAAAAATACCTAGAGACAAATAACAAAGAAAACACGACCATCAAAAACTATGGGATACAGCAAAAGGAGTTCTAAAAGGAAAGTTTATAGCAATATAATCCTACCTCAAGAAACAAGAAAAGTCTCAAATAAACAACCTAACCTTACACCTAAAGGAACTAGAGAAAGAAGAACAAACAAAACCCAAAGTTAGTAGAAGGAAAGAAATCATTAAGATCAGAGCAGAAATAAATGAAATAGAAATAAAGTAAACAATAGCGAAGATCAATAAAGTTAAAATCTGTTTTTTTGAGAAGATAAAATCGATAAACCTTTAGTTAGACTCATAAGAAAAAGAGAGAGAGGACTCAAATCAATAAAATTAGAAATGAAAAGGAGAAGTTACAGTGGACACCGCAGAAAACAGATCATCATAAGAGACTACTACAAGCAACTCTATGCCAATAAACTGGACAACCTGGAAGAAATGGACAAATTCTTAGCAAGGTATAATCTTCCAAGACTGAACCAGGAGGAAATAGAAAATATGAACAGACTAATCACTAGTAATGAAATTGAAACTGTGATTAAAAATCTTCCAACAAACAAAAGTCCAGGACCAGATGGCTTCACAGGTGAATTCTATCAAACATTAAGAGAAGGGCTAACACTTATCCTCCTCAAACTCTTCCGAAAAATTGTAGACGAAAGAACACTCCCAAACTCATTCTGAGGCCACCATCACCCTTATACCAAAACCAGACAGAGATATTACAAAAAAAGAAAATTACAGACTAAAAACACTGATGAATATAGATGCAAAAATACTCAACAAAACACTAGCAAACAGAATCCAACAACACATTAAAAGGATCATACACCATGATCAAGTGGGATTTATCCCAGGGATGCAAGGATTCTTCCATACATACAAATCAATCAATGTGATACACCATATTAACAAATTGAAGGATAAAAACCATATGATCATCTCAATAGATGCAGAAAAAGCTTTTGACAAAATTCAACACCCATTTATGATAAAAACTCTCCAGAAAGTGGGCACAGAGGGAAACTACCTCACCAGAATAAAGGCCATATATGACAAATCCACAGCAAGCATCATTCTCAATGGTGAAAAACTGAAAGCATTTCCTCTAAGATCAGGAAAAAGACAAGGATGTCCACTCTCACTGCTATTATTCAACATAGTTTTGGAAGTCCTAGCAATCAGAAAAGAAAAAGAAATAAAAGGAATACAAATTGGAAAAGAAGAAGTAAAACTGTCACTCTTTGCAGATGACATGATACGATACAGACAGAATCCTAAAGATGGCAACAGAAAACTACTAGAGCTAATCAATGAATTCTGTAAAGTTGCAGGATACAAAATTAATGCACAGAAATCTCTTGCATTCCTATACACTAAAAACGAAAGATCAGCAAGAAATTAAGGAAACAATCCCATTCACCCTTGTAACAAAAAGAATAAAATACCTAGGAATAAACCTACCTAAGGAGTTAAAAGACCTGTACTCAGAAAACTGTAAGACACTGATGAAAGAAATCAAAGATGACACAAACAGATGGAGAGACATACCATGTTCTTAATTTGGAAGAAGCAACATTGGGAAAATGACTATACTACCCAAGGCAATCTACAGATTCAACACAATCACTATCAAATTACAAGTAGCAGTTTTTACTTAAATCTTAAATATCTTAAAATTTGTATGGAGACACAAAAGACCCCAATATCTTAAAATTTGTATGGAGACACAAAAGACCCCAAATAGCCAAAGCAGTCTTGAGGGAAAAAAATGGAGCTGGAGGAATCAGACTCCCTGACTTCAGACTATACTACAAAGCTACAGTAATCAAGACAATATGGTACTGGCACAAAAACAGAAATATAGATCAATGGAACAGGACAGAAAGCCCAGAGGTAAACCCACACACCTATGGTCAACTAATCTATGACAAAGGAGGCAAGGATATACAATGGAGAAAAGTCACTCTTTTCAATAGTGGTGCTAGGAAAACTGGACAGCTATATGTAAAAGAATGAAACTAGAACACTCCCTAACATCTTACACAAAAATAAACTCAAAATGGATTAAAGACCTAAATGTAAGACCAGACAATATAAAACTCTTAGAGGAAAACATAGGAAGAACACTCTTTGACATAAATCAGAGCAAGTTCTTTTCTGATCCACCTCCTAGAGAAATGGAAATAAAAATAAAAATAAACAAATGGGACCTAATGAAACTTTAAAGCTTTTGCACAGCAAAGGAAACTACAAACAAGACGAAAAGAGAACCCTCAGTATGGGAGTAAATATTTGCAAACGAATCAACAGACAAAGCATTAATCTCCAAAACATATAAACAGCTCATGCAGCTCAGTACTAAAAAACAAACAACTCAATCAAAAAATGGGCAGAAGACCTAAATAGACATTTCTCCAAAGAACACATACAGATTGCCAAGAGGCACATGAAAAGCTTCTCAACAGCACTAATTATTAGAGAAATGCAAATCAAAACTACATTGAGGTTATCACCTCACACCAGTTAGAATGGGCATCATCAGAAAATCTACAAACAGCAAATGCTGGAGAGGGTGTGGAGAAAAGGGAACCCTCTTGCACTGTTGGTGAGAATGTAAATTGATACAGCCACTAGGGAGAACAGTATGGAGGTTCCCTAAAAAACTAAAAATAGAATTACCATATGACCCAGCAATCCCACCACTGGGCATATACCCAGAGAAAACCATAATTCAAAAGGACACATGCACCCCAATGTTCATTGCAGCACTATTTACAGTAGCCAGGTCATGGAAGCAACCTAAATGCCCATCGACAGACAAATGGATAAAGAAGATGTGGTACATATATACGATGGAATATTACTCAGCCATAAAAAGGAACGAAATTGAGTCATCTGTTGAGACGTGGATGGATCTAGAGACTGTCATACAGAGTGAAGTAAGTCAGAAAGAGAAAAACAAATATCGTCTATTAACATATATATGTGGAATCTAGAAAAATGGTACAGATGAACCAGTTTGCAAGGCAGAAATAGAGACACAGATATAGAGCAAAATGTATTGGACACCAAGAGGGGAAAGTGGCCGGGGAGGGGTGGTGGTGCTGGGATGAATTGGGAGATTGGGATTGACATATATACACTAATATGTATAAAGTAGATGACTAATAAGAACCTGCTGTTTAAAAAATAAAATTAAATTTAAAAAACTTGATAAATAATAAGAATACTTATATTCCTACAAAGGAATATTTTAAAAAACACATTTTTCATTTCCAGGTATACTTCCATGTCAAAGAATTTAAAATTTCTGAGATTTTTCTTTAATGTAATTTTCATCACTTATAATAATAAAGAGATTTGATCTTTAAAAAGCAAAGATTTGCTCTGTTAAGCAAAGTATAACCAGATATAACATAAAACAGAGGATATAATTAAATGTAGTTTATATAATATATATTTAAATTATAGCATTAACTTGTACAGAAATTAAACTATTTTAATTATTAATACCTTTTTTTTGAGATCCGAGTCCATTTTAAGATAAAGTTTTGTCTGTTTTTGCAGGCTCATATCAAGAGAACTCTAGAAATGTGTACAATATTTCTTTCAAACAATGAAAAGTGATAATATTTTGAGAGAAATAAAACTAGTTTTTATGGATTTGATACATATTCTAAATTTTAAAATTCAAAATAAAAGAAAAATGCATACACTAGCTACTTTAGTAAGTTCTTCTGTAAGTATCCAGTAAAATAAAGCCAATCATTTGTGCTTAAAATGTTTAGAAAATCTCCAAACAATTTTAGACAAAGTTCTGAATTTTTAAGATCACTTCTGCTTTTAGGAAACTGATAGTAAGTAGGAAAACTGGAAAAAAGTTTATTTTAATCTTTTCTCCTTCCAATTTTTAGTAGCAGTCTAATTAAAATTATTCAAAGGACAGAAGCCTACAAAGAAACTCTTAAAAGCAATAGATACTAATAATCCATGTACTGAGTTTTCAAAACTTTACAACAGAGGCTACTCAGTCGTGAAAGTTCATTTGCGTATAATTTTTACATAATTCAAAATTATATACAATTCAAAGTAGTTCAAAATTCTAAGTTCTATGTTGGAACATAATGTTTCATCATACTAGCAGTAGTTCTCTATTCTCTCTTTGTATGAAAGCAAGCTTTGTCTCTATCTGAGTCTTATTCATTCAGAATGTCTGGGAATGGTACCTGCTCATCTCTGTTTTTCAGAATCTCTATAGATGATTCTGGTATACAGCTACTGCCTTAGATTTGACAGAATAACTGCACAATCAATATGTTTATCTTTAAAAAAAGATTTTAAATCATTATTTCAAATACAATTTTAGAGTTATATAACTTTGGGTACCACTGACAAAGTGGAGAACATATTAATTCATTTTCTATTATTAAACAGGTTTACACAGTGGACATGCTCAAAAAATGTTTACTATGTGCCTGTGATGTTTGGAACACTGAAGGTGTTCTTTAAGGTAATACAAAACACACAAAGAAAGGTGAGATACAGTAATCTTTAGGAGGGTTACAAAGCATACTTTAAGCATCACAAAAGATTAAAATAAAGTATCAGTAGTACTGAATCAGTAGTACTGATTCAGAGTAGGTAGAACATTTGTATTTAGTTCAGGGAATATTAAAGTGGGAAGTATTTACATTAAGAATTGGCAGAGGAACTGTAAATCTCACAAGCAGAGACAAAGAAAAAACTTCAGGAAGGAACAAAGTAAGTTCAAGCATAAAGGTAGGAAAGTGTAGGGCTTGTGTAGGGAAGAAGGGAACTAAGACTGAAAAGGCAATGGGGGCTACAATATCAATGACCTTAATTGACAAGTGAGGTGATCTGTATTAATTTAAGGGCAATGGAGAGCTGCTCAATGGAATCGGAGCTGCACTTCAGGAATTTAAATGAGTAAGAGGCAGGGAATGTCTAACTAGAGTGATGGTAACAATAAGCAAGTGGTTCCACTGAGAGAGATGGCACAGATTTTACAGAGACAGAATCTAAGAGATTCCATCCATCCATTCTTTGAACAAATATTTATTGAATACTTACAATATGCCAGGGACTATGAATATAATCTGGACATGTTGAGCTTCACATGTTCGTGGTTCACTTGTTTGTTTTTAACTGTATTTCCAGAGCCCTACACTTATTTTATTGAGCACCTAACTACATTAAGCACTGTTGTCAGCACTGGTGATGCAGTGGCAAACAAGGGAGACAAAGCCCCTGACCTCATAGAGTTTACATTGTTTTAGAGAGAGACCAACAGTAAATATGTAAACAAATAAATTAGATGGCTTCACAAAGTGATAATGCAATGAAGCAAATGATATATAACAATGGGAGAGAGACCTGGGTCATCAATGACAACCTGTCTAAAGAAGGACCATTCATTTGAGCTAAGGTTTAAAGGACAATGGGGTCGATTTAAAAAAAATCTAAGGTGAAAGAGTTATAGCAGAGGGAATTAATGATAAATGCAAAGAGTATGAGAAAGGTACTTAAATAAATGACAATTAGCTGGGATGTATCAGAGAGAGAAAGTGTACGGGGTAGTTAGAGAGGAAGGCAGAGAGGTCAGATCATATATGTGCCTTTAGGCATAGTGAGAATTTTGGAATTTGTTCCAGTTGTAATGAAATCCACTGAGTGTGGTAAGCAGGTGAGTGATGTGATTTGTTTGATGCTTTGAGGAGACTTCTTGGGCTGGTGTGTGGAGAATAAATAACAGTGGGATAAGAGTGAAAGCAGGGAGACCAGAGATGAGGCACATGCAAGCAAGAGAGAGTGACGGCTTGGGGTAGCGATGATAGTGGTGATGACTGGATGTGTGATATCTGGATACAGAGCCCACACGACTTGGATGTGGGGGTAAAGCAAAGGCGAGGAATCAAGCACAATCCCTAGGTTGGGTGAGGGTGTTGGCTACTAAGAGGGGGAAGATTTCCACTCCTTACTTCAATCACAGCAATTCCACTTTTACCAGTATACTGGGATTCTATGTATAAGGTTTTGTTTAACTAAAAATAGTTTGAAAACCACTGCCCTAGCGATTCAAGTATAGAGCTCAACAAAGTGATCAAGGTCAGAGGTACCTATGTGGGAAACATTGAAAGTTGAAGTTGGGTAGGGTAAAGGTAATCATCTAAGGAGAGGGGGAAAGGTGTGTAAAATGGATAGCAATTTAAGAAATTTGTACTTTTAGTAGGCTATGGTAAGGAAATGGGAAAAGCAAAGGAAAGGAAATGGTGACAAGGGTCAGAGAAGAAATTGGGACACAAATACAAAAGACCTAGTAGAAAGATGTTCAAGAAGGACAGAAAAATCATCAATCAAAAAGAATCAATAACCAAGGAGAATGAAGTATTTTGTTTTAAGGCAAAAAAGGTACCAGTCATCTTGAGGAGAAGAACAGAGATATGGGACCAAATCCAAATTGAAAGAAATTCTGAAGAGTGACTATAGCAAATACAGCCTCTTCTTCCAAGCAATTTCAAAGAATGAGAAGAAGAAAATATAGTAATCTGAGGAATCATCAGGGGAGGTATATATACCTGAGGTCTTGGAAGAAACACACAAGAGACTAAGATTTTTAAAAAGAATGAATATAACTGATGGAACATACCAGAAGAAACAGAGTTTAGGGTTGTACAGTTGGCAAAGACATGGGGATATAACAATAGAAAGGAGGGAAAAAGAAAGGAATACTTCATCTGGCTCCTAGAAATTATAGCAGCAACAACAAAGGTAAGGCTCATTTCCAGAGCAAGGGAGGGAAATATCTGCTGTCTACTTATTACATTAATACTAACTCGTAAATCTATTAACAACTAATTTGTAAATATCATACAAGCCTACCTACACAGGTTGGATACTAAAGTAGAATAGAGAAGAGCAAAGACAGTAAGAATTATAGTACACTGCGACACTCAAAGAAGCTCATTTTATTTCTATTGCAGAGATTAAGAAATTGTGAGATCAAGATTGACATATACACACTACTATATATAAAATAACTAATAAGAACCTACTGTACAGCACAGGATACTCTACTCAATACTCTGTAACTGCCTATATGGGAAAAGAATCTAAAAAAAGTGGATACATGTATATGTATCACTGATTCACTTTCCTGTACACCTGAAACTAACACAACATTGTAAATCAAATAGACTCCAATAAAAAATTTTAAAAAATAAAATTAAAAAAAACCTAAAATTCATTCAGTTAGGCAACCTGCCCAAGTCAATAGAAAATTAAAAATAAGAATACTAACCTAGAGCTGTCTGACTTCAAAACCTATGCTCTTTATACTTCACACCGCACAGAAGCACACTTTTAGGTTAGGTATGCAAATATGGAGTGTTTGCAAAATAAAATTGTAATTATCAGTAAAATACATATTTTGAAATGAACCAGTAATCACCTATTAGAGGCAAAAGTTCCAAACAATGAAGTTATGAATTTGTTTCTGCTCTTGACCAGTAGGTTCTAGAAGTAAAGTCTCATATTCTTCTTTACGCCCCTGAAAGATTAAGTGGGAAAGATACAAACAGTTTTGAATAGGGGGTGACCAACATTAAAGTAAAACAGTGTGAAGAGACAGGAAACTGACAGCAAAAACCTATTTTTTATCTTAAAACATATTTTCTATGCTCAGAAAACTAGCTGCCAACACATAAGGAACTGTCTGGCAATTCTTATGACTAAGCACGTCTGCTCAGGGCCATTTCTCACATGGGATAGTTTCCAAGAGACACTATGAATCAAAACTAGTGATCCATGAATTCCAGATTTCCATAGCATTTTTATAATAAAAGACGCAATATTATTCAAATTGGAACATGAAACATCTGAGAAAAATCTGTTATCTCAGCTAAAATAAAACTATTACCTCGCAAAGGTACATATACAGTAGTCCCCATACGTTCCAAGACTCTCAGGGGATGCCTGAAACTGTATAGCGTACTGAGCCTTATGTATACCATGTTTTTTCCTATATGTACGCATCTATGGTAAAGTTAAAATCGGGCACAAGAAGAGATTACTGACAATAACTAATAAAACAATTATAACAATATACTGTAATAAAAGTTATGTGAATGTGGTCTTTTTTTCTCTCTCTCATTGTACAAATTTAATGCCTTTTTCATCTTAACTAACACTTATCATGTACTATGGCTGTAACTTTTGCAGTCTGAGGTGCAACAGCAAAATCAGCATGAATTTCTTTCTCCTTCTTCACAATTTTACGGATAGAAGATTCGTTTTTACCATTGATCTTAGCAACCTCAGCAGAAGATTTTTTTCTTTCTTTATTAAATAGAGAGATTTCACCTCTTCATTAAAGGAAGCACTTTAAAGTTTCTCTTTGGCATATCTGAATTGACAGCATCACTACTTGTGTGCTCTGGGGCCATTATTAAGTAAAGTAAGGGTTACTTGAACACAAGCACTGCAGTACCCTGAGTATCAACCTGATAGCTGAGACCCCATAAGTGATGGGATATGGCCGGATACAGTGGACAAAATGATTCACGACTGGGCAAGATAAAGCAGGATGGCACGAGACTTCATCACACAGGACTACTAACTGGACACGTATTACTGCATGGGTGAAGAATATAAAATATAATTTTCTAAATAATGACAGTTGTGCCCCAAAAGATCAATGGCAAAATACACAAATAGAAAACCCACGTAAATTAGTTCAGCTTTGCCCCTCTGGTGAAGTGCAATTTAATTAATTAACTGACTTTATGACTCAAAAAGGTTTTTTTGAGCACTTGCCATGTATCTAGCACTGTCTTAGATGATGGCAAGGTAAAAAGGCTAAATTATGATCCACGCCTTTAAGGCGCTTAAAAACTAGCGAAGAAAGATTGATTTGCAAAGAATTAAGTACATTAGAGTGTTAAAAATACTGTGAAAGATACATGTGCAGTCTACAGCTGAGGCACAAAGGAAGGCATGTTTGGTTCTACCTGGGGAGGAAGAAACACAGATTCAGAAAATGATTTCTAGAAGATAGCACACTTCTGAACCTTGAAAGTCGAGAAGATATTTATCAGGAAAGGGTATTTTATGCAGCCTGAACAATGTGAGCAAAGGTAGGGATTTGTGAAATAGCATGGCTTGTTTGGGAAACCAACAATAGTTCAGGAAATTGAGATGCAGGGTGACAAGATATAGAGTTGTCGCCAGGGGTCAGGTCGTAGAAGACTTCGTGTCATGCTAGAAAATTTGGATTATATCCCATAGGCATTTTGTAGCCACTGAAGGAGACTGACATGTTCAGATTCTATTTTTGAAAGATCACTTTGATGATAGTACAAAAAAGAAGGAAGATGGAGAAGAGGTAAGCCAAATTGGAGGTTACTGCAGTAGCTCAGGTGAGATGACGGATTGAGCAAAGGCAATAACAATATAATGATGCAGAGGTGAAGGATCTGAGAGACATTTAGAAAGTAGAGTTGGGACAGAAAAGATTTTAGGATACCTCCTAGCTTTCTGAAGCAGAAACTGGATGATGCCATTTGTAAATACAAAGGGAAGATTCAGGAGATATAATAACAAGCTTAGTTTAGTGCTATGGACCTATCTGGGTGGAGATAACCAGGAGAACCTCAAGCTACAAAAATTTAATGGGCTCTTACTTTTAGAGATTATTGAAGCCACAAAAGTGTACATGAGATGAAACAGGTTAAATTTCAACAATTTTGAGGCTGTCACATCATACATAAACTTATTAAAGACTATTTCTAAACTCAGAGCACATATACCTATAAGTTCTCAATAAATACAAAATAAATAGATTGATAAGTTATAGACTGTTTATATGAAAACACTTATCTGTGGCTGCGAATGAGATCATTCCTTAGTGGCTAAAAGTTTTTTCTAATAAATATTCTGATAATGCCACTCTGATGAGAGGATAATATGAACCCCTGTGCAAATGCTTTAGAGTCAATCTTTACAGTACATTCTTTTACAAAGGTAATATTGGTTATTCCTGAAAGATATACACAAATGAAATCCTTTCCTTCAAAGATTTTACAAGGCAGATATGAAATCTGAGCACATATGGCTTGAAAAATATTTCCATAACTCAGCTAGATACACATTATAAACAAATATATATGACAAAAACATCACCTGAAGAAAAACAGCATACAATCTCAGTTAAAATGAATAAATGCTCAGTATATCCACAAGAAAAGAAGAGTAAAAATCTGGCGGAATGAACCAGAGACGTCTTCCTGGAGAAGGCAAGTTTTAACCAGATTTATAAAATTATAAATTTTCTACAAAACAGAATAATGATCAAAGGCAAACAGGAAGGAACCAAAAGTTCTTCCATGAGAAACAGCAAAATGACTATTATACATAACTAGAGGGTTGGGAAGGACCAGGTGAATGAAGATTCTTTGAAACTAGGCTGACAAGTTTTCTCTGCTATGATAGGGTATCAGCAGAAACTCTCAAAAAGGAAGACGATAAAAGTTTTAATTATAAATTCACATGATTCTCATTTTTTTTTTGCACCATAACATCAGACAACAAATGAAACTAATATGTTTTCAGTTTAAGTACAAACTTAAACAAAGCTAGTGTTTAAAGAGTTTCTAATGTAGTTATTCTTGGCATGGATATATAGGGCATCTCAAAACTTAAATTCTGGTAATATCAATATGCCCATCATTCAGAATCTGTCAAACTTGAAAGCAACATCCTTTTCCCTAAAAGAAGCATCTGCTTATCCTTATGTTCCTTCAAATCTGTGGCAGGAAAAGCAAGCATAGCTTTATGTATACAACTCTGAACTGCTTAGTGTTAAGCTATGGAATATTGTCAGTAAATATTATGGCAAAGTTGCTCATGGACAATTAAACACTTAAGACATTTTAGGCTTTAGAAAACCCAAACTATCTTTGTTAATCTCCAACTTATAATCTTTAGGCCCAAATGTCCAAAAGCCAAATGACACAGTTGTCAAAAAACAATGTATCCACTCATCATTCTTTCTTTAACAGTCAACCTCACTGCTGTGAATACTGTCAGAGAGTCCAGCTTAGAAACTCACTAGATGAGCAATTACAAGATGCAAGTTCTAATCTGGCTCCTCTTTGAATTTGTGGTGCAACCCTGGACAAGACAATTTCTGAGACTTTGGTTCAGTTTGGTTTTCTTCCATAAATTTAGGAACTTGAACTAAATGATTAAGATAACTTTAGCCATAAAATTTCATGATTTTTCCCGTCCTTTAGCCCAATATCACCATTTTCTCTATATATAGCCTTTTATTTGCATTTTTATTTTCTATTTTCATTATCATATCATAGAGGTCGTTATGAACCAGTTTCCTTACTCATTTTCCTTCCAAAATCTCCACACCCAGACTTATCCCACATATACCATAACTCTCATATTCTCTTTTTTCTTCTACTCTTTTTTGAACCTTGAGTGCAGAGTTGAGTTAATCACAGTATTCTTTTCATAACCCCATTATCTACCCATGACCATTAGCTGTGAAAGACCTGCTCTTATTTGTTTATTTTCGTTGTTTTCCTCTTCATTCCCACTCGCTCTCTCATTCCCCTTCATTTTGTAGGTTCACATTAAAATGATATATCCATGGATATATACATATACTGGTAAAACATACATTGTTATTTGCATGTATGTGTTTTTGTTCTATAGATCCATACCTCTTTTCACTTTCTTAATATAAACCTTGTTTCCTAGATCTACCTATGCTGCTGTTTCTACATCTTTACATGTAAATACATGTTTCTAAATGATGCACCGTATTCCATGGGATGCAATTACCACATTTTACTATCCATTTCCTTAGTGACAGACACCTAGGCCACCTATAATTCCCTACTTCTACAAATAGTCTACTTGTAGACAATCACTAGACATAATCACTAACTTGAAATTAGGGCATACTATTTCTGGAAATGTTTTTATTTAATTCTTTAATAGCATATGCACGTGCACACACAGACTATATATACGAATATGTGTATATATATATGTACACACACATACTTTTAAATTCTTTTACTATATATGACAATATGAATATATAACTAAATATATATAGATAACTAAAACATACATATACATAATCAATACACATTATTGATTAAAACATTTGAAATGTATATGAATTGCATAATACTGCAGTCTTCTTTTGTACCTTGTTATACACTCCACATTATATTTTTGACATTGATAACTGGGTCTGATGTAGTATCTCATTATTTAACTTGCATTTTCCTGACTGCTATGACTTCTGAAATGTTTGTTCATATCCTTTGCCCAATAGTCTATGGATTTTTATTTTTATTGATGCTTAGGTAATGTATCCTCAACACTAATACGCTGTCAGTTATGTGCATTGCAAATGTCTTCTCACAGACTGTGGGTTGCCTTTTCATTTGACTTATATTAATTTTTGTAACAGAAGTTTTACATTTTAACATACTCAAATATATCAATCTTTTCCTTTTTGGATTGCATTTAAATTCTGATTAAGAAGTACTTCCCTAGCAAAATTTATTAAAGGGAGATTTTCAGATATTTTAAAATCTGCAAAGCTTTTGATTTTTACATTTACTTATTTAATCCATAAAACCATGTAAATGCCTAAATGTGAAAAGCAAAACTTCACACTTTTTTTTCCATAGATAGCAACAATTCCTAACATGATTGTTTCCCTACTGATTTATAATGCCACCTCTGTCATGTACTAAACTATACATATATTCTTCCTTCTGTTCTATGTTGCCAAACTCAAGTTCTTGTAAATAACATTGCATTTTATTCTTCTATAGAATTGTTTTTATAAATGACACTTTACCATTTCATGATGTTAGGATTAGATTATCAAGTTTCTCTCTCACACGCATACACACACACACTATAGGGGTTTTTAATATGAACTCTATTAAGACTGATTTTAAAAATGTGGGAAGACTTATTCTCATTAGAGAATTTAATGTTCCCAACCAACTAAATTTTCCGTTTAGTTCATCTGTATATCTTGTATTTCCTTGCTGAGACTTTCCATTTCCTTGTTGGGAATGTTTTTCATTTGTTTCAAGCTTATTCATAATTTCTCATTAATGCATTTTATGATGGCTGTTTAAAATTTTTGTCACATAATTTTAACATCTCTGTCATCTAAGTGTTGGGTCGACTGATTGTCTTTTTCATTTGAATTGAGATTTTCCTGATTCTTGGCATGATGAGTGACTTTGATAGAAACCTAACAAATAAGTTTTAGATTATTTTAGTTTATCTCCTCCGATACCTTTCTTTTGGGGGAATAAGGTGCTGTCTTTTACTGCGAGGTAGAGGTAGAAGTCCAAACTCCCTACTAGGCCTTTCTAGGATGGGTACAGGTGGGTCCATAGTTTTTTTCCTTTGGTACCTGGCTAGAGTAGAGAGATTGCTCAAAGTTTTTGTCATGCTTGGCTTCTCCTTTCCTGGTCCTTTGGCTAGAGGGAGAAAGTCTCTGTTGGCACTTTTCTTTTTTGGTCTGTGCCTTGTTGGTATTGTCAGATTGCTGGCTTCTTCTGTTCCAACTCTGGGATATATGGGGCAAAAAAGCAAAAACAAAACTCAAATCAAAAAGTCAAGGGAACTGACCACAGTGTCATTCCTTGGATCCTGAGGCACCTAGCCAATCTGCTTTCTTCTCTCCACCTTTCGGTCTTCCTATGTTTGTTTTGTATTTATGTCCTGGGGTTTTAGTTGTTCTTAGCAGGAGGAACAGGCGAAAGCACTGATCCATCTTCTCACCATTGATTTTTTTTTTTTTTTTTTAAACATCTTTATTGGGGTATAATTGCATCACAATCTCACCATTGATTTTTAATAATAATGTTTACTATAACTCAACACCTAGTTAAACCTTTTTTTTCTCTTTAGTTACTAAGGTTATTATTTCTAACATTTTTCAGAACATGTACACTCATAAACTACTTTGGGTATTTAACTGATATCCAGCTGGAACGAGTCTCCCTGCTTCCATGTTTTGCCTCTCTACAAGTCTATTTTCAATACAGCAGTCAGAGTGATCAATCCCATTAAAATATAAATCAGATCATGTCAATCTTCTGTTAAAACCTATTTCTATTTCATCCATAGTAAAAAATCAAAGTCCTCACAATGACCTACAAGGCCCCATATCACCTTGTTTCCTACCATCTGTAACATTTCTGACCTTATCTCCTACTACCCTCTTCCTACTTTACTGTGTTCCAGATATACTAGTGTGAGAAACTGTAAAAGTGGTCCAAAATTCTTCCCTCTCTTATTCACATCTTTGCAACATGATGTTGAAAATCTTCCTATCAAAAGGGGTATCTTTTTCCCTATCCTTTGAATTTGGGTTGACCATGTGACTTGCTTTGCCATGAGAAATTACCAAAAATCGGGTTGGCTAAAAGGTTCGTTCAGTTTTTTCAATAAGATGGCTCTAGTAACACTTAGTTGTCTTTAACTTCATTTGAAACAATTTTATTAGATTGTATGTGACAGCTGTCGTATCAGTGTGCATTTAAAAAAATACATCAAAATTGGTGAATTTTTGTGTAGCCGTTTTAATATTGAAGACGGAAGGAAAAAAGCAACATTTTTGGCATATTATGCTTTATTTATTTCATAAAAGATAAAGACGGAACACAAAAAAGATTTGTGCAGTGTATGGAGAAGGCGCTGTGACCGATCGAACGTGTCAGACGTGGTTTGCGAAGTTTCGTGCTGGAGATTTCTTGCTGGGTGATCCTCCACGGTCAGGTAGACCAGTTGAAGTTGATAGCGATCAAATCGAGACATTAAGTGAGAACAATCAATGTTATACCACGCAGGAGATAGCCAAAATACTCAAAATATCCAAATCAAGCGTTGAAAATCATTTGCACTAGCTTGGTTATTATGTTCATCGCTTTGATGTTTGGGTTCCACATAAGTGGAAAAAACCTTGACCATATTTCCACATGCAATTCTCTACTTAAAAGTAATGAAAATGTTCCATCTTTAAAACAAATTGTGATGGAGGATGAAAAGTGGACACTGCACAATAATGTGGAATGGAAGAGATCATGGGGCAAGTGAAATGAACCACCATCAACCACACCAAAGGCCGGTCTTCATCCAAAGAAGGTGATGTTGTGTATATGGTAGGATTGGAAGGGAGTCCTCTATTATGAGCTCCTTCCGGAAAACCAAACGATTAATTCCAATAAGTACTGCTCCCAGTTAGACCAACTGAAAGCATTACTCGATGAAAAGCGCCCAGAATTAGTCAACAGAAAATGTATAATCTTCCATCAAGATAATGCAAGACTGCATGTTTCTTTGATGACCAGGCAAAAAACAGTTACGGCTTGGCTGGGAAGTTCTGATTCATCCGCCATATTCGCCAGACATTGCATCTTCAGATTTCCATTTATTTCAGTCTTTACAAAATTCTCTTAATGGAATGAATTTCAATTCCCTGGAAGACTGTAAAAGACATCTGGAATAGTTCTTTGCTCAAAAAGATAAAAAGTTTTAGGAAGATGGAATTATGAAGCTGCCTGAAAAACGGCAGAAGGTAGTGGAACAAAAGGGTGAATACGTTGTTCAATAAAGTTTTGGTGAAAATGAAAAATGTGTCTTTTATTCTTATTTAAAAACCAAAGGCACTTTTTGGTCAACCCCATATGATCCAAGAGAGACTTGGAAAGTATTTGTACATTGGGATTTGCTCTCTTGCTATTCTGGGGAATGGCCAAGTGAAGAAGTAAGATGTGCCCTGTTGACCTGGTGAAGAGACTGCCAACTGCCAGACAGGTTTATCATCTGCTGCCAACTACCAGACCATGCTGCTAGCAGACCGACCAGCTGGCTAGAGACAAATAGACAAGTTCAGTAGATATCAGCCCTGCAGGCCCAGACCAGAAAACCTGTTCTCTTCTCTCCCAAATCATAACCTAAATAAGTTATTGCTTTGAGTCACCAAGTTTTGCAATGGTTTGTTACTCAGCAATAGATGAGAGGCATCTAGCTTCCTCGCTGTTCCCCAAGCACATTTCCACCTCTGCAATGGCAAGTTCTTTACTCTAGACACTTTCCCTGTATTGCATGGATTATCTGTTCACATCCTTCAAGTCTTTGTTCAAATCTCAACCTCTTAGGGAGGCTTACTTTGAATACTCTATTAAAAATAAACTGCAACTTCACCACTGCCCCTAGCACTCCAGATCTCTCATCCTGATCTTTTGCTTTGTTTTGTTCTTCTCTAGCACTAATTGTCTCCTAACCTACTGAGATATTGTGTTTATTGTCTGCTTGCTCCTGCTGGATGTAAGTTCCAAAAGGACAGAAATCTTCAACTGTATTATACATTGATATACCCCAGGTGTATAGCCTGGCAATAGGAGATGCTTGCTAGATATTCATTAAATAAATGGATTCAATGTTTCAGAGATGTCTGTTAGATCAAGTTGTTAATCACATAAATCACATCTTCTATATCTATCAGTCACTTAAAGAGTTAAAATCCTTACTATGATTATGGACTTGTTCTGCCATGCCTTATATTTCTGTCAGTTTATGCTTTAGGGTCTAGTGTTTTTATCATAAAACAATTTTAAAAGGAAGTTTAAAAAAATGTATAACAAAACATTCAACCAAGTTGGCCTTTCTTTTAAACGTCTTAATTAGATAAGATTCACTTTAATTTCTTTAGTAGTACTAAAATTTTATTTAATAATAACAATAAATAATAATAACATCCAAGACTAACTTATGGCTAACTATTATGTATTTACTGTTCTACAACTGCTCTAATTGTAACGTTCAATGAAGAAGTAGCCTTTTTCACAATGGAAAGTGAATAAGAATTTAACAAATAAATATTGCACATCCATATAATAGTATACTATATAATGTTATGGTTGATAATATTGATATGATATTCATATAATCTATAAGAAAAAACAATTAGGCTATTAGACAGTGTGTATATCATCCCCCCTTTTTTAAACTAAAATACTTAAATACACAAACCTAAGTTATACATTTAAAAAGTTAATAATAGTTAACTCTAAATAATGGAATTATGAGATTTTTATTTTCCACTTAAAAAGAGTTGTATAATAAAGAATTTGGTCTTTGTCTAAGTTTCTAAGATGGAGAATATAAACCCTTGGAATTTCCCAAGTAATAGCAGTATCTTTGTTATTCATGGTAGGCACTTGGGACTACCCCTAAGTTTATGCTAATGAAGTGACTCACGGTAGGCCCCATGTAATTAGAGGGTTGGAGCTTTGAGCCACGTGATATAGGCCCAACCTCCTGACTCTCAGGGAGGGAAGGAGGTCTGGAGACTAAGTTCAATCAAGTGATCAATGATTCATTCGATCAGTCATAATACTTAAAATTCAGCTTATTCATATAAGGTTTTGCTCTATGATGCAGTCATTATAAATACCATTTAATTGTAATATAAATTTATTTACATTGAATATAAGTTAAATGCACATAATGAAACCCCAATAAAAACTCAGGACACTGAGGCTTAGGCGAGATTCCCAGCTAGTGAACACACTGCTGTGCCAGGATGTTGACACACCCTGATTCCATGGGCAGAGGACACAGAAGCTCTGCTTTTGGGACCTTCCTAGATCTCACCCAGTTACGTCTCTTCTTTTGGCTGGTTTTGATTTATGTCCTTTATAATAAAATTTTAATCACAAGTATGGTGCTTTCCTGAGTTTTCTGAGCCATTTTCAAGAACTATTGAGCCTGGGGGTTAGTGAGAACACCCACATTTGTATTCAATTGGTCAGAAGTATGAGTGGCCTGGGGACCCCTGAACTTGTGGCTGGCATCTGAGTGAGTGTAGTCACATTGGGGATTGTGCTCTTAACCTGTGGAGTCTGTAATAACTTACTGTCAGAATTGTACTGCAATTTGATATATTTTCATACTATCTAAAGTATTTTTATAATGAACTTCCATTACTATTATAATTTAAAAAGCCACTTCTATTTTGAAAAAAAGAGGAAGAAGATCTTGCAATTATATAAATCATTAGTATTTTAAATTGCAAAATCAATAACTTTGAAAGAAATAAGAAGAACTAAATAAGAGCCAACAAGTAAAAATGTCTAGGGGAAAAGAAGGTAAATTTATTAAATTAAATTTAAAAGTTCATGAAGGTAATAAGATAAAAATATTAAAACTGGTATATAAAATTTTGTAAAATAAAAAATAATTTCGTGAAATAAGTTTTCCTTCAAAACAAAACCAATATAATGCATTTGCAGGGCAAAATACATGATGGTGGGAAAAATAAATAGCAAGGTTCATTTAACAAACAGTAACTTACAATTTTTGTAAAATATAAATTTACATTACAATTTAAAGATATTTCTACATGACAGAATCACAGCAAAAAACCTTATATGATTAAGCTTCTGAATTTTAAGTATTATGACTAAGGGGAATGAAATGTGAAAAAATGTTTTTTTTGTCATTTAGAGTTTTTCCCGTGAAGTCTATTGATGCAATGATTTTTAAACCACTGGACCATAATATAGACATACAGTATTAAGTTGCCTGGTTTTTAAAAACGCCTTATTGGCTGCCTTCTCCTCCCCTTCCCTATCTCACTTCCCCACTCCTCTCCTGGTATTACCTCTACTGGTATTACCTCTAAATAAACTACGTGCTTTCAAACTCTTAGGGTCTGCTTATGGGAGAATATAAAGAAAGATATGTGTAGAAAAAATTTTTAAGAGGACTGATTTTCTTTCTTTCTTTCTTTTTTTTTTTTTTGAGCTCTAAAATCCATATAAACATTTATTCTGCCCCTGGCTGGGGGTGGGGAAGAGGGGATCCGGGAATTGGGGATCTGTGGGCCATTACAGACAGCCCCCGGAGGTGGGCAGGGCTCTGGTGGGAAGACAGTGTCCAGAGGCCAATGGGCCCTGGGGTGTTCAGAAGGCAAGGCCCTGGGGGCTGATGGAGGGGCTGGCTTGGTTCCCAGAAGTCCCAGGAAGAGGACTGACTTTCTTCCATAAGCACTAGTTTTGCCATCATGGAACAGCCCTTCACATATATGTATTACAGTTGTTGCCTGACTGATAGTCTTGATTTCAGTTTCTTCTTGTCCCAAAAGATCATGCACACAAGAAGCTACTGACAGCAGCTTAAAAGGGAGGAAAAAATAAAAACACTCACGGGAAAAATTATGACACCAGTGCTTCCCCTGAAGAAAAGTAATTATTAATAAAATAACAAAAATCATTTCTGAAAATACCTTAGTTGTTTTCGGAGTTGCTCGATTTCCACATTTTGTTCAGTTACTGTTTTCAAAAAGTGTTGATTAGTCTGCCAAAAGAAAAAAAATAGAAACATTCAGTATCAGATCGTTTAAAACTGTATCTTTAAAGACTAACTACAGGGTATATGAGTAGAAAAAAATGAAATGAAGTCATGATAATAATTAGATTTTTTTAATGATAAAATATAACCCTGGCCATCTTTCCGCGCCTTCACTACTTCAGTGGACACCTGCTTCACTTCAAACTACCTGCATTTGCATTTCTGTGTCCTCTGGCTTTTTCTGGCCTTCTGAGCCTCCTTTGCTCACCAAACTATGCAGAAGGCTATATAGGTGGTGTAGAATTCATGCCCCCAGCGTGTTCTGTAAGAGCCCCAAAACAATGACCGAATGGAACTGGTGGGTAAAAATCCCCAACTCCCGTGCCCCGTGGTGGATAACTGAGGCTGTTTCTCTACTGGCTTCCACAGTTCAGCAGTGGGATTAAGTTTCAGTTACCCACAGTGTTAATTTGCTTGATTGTTAAAAACCCGTTATTGGCTACCTTCTCTTCCCTTCCTAGTCTTGTTTCTCCACTCCCCTACTGGTTTTTCATGGTATTATCTCCCAAATAAATGACATGCTCTGGAACCCTTTCCTCAGGGTCTGCTAATGCTAAAGTAAGTTATGAAGCAGTCTTCCAACTGTAGAATAAAATTTTCTAAGGGAATTGATTATCTTCTCTAAGTGCTGGTTTTACCCCAACTTCATATTTTTAATACACTTTTCTATTTCCCTCTACTTGGGATGTCCTCATTCAGCCAGCATCCATCCCTGCATAACCTGTGTGGTCACTCTAAGGCAAAACTGATTGCTTCCTTTCTGCATTTTGATGAAACTTTACATATACTTTTACAATGCACATTGCACCGTACTTAAGTACTATGTTTAAAGTCTACATATATTCCTGGCTACAACATGTGCCTGTTTTCGAAGATCAGCTGCACCCAGAACTCCCAGCATCTAGCACATGATTCAGTACATTCTAAGCACTTATACCTTTGAGGAATGAATGAGTGAATGAATGAATGCCTTAACTGAGACATGAAAGAGAGTCTGAGGACTGCATCTTTATCTTTATCTCGGGAAGTAAACTACTCCAGAACAGATTTTAGTATTCAATTCACAGACCACAATTTAAGAGACCAATTATGGCATGCAGAGAAACAGGGAGACAATAATGAAAGGTAGGTAAATTACACCACACCAGAAAAGTTAAAACAAAACAAAAAACTGTAACACTGGGCATGAGTTACAACAGACATATGATTATATGCAAATAATTGAAGGGTTGACTTAAAAAAGAATTGAGCTTGTTCTATGTTACTCCCAAAGATAAAACCATATGTCAGTGGGAGGAAGCCTGGTAAGAGAGATTTTAGCTTTCTAATAATCAGAGTTCAAAGGAACAGGCTCTTTGGGGAAATGACAAGATCTCTTACAGGAGATATTCAAAGCAGAGGCTAGAGGATCATCTAAACTGTAAAGCATTTAATAGAAGGATGCGTATATCACTTGAGGGAAAGGATGATCTTTAATATCATTTCAAATTCTCCTGTAAAGCTATCTCAACGACTTCAGACCAAATTGATTCCCTTTTATAATGTTTATAATGTACCATTCATGTTTTACTATATATAGTCTTGGAACTGGCATAATTAATGCTTGTGTTTTTTATTATTTGGGAGCACCTTAAAGGTAGATTATGTACAGTAATTAGCAGAAGTATAAATTAGAATCATGAATTTTAAGAAGCTGGTGTTGGGAACAAACACACATAACTTGCTAGCAAGCCTAGTAAGAGCTCAACAACTGCATCTGAATATGGCTTTATGATGCTCTGTATTTACGATCACAAAAAAATTATATACTATACCTATACTATAGAATCTCGAGATTCATAAAGGTTCAGAGAATCCCTTTCAATCATCTATCTTAGCGCCTTATTCACCGATTATTTCATATGTCATTTCTGTTTTTCCAACTAGACAGGGGCTTTGTGGATAGATGCACATTTCTTTTGCAACTAGAGAAACTATAGCAGAAGGAACTTAGTATGCAATTAACAAATATTTTTGAGTTACTTTATAGAGATGAGTAAGTCTCAAGAAAAACATGATTTCAGTAAAGAGAATTTCTAGGAAATGTAAACTCTTATTGAATCTAAGTAAAAATAAATAAATATAAACTTGTATTTTTAGGTACCATTCGGGTCAGGGCATTTTACCTTCTGCATGTCACTAAAGTACATTGTTTATAAAAGATTTTATTTATTTGTTATATACTCATCAATTTATTGTACATCTATAGGAGCCTATTCATTTCATGAGCTTATTCATGTAATCAGAAAACTTTTTAATGGAAATTATTTGATTTTGACTCAAACTTGCTCCTATGACCATGCTCTGAATGCTCTTTGAGACTTTACAAAATCTTTACTATCACTTAATCCTCCTTTACACTTAGTAGAGTCATGTTTAATACCTTAACGATTGATACATAAGAAAAACTCAAGTCTTAAAAGTTTCTCTTAGCCAATTTCCTCTATTTTAACAACCAGGGTAGTCTTTTCTTTGCTCTTTATAACACAATGCTTAATCCAACTTGTCACTTTCTTAGCACTTTTATTGTATCCATAGCTTATTATTCTTAGTTTTGGCCTAAAACTATGAATGCCTTAGAAATTTTTAAAGTATGTCCTGTAAATATTCAAATATGTTTTTCTATGACTTACATCAGAATGATTTGGGGCTGTATATAATAAAATATGGGCCCTGTGGTACAAAATACCAAAGGATTATGTAATCTGCACAATTCTAGGAAATACTGAAAAAAAGAATAAACAAATGTTATGGTAGGTTAAACTATTAATGTCATGTAGAAACAGGATTTCTTTTTTTTTTTTTTTTTTTTGCGGTACGCAGGCCTCTCACTGTTGTGGCCTCTCCCGTTGTGGGGCACAGGCTCCGGACGCGCAGGCTCAGCGGCCATGGCTCACGGGCCCAGCCGCTCCGCGGCATGTGGGATCTTCCCGGACTGGGGCACAAACCCGTGTCCCCTGCAGCGGCAGGCGGACTCTTAACCACTGCGCCACCAGGGAAGCCCAGGATTTCTTAATTATGGAAATCAGTCATCATTTTATTTTGGAGTACTTTAATACTATTTTAAAACTCTAAGAAGTATATTATCAAAAATTATAAGTGATTAGAAATTCCAAATGTTAACATAAGTAAAATAGAGAGAAATTTATTTAATAATTTTTTACATGGTTAAAGGAGAAAGTTTTTTTAAGTACAATAAAATTGGATAAACTTACTTTTGATGGCACACTTAAACAAAGACATTTTTATTAGGTACTACCCTGCTAATTCTGAATTAGCAGGGAAACTAAGCAAAATGAAGAAAGGAAAGAGAGGAAATTACCTGGGATGTCATAATCCTATTATTCAACAACGAGGTGAAATAAAATTCCAAGAAGGAAAAGAAGAGAATAAGAAAATAAAAGTGAGAGGTGGGGAGAAAGATAAAGAGCAGAGCTGGGAAGGCTAATTTTATTTCTTTTGGGAAAAAATTAAAGGGAAATTTAGGTGTAGCAATTTAGGTGAGTGGTGGTCAATCAACTAACAAATGATTCTTATTGTTTTTAAGGATTTGGGTTACCATTTGTCTAAAAGTTCCACCATTCTTAGTGTATACCTAACTATGTTCTAGATGAAATACTAAGAACAAAGCATGAGTCCTACTCTTGAGGAGCTCACAGTCGAGATTACTCTCAGGAAATCTTACCAAGGACTCTTAAGAGTATTTTCAGATTAGGATATATTTCAGATAGATGTTAGCTTTAAATCTCTGGAAACCAGCGTGAACCCTCATGTCATGCTGCTGAATGTGAAAGAAAAAGACAGATAAAAAGAAAAGAATACTGCTTACCTATTTTAATTTCAAGTATTTTTTTCTTGTTAATTTGCCTTAGCAAAAATAAACATTATTACTTATAGTGACAATTTCTAGTTTATATAACAAGTGCATTAAATGGATATTTTCACTTACCATTTCTGTGGTCTCATTAGTTACATGAAGTTGCTTGGTCAGTTGTTGAAAATTGGTCAGCTGATCCTGTAGTAGGAAGAGGGAATATATAAATAGCATTTTGTTTGCAACCCATATTTAAAATTAAACTAAAATCAAGGCTAAAATCATTATGCCTAAATCTAGATGACATCAATTGTATTTCTTCTCACAAGTACTGTATGAATTAACAGTTGAAGAAATAAAAAGATAAATTTTTTTTAATGATTACAAAATTAAATAAGGTGGCAATGTGGAAACTAATGTAGCTATTTATGTTTTATGTGAAATCATTATTTCTAGAGATCAATCCATTAGTAGATAGATATGCTAGAGACACCTTACCCAATATTGACAAACAATATTCAAACCTATTCAAAACGTACAGTACAAACCACAGCACAGGAGTTATTGTGCCTTTCCTCCTTCTTTAAAATTCTCATGGCTTGAATGCCCCACAAGTTTTAAATTTTTTGATTATCTGTTATGATCAGATTAAACATCATATGTCAAATGACAGAATTCAAGATTGATGGATAACTAGGGAAATAAGGACAGAGTATTATTTGTTAAGTCGTATACAAAAACAAACAAACAAACAAACACAAAAAAACCCTAACTGCAGGGACTTCCCTGGTGGTCCAGGGGTTAAGAATCCGCCTTCCAATACAGGGGACATGGGTTCAATCCCTGGTCGGGGAACTAAGACCCCACTTGCTGAGAGGTGCAGCCAAAGAAAAAAAAGGAAAGAAAAAAACCCTAATTGCAAAGCTATAGCATAAGAATGATCTTATTCAAGCGGAAAAAAATTCCCTAAACCCAATGGCTTAGCTGATTAACCTAATGAAAAATAGGCTTAAAAGAACAAACTCATATTAGAAACGGTTTCCAGATCTCAGAGGTAAGTATTATGGCACAGACTACATGTGAATTATTTTCAAACCAGGGCATGTATAGAAAAATCATTTTGTAAACTGCGAAGCATCATTAAGTATTATTATGACTTCTTTAGGTAGAAATTCCTAATTACAGTGATAATAATAGGAACAGTCATAAACTGGAATTTGAAAAGTCTATAAATGAGAGTTGAAGAGAGGCATGATAACCAGTATATTTAGACAGCTGCCTTCTCATAAATCCACAGGAAAGGAATCAGAATTGGAATTTCTCCATAGATTTCAATGTACCTAGCAGAAAAAGAATCAATGGAAAGATAAGGGAGGTAGATTTTCCAACGGAATGGATGGTCTTGTGAGATAGTACGTTCTTGTCAACAGAGGTATAAAGCAAAAGCTATATGTTCACTTTAAAAGAATATAAAATGATTCTTGCTTTGGATAGAAAGAAGTCCTTAATAACCATTAAGAGCCTTCCTATTGTAAAATCCTATTCTGCTTAATTTATGTTAGACAAACTTCACATTTTAGTAAAAGGTCACATTTAAGGTTGTTAACATTTTCATTTCACAAGTGTTGTCATCACATTTGAGCAGGCTTCTTCACTGTCCATGGTCTAATGATCAGTCTTTGTCTTTTTTAACCAGGTAAAAAAATCAAGAATATAAAAGTTTTGGAGATCCATTTACACATAATAATCTTAGAGCTGCTTAATAGCACTAAATACAGCTGTCGCTGCTAATCACATTACAAAACCCTATGTACACTAGGCACAGTTTTGATTATCTTATGTGTTCAAAAAATTTCTAACCACTGAAGATCAATTTACTGCCAACATAAATAACGCGGTAGAGACTTCGGCATTCTTCTCCAAAACTGAGTTTCTCCAGAATGCAACTTCTTACTGATATACAAGAAAACCATGAAATCCAAGATTACCTTTTGCTTTTGACTTTCAACTACATGAATCTGGGCCTCAGTCATATGTTCCTGGTAAAGTTTCTGTAGTCTGTCCAGCTCCTGAGAAACAGTCTGCCAGAGTTCTACAGCCTGAGTTTTTTCCTATAAAAGAAAAACATTTCAGAACTCATTAAATTATTAGCAGGTTACAAATAAATTAGCAAAGTACAAATAAATCATACTCTTTTACAGAATGAGTTCTTGTATATAAAGCCACAAAATAAAAATAGAACTTGTCTAAGATCGTATAGTTGTAATATTTTTGATGATATAAAGTTGTAAATAAAATTATTTAGAGGGACTTCCCTGGTGGCACAGTGGTTAAGAATCTGCCTGCCAACGCAGGTGACGCGGGTTTGAGACCTGGTCCGGGAAGTTCCCACATGCCACAGAGCAACTAAGCCCATGCGCCACAACTACTGAGCCTGCGCTCTAGAGCCCACGAGCCAAAACTACTGAAGTCCATGCACCTGGAGCCCGTGCTCCGCAATGGGAGAGGCCACTGCAATGAGAAGCCCACGCACCACAACAATGAGTAGCCCCCGCTCGCTGCAACTAGAGAAAGCCCGTGTGCAGCAATGAAGACCCAACGCAGACAAAAATAAATAAATTAATTAAAAAAATTATTTACAGAATAAACCTAAAGATGAAAGCTCCTTACTTTGAAATTTTCTTTTTATTCAGATTTAATAGCTAAAATTAAAACCCTTCAATCACTTTCTTGTTCCAGAAAGTGTAAGCCATAGAAATTACTGATGAAAACTGTCCCTGGTAAAGTACAAGAGGTTTTTTTCTGACTGCTAAAGTAATAAATGTTTATCATAGAAAATTAGGAAAGTACAGAAAAATAGAGAAGAAAATAAAATTACCTAATATTTTTTAGCACCTGATAATAAATACTGCTAACATCTGGATATAAACATCTTTATGAATGTTGGATGTAGTCTTGTTTATAAATGTGATTTGGGGGGGAGAATTCTGTATTTTTTTTCTTTAAAAAAACTGGGAAACACATAGTGTGCTGTTTGCGTTGTCTATTTTTCACCTGGAATTTTATAATGAGAATTTTTTCAGGTTATTAACTATTCTTTCAATATAGTAATGCTCAAAAGTGATATGGGGACCCTTGAAGAAAAAATTTTGTTCATAATAATATGAAGACATTATTTGCCTTTTTCACTCTCATCCTCTCATGAGTGTACAGTACAGTTTTCCAAAGTTTATATGATGTACTGTGTAATGTTGTCATTGCTCTGATGGCTACCAAAATGCACTCTTATGCTCCCATTTGTTTCTAAAAATGTCTTAATTAGTAATATGATAAATACCCCACACAAAAAAAAAACCTCTTTGGAGTCCTCAATAATTTTTAAGCATACTGAAGAGGGGTCCTAAAACCAAAACGGTTGAGAAACTTTAAGCTAGCATATAAAAAGCATTATTCTCTCTTTTTTTTCTTTTTTGCATGTACTTTTAAAAAATTGAAGTATAGTTACCTCAGCAAGCTGTTGACAGAATCAAGAAGAAACTTTCATCTCTTTGTCCCTAAAGCCCAAGCTTTTAAATCCCAGGTCAGAGCTAATTCTCTCAGTTTTAGTTAAGTAGGTAAGAAGGTGTAGTGAAAAGATATGCATTTTTGGAACAAAATGAGTATACATTTCAAATAAATATACACTTATAAGCTTTAAGGAAACTATTTCTGAGGCATAACATGCATTCAGAAACACACAAATCATAAATTTGTATAGTGAGTGCACCCATGTAACCAGCACCCAGTTCAAGAAAGAGAACATGATTACCAGCAGCTAGAAGCCAGTTGCCCCTTTCTTACAGATACTACAATCCTCCCAAAATAACCTTTATCCTGACTTTTTAAATTATTGATTAGTTTTGCCTAAAATGTATATAGTTTAAAAATATGTAGACAAAAGCAGAATCTGGAGCCAGAATTTGGGTTGGATTTCTAATTCTGGCTGAATGACCCTGTACAATTCATTTTATTTCCTTAAGACTGCTTTCTTTTCAATAGAATAGTCATAAAAATGCCTCGTAACTCAAAAGACTGCAGTTTCCCAAACGTGCCTGATGGTAAGAGTCATCTGGACTACGAAGAAAGCCCAGATTCTCCTAAGCCAGTGGTTCTCAAAGGACTAGCATCAATACCTTAGAACCTGTTAGAAATGTGAATTACTGAGCCATATCCTAGACTTCTTGAATCAAAAACTTGGGGGAGGGGGTGACAATCTTTATTTCAGTAAGCCCTCGGGTGATCACGATACACACCAAAATTTGAGAACCACTGTACTAACGTATAACGCATCATTTGGAAAAAACACAATTTAAGTGATTCCACATTTTTAGGTTTTTAAACTACTTCCAATTTTTCACTATCAAAACATTACTATAATGAATATATTTATTCATATATATATTTTTTTATAATAAATTTATTTATTTATTTTTGGCTGTGTTGGGTCTTCGTTTCTGTGCGTGGGCTTTCTCCAGTTGCGGCGAGCGGGGGCCACTCTTCATCGCGGTGCGCGGGCCTCTCACTATCGCGGCCTCTCTTGTTGAGGAGCACAGGCTCCAGACGCGCAGGCTCAGTAGTTGTGGCTCACGGGCCTAGTTGCTCCGCGGCGTGTGGGATCTTCCCAGACCAGGGCTCGAACCCGTGTCCCCTGCATTAGCAGGCAGATTCTCAACCACTGAGCCACCAGGGAAGCCCTATTCATATATTTTTATATACTGTTTCTTAGGACAGATTCCTAGAATCTATGTGATGTCACCATCTAATAAATTGGTTAAAGGATATGAACATTTCTAGGGCTCTTACTGCCAAACTGCCCACCAGAAAGATTTTTACAAATCACACTATTATAGGAGAGCAAAATACTCCAAACGAAAAATATTTAGTTAGGTACTTGATATTGTACTAGTGCTACTGGCTCCCAAAGCAACTACACTTGAGACACACAGAACCTTTTGCACCTAATTTTAATTCTGCTTTATCATGCTGTTTAGTAATAATAATGATAAAGATGATAAAAATAATAGGTAGATTTATGAACTCACACATGTGCTAGGCATTACCCTATGTGCTTAATGGGGATTCAAAATTTTAATTACCATAAGAACTCCATAAAATAAGAATTATTATAATCTCCATTTATAAATGAAGAAGGTGAAGCACAAAGAAGTTTCCCAAGATCATAGAGCTACAAAGTAGAATGGGGACCAAACTCAAGAAGTTTGGCCAAACTTTTCTTCCAAAAGCTTGTGTGTTTCACAAAAGTAGGAGCCAACATTCTGCACTGTATGTGATAAATACTAAGCACAGTGCCTCATATATAATAGACAACGAAAAATATCTGTGGAATGGATGAAGGTATTTGAATCTTCTGTTAAATTCTCTAGACTTATTACTTTAATAAAGCATAATATAATAAAGAATTCTCCCTCTTTCTCTCAATTTTCTACTATAAATTGTATCTTATTGAGTTTTAAATTTATTCAGTTTGGATTCACCTAATCTTCACGCATGACACAAAGGGCTTTCAATCTAGTGATGGATACCAAAACAATTGTATGTGTTTTACTAGAACTTAATAATAAATTTAATAAACATGTATGTATAAGTAATAAGCAGAATTAACATCTGACATTACTATTTTATGGATTTATTAACATTTTTCTATTATTCATACTTTATAAAATTGCCAAAACTCTCACTCAGTTAAAATTCCATACTTAATATACAAAATACTTTGCAGATATTGTGGCAAAATTTGTTTTTAACAAATCTCCTTTTTCATTTTTGACTGGCCAAACTTGTACCTCACCAAAGCTTCTGTGAAGTAATGATCCAAAATGTAGCAAAAAGGTAGGACCCCATCTTCAGAAAAATATGTACCAAGTAAGATGGAGATGGAGAAAGGCAAAGACAGGAGAAGATAGGAGGAGAAAGAGGTGAGAAAAGAGAGAACAAGTGTGGCTTAAAAAAACAAAGAACAAAATTTAGCAATACAAATTATAGCAACAACAACAAAAAGAAATTATAGCAACAAAAGTACTACAGGGAGATGCTTTTAAGACATAAGATTTGTAGTTTCAAAAAAAGAAAACAAAACAAAAAATGAATCCTATCTAGATTTGCACTTTTTTCTTTTTATAAATTAAAAAAATATTTGGATTTATTGAGGTATGACTGACAAATAATCATTGTCTATATTGAAGGTGTACTTTTACATATGATCTGTCACAATATTTTTAAAGAGTAATAAGAAATGCACATTCTGCCACAGCTTTCAAAGGACATATTTAATACCTTGTGAGAAAGCATTTATAAGTTTACATTAATTTTCATTTATTTATATGTCAACATTAATAAATCCTTTCTGAAATACTAGTCTAGAACAGAGTAAAGAACATGCTTTTCTCATTATTTTTGCCTCTATTATTTTTCAAATTCCTTCCCTTTACACATTAAAAAGAGTTCAGTGCTATATAATGCTCCTTATCAAGGTAGATACAACCTATCCGATTAACTTAAAATATCATTTTCAAAAGCAAAGAATTCCAAAACCAAATTTACAAGGAATAAAAAAATATGACTTTTCATAGATAACTATAAAATCAAAATTGTAATAAAGTATTTCCAATCCCCATTTATAAAATGAAGAAACTGAGGCACACAGGAAGGTAGAAGAATGGGATTAAAATCCATAAAAGATATGAGATACCTAGGATGCAAAATTGTAAATTAAAATAAAATTCCCTTACATATAACCAAAAAAAATTGTGGTGCTGAAAACAGGATATATACAATATAGCTTCCCAAATATTTCAATTACCATGAAGGAGGAAAAAAGGAGAAAAAGTATAATTCTAAAAGAAGCATAACTTTAGAAAAATATAATTCTATAATCTTTGAAAATTGAAGAAAACAGTATCAAAAGAAAACACAGGAAAATGAAAAATGTAAATTTAGGCAAGTGGATAATTGATTCTTTTCTTTAAAAATTTTCTTTGGCATTAAAATATTTTATAACACTTAAAAAATCATGCCAAAAGAATTATGATTCAGTTAAAATATATACATGGCAACTACATTTATAACATACAGGGAAGGCACATATTATAAGCTTTGTTACCTGTTAACTATTTTGCAAACTGTAGAAAATCATTATGCTAACAATTTCAATATTCTGTTATTATCATTCATAAATAATGATTGACTATAGATTTTTTAGAAACTCTGTTTATTTAGGATATAATTCAATACATATATCACTCACTTGATTGGCCAGTTGTAGTTGTTCTTGAAGATTCCTGACTGTTTCATCATCTGTACATATCTCATTTCCCATCTCTGTGCCAAAGGGAATGGCTTCCAATTGCTTTTCAACAGCATCTTTTAATTCACGGTGCAACCTTTGGAACAAACAGTTAACAATAATCTAATTTTGGTAATAGTAATTACTGTTTCAGGTCAACTAATTAAACATTTGGGTCAAAAAATCACTATTTACACAAAAATCATTTTTAAGTCAACCTCTAAATTTAGAAGTGTTTTAAAACCATTAAATAATGTGCTATAAGAAAAAATATATCACGATTGTGAAAGAATTAAATTTGTCATAATTAATTCAAACATACATAATTCAGTTTGTCCTAGAAAGATTTTAATTTTTTAAAGAGGTAATATTCTGAAATTATACCTTATTAATTGACAAGTCATTCATAAAATATTTTAAATATGATAATTTCATCTAGTTACTTAAATAGAAAGGGAATTTTAAATCTTGTAGAATTATTGTTAATTTCTTCATTGTGTTTCACAAAACTCATCTGATTTCTCACTCATTCCAGTTTATAAAGCATAGAATAAAATTCTTGATGGTTATGAAATCAAGACTAGAGGATTTACTTGCCAGCACTTTCTTACATAAGCTTGACCATAACTCTGAAAGCCTTAAATTCAACTTGAACCTTACATTAAAGTAAATTACAAGTATTTCATGCTTTGAAATTACACCAAAAAAAAAAAAAAGCATAGAAAGGTTCAACTTAAAAGACTGATTAGGTGTTTATGTCAAAATGATGTACTCCTAGAAGGAAAAATGTTTTTTAATATCAGAAAAACTTAGAAACACTGAATTTATATAATTATAACCAGAAAACATTATTTATAATAAACACATCTCAAAGTAAAAATTTCCCAAAGGAATTGCATCCATCTCTCTAAAATAATTTAAACAGAATTATCTACTAATACTACAATCTCCGTTGAAACTAGAAAAACGCAATCTTAAATCTTAAAACATATTTATTGAAAACGAAGTTCATCAAGTAAGTCACAAGACAATAACCTCAGGTACCAGTGGGGCAAGGGGAGAGGGGAAAGGCAGTATAGGCATACTGGATTAAGAAGTACAAATTATTAGATATAAAATAAGCTAAGAAGATACGTTGTACAACACAGGGAATATAGGCAATATTTTATCATAACTATAAATGGAGTATAACCTTTAAATATTGTGAAACACTATATTGTACATCTGTAACTTATATAATAATGTACAGCAACTATACTTCAATTAAAAAAACACAAAAACTAAACAAAAAAAAAAGAACCCTTAATAGTTACAGGCATATTGCCTATACCCAAACTGCCTGAATTTGAAACCAGTATCTCATTTCATTAGCTATGTGACTTTGGACAAGTTCCTTAACCTCTTTTGGCCTCAGTTTCCCAATCTGTAAAATGTAAATGTCACCTATTGCTTATTCTCTTCTGGAATTTTTTTTTTTAACTATTCTGTACAGTATTTCTCTCTTTCTCAGTCTCAGTGGAATTTTCATCTCTCCAAACTTTAACTTTTGGAATTTAGTCCTTGGATGGCTTTCATCAATGTCTTATAGTTTTTGGCACACAGGTCTTGTGCCTCTTTAGGTAGGTTTATTCCTAGCTATTTTATTCTCTTTGATGTGAAGGTAAATTGGGGTTGTTTCCTTAATTTATCTGTCTGATACTTCATTGTTAGTGTATAGAAATGCAACAGATTTCTGTATGTTATCTTTGTATCCTAAAACTTTACTGAATTCATTAATGAGCTCTACTAGTTTTCTGGTGGCATCTTTAGGATTTTCTATGTATAGTAGACATTTTACCTCTTCCCTTCTGATTTGGATACCTTTTATTTCTTTTTCTTGTCTGATAGCTGTGGCTAGGTCTTCCAATACTATGTTGAATAAAAGTGGTAAGAGTGGGCATCCTTGTCTTGTAGCTAGACTGTACATCTCTAGGTATTTATCCGTTTCTTCTTGGTTCTCCATTTTATTGGTGTATAACTGTTCACAGTAATGTCTTATGATCTTTCATATTTCTGTATTGTCAGTATAGAAATATGAATCTGTAACTTCTCTTTCATTTCTGATTTTATTTGGGTCCTTTCTTTTTCTTAATGACTCTGGCTAAAGGTTTATCAATTTTGTTTATCTTTTCAAGGAACCAGAGCTTAGTTTCACTGATTTTCTCTATTTTTTTAAAGTCTCTATTACATTTATTTCTGCTCTGATCCTTTTCTTCTACTAACTTTGGGGGTTTTATTAGTTCTTTTTCTAGTTCCTCTAGGTGTAAGGTTAGATTGCTTATTTGAGATTTTTCTTACTTCCTTAGGTAGGCCTATATTGCTAGAAACTTCCCTCTGAGAACAGCTTTTCCTGCTTCCCAAAGCTTTTCCACCATTCTATTTCTATTTTAATTTGACTCCAGGTATTTTTTGACTTCCTGTTTGATTTCTTCAGTGACCCAATGGTTGTTTAGTAGCATACTGCTTAGCCTCCATTGTTTTTTTTTTTTTTTGGTAGTTTTTTCATTGTAGTTTATTTCTAGTCTCAAGCATTGTGATTGTAAAAGATGTTTAATATAATTTCAATATTCTTAATTTTACTGAGACTTATTTTGTGGCCTAGTATGTGCTCTATCCTGGAAAATGTTAGTTGAATGTTTATTCTGTTGCTTTTGGGATGGAATGTTTTATACATACATATATATACATAGATGTACATATAAATAAAGTCTATCTGATGTAAGGCTAGTGTTTCCTTATTGATTTTCTGTCTGGATGCATGATCTTCCATTGATGTAAGTTGGGTGTTAAAGTCCCATATTATTATTGTGTAACTCAACACAATTTCTCCCTTTATGTCTACTTATATTTGATTTACATATTTAGGTGCTCCTAAGTTGGGACATAAATATTTACAATTATTATATATTGTTGGATTGATCCCATTATCATTATGTAACGTCCTTCTCTGTCTCTTTTAACAGTTTTTGTTTTAAACTCTATTTTGTCTGATATAAGAATTGCTACCCCAGCTTTCTTTTTGTTTCCATTTGCATGGAAAACTTCTTTCCATACTCTCACTTTCCATCTCTGTGTCTTTAGATCTAAAATGAGTTTCTTCTAGGAAGCATATATATAGTTCTTCTTTCTGTATCCATTCAGTCACTCTAAGTCTTCTGATTGGAGCATTTAGTCCAATACATTTAAAATAATTATTGATGTGTATGTACTTACTGTCATTTTGTTCATTGTTTTCTGGTTCTTTCTGTGGTTCTCTCTTCTTCCTTTCTTTTTTTTGCTCTGTATCCTTGTGATCTAATGGATGACTATCTTTAGTGCTAGAGTTTATAATTTGGTGTTTAGATTCCTTTTTCTTTTTTGCATATCTATTACAGATTTTTGGTTTGTGGTTACAATGAGGTTCATATATAAAAATATTTATAAAGATATATATATAATAAATAATATATATTTAAAATTTATTCATATATGATTTTAAGTTGATGATCCCTTAAGATCAAACCATTCTGACAACCCTGCATTTTTAAAATCCCTTGCCATGTTTAATGTTTTTGATACATTTTATATCTTTTTGTGGGGTGTATCCCTTAAATACTTGTGGAAATAGATGTTTTTACTACTTTTGTCTTTTAACCTTCCTACTAGCTTTATAAGTGGATGATCTATTTTACTGTATGTTTGTCTTTACCAATCAGATTTTTCTTTGCACAGTTTTCCTATTTCTAGTTGTAGTCCTGTCCACTTAGAAAAGTCCCTTTAATATCTCTTGTAAAGCTGGTTAGTGGTGATGAATTCTGTAGCTTTTGCTTGTCTGTAAAACTCTTTACCTCTCCTTCAAATTTGAATGATAGCCTTGCTGAGTAGAGTATTTTTGGTTGGTATGTTCATCAATTTGAATCAATTGTGCCAATCCCTTCTGCTCACAAAGTTGCTGCTGAAAAGTCAATTGATAGCCTTATGGGAGTTCCCCTGTATGCTACTAGTTGCTTTTCCCTTGCTTCTTTTAAGATTCTTTCTTTATCTTTAATTTTTGCCATTTTAATTACAATGTGTCTTGGTGTGGACTTCTTTGGATTCATTTTCTTTGGGACTTTCTGTGCTGCCTGGAACTGCATGTCTACTTCCTTGCCATGGTCAGGAAAGTTTTCAGCTATTATTTCTCCAAATAACTCCTCTGCCCTTTTCTCTCTATTTCCTCCTTCTGGGACTCCTATATTTTGAATGTTATTATGCTTGATGTTGTCCCAGAGGTCTCTTAAACTGTCCTCTTTTTTAAAAACTCTTTTTTTCTTTTTTTGTTCAGTTCGGGTGATTTCTTCTACTTTGTCATCCAGTTCACTCATCTGTTCCTCTGTATCATATACTCTACTGTTAATTCCTTCTAGTGTACTTTTTATTTCAGTTATTATCTTCTTCAGCTCTGTTTACTTCTTTATATTTTTTAACTATTTGTTAGAAACTTCTAACTTCTCACTGTGTTCATTCATTCTTCTCCTGAGTTCACTGAGCACCTTTTTATTTCATAGAAAATTGTTTATTTCACTTATAGTTTCACATTTATCAGCACAGAGTTACAGTTTTCTCTAAACATTTTCAAGTGTCTGTATTTCTCATTTTGTGATTATTTTACAAACTCAAATGTATGTATTTAGTTTATAATAAAGATAACATCAGATCAGTGGAGAAAGGAAAGATGATTAGAAAATAAAACTCTGACAGATATTTATAAGAGAAAGCAAATATCTTGAATATAAGGTGAATATGTACTTACATGTTTGTTTTTTTTTACAACACAGGCTTTATTAATTGTGATTTATCTGTATTAAATGTAATCGTATCAAATTTTAGCTTCTGCCAGAGTAAATTTTCTTTTTTTTGTAAACATCTTTATTGGAGTTTAATTGCTTTACAATGGTGTGTTAGTTTCTGCTGTATAACGAAGTGAATCAGCTATACATATACATATATCCCCATATCTCCTCCCTCTTGCATCTCCCTCTCACCCTCCCTATCCCATCCCTCTAGGTGGACACAAAGCACTAAGCTGCACTGAGCATCTTTATTATCATTCTTTTGAACTCTTTATCAGGTAGATTGCTTATCTCCACTTGGCTTAGTTCTTCTGGGGTTTTGTCTTCATTTGGAAAATATTCCTTCCCTCCTCGTTCTGCCTAATTTTCCATGTTTATTTCTAAGTATTAAGTAGGTCAGTTATGTTTCCAGATGTTGGAGAAGTGGTCTTAAGTAAGAGACATCCTATGGTGCCCAGCAGCACTTGACCCCACATGTGGGCTGTGTGGGCCCTTCTGTGTGATGAGTCTGACTACTCTCGGCACACTGGTAGACAAGGCTCATCCCTAGGCTGGTTGGCTGCTATGCCCTGCCTTGCATGGTGGCTGCTGGCCTGCTGGTGGGCAGGCCAGATTTCAGCATGGTTGGATGCACAGGCTGGGAGGTCCTTGGGTAGATGCTGGCCCACTAGTGGGCAGTACTGGGTTCTGGTACAGCTGGTCGCATGACCTGGCAGGGGGGTGGGTCTCAGCCCAGTAGTATACAGATCTGGTTCCCTGGGTGCTGGCTGTGGGACCCAGGGGGTCCAGTGCTGGTGTCAGCCTACTGGTGGGTGGGGCCACATCCTAATGAAGCTGGCTCTGGGACTCTGGAGATTCTGGGGCTGGTCCTGCTTAGCTGATGGGCAGCGCTGGGTCCTGTTGTGGCTGGCAGCAAGGCCAGGGGTGTTCCAAGGCTGGTTCTGACCTGATGGTGGGTAGAGTTGAGCCCCAGGGTACCTGGGTGTGGCTGTTGGGGAGGCCTGGGGTTGGTTCTGGTCCACTGGTGGGTGGAGCCAGGTCCCTGCAAGGCTGGGTGCTCACCTGGGAGGTCCTGGAACTGGAGCTTATCTGATGTTGGGCAGGCAGGCCCCCAGTGCTAGTAGGCTAGAGGGAGGACTCCAAAATGGCACTTGCCAGCACCAGTGTCCTCATGGTAGAATGAACTCCCCAAAATGGCTGTTGCCAATGTCATCAGGAAGAGTCCCAGTTGCCCCGCCTCTCCAGGAGACTTTACGAGATCAGCAAGTGGGTCTTATCAGGCTCCTTCAAATTGCTGTCTCAGTTCTGGGACTCAGAGCATGTGAGATTTTGTGTGTGTGCTTTAACAGTGGAGTTTCTGCTTCCTACAGTCCTCTGGCTCCCCATATGCAAGTCCTGCTGGCTTTCAAAGCCGCACGTTTTGAGGGCCTGTCTTTCAAGTGCAGGACCCTCAGCTTGGGAGCCTGATGTGGGGCTTGGACCCCTCGCTCCTTAGAGAGAACTTCTGTGATTGTGATTATCCTCCCATTTGTGGGTCACCTACATGAAAGTGCAGGTCTTGACTACATTATGTCTCTGGACCCTCCTACCCATCTTGTTTTGGTTCTTTCCTTATATCTTAAGCTGTGAAAAATCTTTTCTGCTAGTCTTCAAGTTATTCTCATTGATAGCTGCTCTGTAAATAGTTCTAATTTTGGTGTGCCTAGAGGAGGAGGTGAGTTCAGGGTCTTTGTACTCCATCACCTTGGACACACCTTGCAAGGTCATTTTTATAGTCCTGCACTGTCATGCAAAGCAAGGACCACCTATATGTATCAGTAGTTTATTTTTGTTTTAGTATCTGAAGTATTTGGGGTAGTGGTGTTTAATTTTGCAATTTGCAATCCTGCTGTCTCTTGCCTGATGTACCCTAATTCTCCAAATGTTTCATAATTTTGGGTTTAGTTTGCTGTTCTTTTCCTAACCTGTTCAGCAAATTCTTAGAGTCCACTGATTTTCAGACTTCTTTTCTAATATATGCACTTAAGAGTATGGATTTCCCTCTAAGAATGGCCTTAACTGCAACCCACAGTTTTTATGCTGTATTTTCACTATCTATCAGTTGAAAATATTCTTCAGCTTTCATGGTTAATTCTTTGACCTATGAGTAATATTTAAAAGCATATTGCTTAATTAGAAACAGCTGGGAATTTTCTGATTCCTTTTCTCTTTTCTTTCTTTTCTTTTTTTTTTTAAAAACTGATTTCTAGGGGCTTCCCTGGTGGTGCAGTGGTTGGGCATCTGCCTGCCAATGCAGGGGACACAGGTTCGAGCCCTGGTCTGGGAAGATCCCACATGCCACGGAGCAACTGGGCCCGTGAGCCACAACTACTGAGCCTGCACGTCTGGAGCCTGTGCTCCGCAACGGGAGAGGCCGTGACAGTGAGAGGCCCACGCACAGCGATGAAGAGTGGCCCCCGCTTGCCGCAACTAGAGAAAACCCACGCTCAGAAATGAAGACCCAATACAGCCAAAAATAAATAAATAAACTTATTTAAAAAAAAACCCACTGATTTCTAATACAATTTTCACTGTTATTAAGGAACAGAATCTGAGTACTTAAAAAATCTGAGAGTTTTCTTTTTTTCCTTTAAATATTTATTTATTTATTTTGACTGCGCCAGGTCTTAGTTACGGCACACAGGATCTTCGTCGTGGAAGACTGCAGCATGTAGACTTCTTGGTTGCAGCACGCAGACTTCTTAGTTGCAGCACGCCAACTCTTAGTTGCGGCACGCATGTGGGATCTAGTTCCCCGACCAGGGATTGAACCAGGGCCCCCTGCATTGGGAGTGCAGAGTCTTACCCACTGGACCACCAGGGAAGTCCCGAGAGCTACTTTCTGGATTTGTCCATTTTGGAAATGTTTTACGTGTACTTAAAAAGAATATGTATTTTGAGGGTATTAGGTATTTGTCTGTTAAGTAGGTTTGTTAATTGCATGGTTCAAATATTATTTTTTTAGTTTTTATTTCAATTACTGAGGAGCAATATGTTTATATTTCCTGCTATCTAGTGGATTTGTCTGTTTTGCCATTCAATGCTATCACTGAATTTTTCTAATCTAGAAAAACAGAAAAATTGAAATTTTCTATTCTAAGGCTTTGTTACTGGGTACTTGCAAATTTTTTTTAAATAAATAAATTTATTTATTTATTTATTTATTTTTGGCTGCATTGGGTCTTCATTGCTGTGTGCAGGCTTTCTCTAGTTGCGGCAAGCGGGGGCTACTCTTTGTTGTGGTGCACAGGCTTCTCATTGCGGTGGCTTCTCCTGTTGCAGAGCATGGGCTCTAGGTGTGCGGGCTTCAGTAGTTGTGGCACGCAGGCTCAGCAGTTGTGGTGCACAGGCTTAGTTGCTCCGCAGCATGTGGGATCTTCCCAGGCCAGGGCTTGAACCCACGTCCCCTGCATTGGCAAGTGGATTCTTAACCACTGTGCAACCAGGCAAGTCTCTGGGTACTTGCAAATTTAAAACTGTTATATCTTTTATCATTATGAAATATCCCTATTTATAATATTCTCTTCTTGCATTAAAGTCTACTATGTCTGATATTACCAGCTTTCTTTTGGTTAGCACTGCATGGTTTATCTATTTTCCATCCTCTTATTTGCAATCATTCAATATTCTTATATTTTAAAAATCTGTCTGATAAGAAATACACACTATAACTGGTTTCTTTTTTAATCTCCTCTGATAAATCACTGTCTTTCAATTGCAGCATTTAGTACATTGAAGTTTAATTACTAATGTATTTGAGTTTATATCTACTATCTTAGTATTTACTTTCTATTTGCCCTGTCCATTATGATTTTTCTCTCCTTTCATGCTTTCTTTTGGTTTTTTTTTTATTACTTCATTTTTCTACTCTATTGTCTTGGTTGGCAGTTACATGGTTGGCAGTTATATTATCTTGGTTGGCAGTTACATGGTTGGCAGTTACATTATCATGGTTGGCAGCTGGCTTTACTTTTAAAGATTAAAACATGCATCACTGAGTTATCAAACTCTAAAAAATTAGTACTATATTTCTTTTGGGTAATGCTAGAACCTGAGAATATTTTAACTCCAAATGCCCTTTCCCTAAATTTATGATATTGCTGTCTTATATTTAATTCTCTACAGATATTTTAGAGACATTATTATTGTTTTAGAATAGCTGATGTTCATTAGACGTTCTCCCATGGGCAGCATTTCCTATAATTCTAAGCTTTCATCTGGGATTCTTTTCTTTTTGTAGAATATCTTTTTAATTTTCCTTAATTTTGCTAATGATAATGCTCTCAATTTCTTTTCATCTGACCTTTCTTCTGATGGATATTTCACTGGGTAAAGAATTCTACATTGACAGTTTTTCTTTAAGCACTTTAAAAATATTCCACTGTCTCCTGATTTCCAGTATCTCTGTTGAGAAGTCAGTTAATATCTTATTGCGGCTAGATAATAAGACAAGCTCTTTCTGCTGTTAAGTTTTTTCTTTTTCTTTGGTTTTCTTTGATTTTATAATAATGTACCTAGGTACAGTACTTTTGTATTATCCTGCTTATGATGCATGGTGTGTTCTTAATCTGTGGATTGATGTCTCTGTCGTCTCTTTCTGGGACTCAAGCTATATGACTTTTAGCTGTTTTCACTATTTCCCATATGTCTCTTAGTTTTTATTTATTTATTTATTTTGTTCTGCATTTTCTATCCCCTTCTCTCTCTGACCTTCATTCTGAATATTTTCTTCTGACTTGGGTTGCATTCCATTAATTCTCTCTTCAGTTATGTCTCATTTCCATTATTACTGCAATTTTCAGTTCTAGAATTTCTATTTGGTTCTTTAAGAGTTTTTAGTTCTCTTATAGGAATTCTCAAAATTGTGTCTTATTTCATTGAACATAGTGCATAGTTATTTTAAAGACCAAACCGTGGATCTATTTCTATTGTATACTATTATTTTATGATTTTTAAACCATGCTGTCTTCAATCTTCCCATTACCAGTTTTTTTACACCAGATATGAGCCAGATATCACAAGTAAAAAAGTACAGAGACATTTTGAGGCCTAGAAATGATGTTATCTTCCTCTAAAAGTCTTCCTTTTCTTTTTTCAGGTGGGGAGGGTATTATCAAACCCTGATCATGTCATTTATAACATGTTGTATCAAACATCAGAGTCATGTTTTAGATCTTTTCAGGACTAGTCTATTTTGGGGGAGTCACTCTTACTTCAAAGCCTGGATGTTCCTGAGCCACCTACCCTCAAGTCTGATGGCCTCTGAATTCCAATTTTTATTTCTCTAACTCTATGAATTTGTTTCGAGCTCTGCTCAGTTTTCAACCACTCTTCACCTCTTCTGACATCGGGAGATATGTTTAAGGGAAAGTAACCCCAAATGCAGGCTCATATCCCTGGATTTCTTTCTTTTCCTGGTGTTTACCCTACAATTCTACACTGACTCCAATTCACTTTAAACAAATTTGACATTTGTCAAATTTTTGTCAAGATTTTCTAGTTTTTGTCCAGATTCTCTAGTTTTCTCAGAAGGAGTCTCTTGCCATCACTCTAAACAAAACTATCTAACTTATTTTCAGTTAATTAAAAATGTTCTGAGTACCAGTTTGGCTGCATCTCACTAGTTTGATATGCTATTTATTTTATACAGTTTTTAATTTTAGTTTTCCTCTTTATCTCAGTAGTTGAAAATGTAGTTAAAAGAAATTCTTTACACTCACTTCTTGTTATTTCTAATTTATTGTAGGTGTGATTTATGTTTAATTTGTTTGTATGTATGTATGTGGTGGGGAGGGTCTGCAGCCCATGTCTATGTAAATGTTTCATGGGTCTTGAAAAACAGTATACTCCTATTGGTTTATGTATGAGTAGTATAAACAGAAAAATATACACACATATACTCAAACTTGTTCTTTACTCTTTATATCTTTTACCTTCCTGTTTATTTTTGCCCTTGTTTTCTTTGAAGTATTATCTAGTTGCAATAATATATTTATAAATACTAAGTAAATACATGTTATCTAATTCTCCAAAGATCTTAGCAGTATAATTGAGAAAATAAAGCCATTTAAGTACTGCAAAGGTTTAAGGAATTAGTCTTTTTCAAAGCATTATTTTTTATGTATGGCTAACAAATCTTGAAAATTAGATATCAATAATTGTAGTAAGTTCAACAAACATTTGAAGAGATATTATGTACAGGATAGTAAGATAGTTGTGGTCCTAGCTGTATTTATTCAAATATATAATCAAGTCAAAACATAAGAACTGTAAGAAAATAAAGAAGAGAAAGTTCCATCATATTTGGTTGGCTTCACAGTAAGAGGAGAAATGAAGAGAAATCATACAAAGCTTTGTAGAAGTAAACAGTGTTACCCTTATTAGTAACACTAGTGGCACCATATTTCTCTGCATAGGTGCTTTATCTGAAGTCACCATCAACTAGCTGATCTCTATTTTCTAGTGCAAATGCTAAAAAAAAAAAGTCAATCGTATTGGTTTAGTTAACTGTAGAACTGTTGTGCTGAGAGAAATTATATGTAGACCACAATTAGGAAGCTGGACAATCAGGAAGTGGCCACACCAACCGCGGGTTCTAGGAGCACACCACTTTAGCTGAGATCCTGGCGTCAGGAAGTAAGTGCCAGAGCTGTTGCCTGCAGGAACACCCTGACTTAGCTCTGACAGAAGCGGCTGCCAGAACTACTGGCTCTAGAGACACTCTACACTTGTTAGAGTCTCATCCACAAAAACAGATTCTCATACACAGCTTCTCCTCCTATTTACCTCCTAATTTAGGTCTCTTACATGTGTTTGTCATTAGCAGAACCTAATTCCTACCCTGAACTAGTTTTTAGTTTTCCAGCCTTTGCAATACAAGGTATACAAAAGGGAGGTTGGAACAGATGTTAAACCAATCTACTATACCCGCCATAAACTATTATTATAATTGTATAATTTAATTAAATGTGAACCAAAGTGAAAAAATAAAAATACAAGAGAGTTGGGGTTTTTTCTATGAAACCTAAACTGAATATGAAAGGTTCAGTAAAGATGAGCTGTTAAATAGCTGCTGTTGAATTAGAGGTAGGCAAAATAATTATAATAGTCAGAAAATTCATAAAATCACAGAGGATCAAAAGGAGATCAAAAGGATCTCTAAGTTCTCACTCTTCTTCAAAGAAACTGAAACTGGAAATTATAAAGAATGAATTGACAACTAGGAAGATGGTGGAAGAGTAAGATGTGGAGATCACCTTCCTCCCCACAGATACATCAGAAATACATCTACACGTGGAACAACTCCTACAGAACACCTACTGAACACTGGCAGAAGACCTCAGACCTCCCAAAAGGCAAGAAACTCCCCCATGTACCTGGATAGGGCAAAAGAAAAAAGAATAAACAGAGACAAAAGAATAGGGACGGGATCTGCACCAGTGGGAGGGAACCATGAAGGAGGAAAGGTTTCCACAAACTAGAAGCCCCTTCGCGGGCGGAGATTGCGCGTGGCAGAGGGGGGAAGCTTTGGAGCTGCGGGGGACAGCACAGCAACAGGGGTGCAGAGGGCAAAGCAGAGAGATTCACGCGCAGAGGATCGGTGCTGACCAGCACTCACCAGCCCGAGACACTTCTCTGCTCACACGCCTAGGCAGGCGGGGTCTGGGAGCTGAAGCTCCAGCTTCGGTCAGAGTGCCGGGAGAGGACTGGGGTAGCCAGCGTGAACACAGCCTGAAGGGGTTAGTGCACCACGGCTAGCCGGGAGGGAGTCCGGGGAAAAGTCTGGACCTGACGAAGAGGCAAGAGACTTTTTCTTCCCTCTTTGTTTCCTGGTGCGCAAGGAGAGGGGATCAAGAGCGCTGCTTAAAGGAGCTCCAGAGACGGGAGCGAGCCGCGGCTAAAGCACGGAACCCAGAGACGGGCATGAGACGCTAAGGCTGCTGCTGCCGCCACCAAGAAGCCTATGTGCAAGCACAGGTCACTATCCACACCTCCCTTCCGGGGAGCCTGTGCGGCCGGCCACTGTCAGGGTCCCATGATCCAGGGACAACTTCCCCGGGAGAACGCACGGTGTGCCTCAGGCTGGTGTAATGTCATGGCGGCCTCTGCCGCTGCAGGCTCGCCCCGCACTCCGTGCACCTCCCTCTCCCGGGCCTGAGTGAGCCAGAGTCCCTGAATCAGCTGCTCCTTTAACCCCGTCCTGAGCAAAGAACAGACGCCCTCCGGCGACCTACACGCAGAGGTGGGGCCAAATCCAAAGGTGAGCCCTGGGAGTTGTGCAAACAAAGAAAAGAAAGGGAAATCTCACCCAGCAGCCTCAGGAACAGTGGATTAAATCTCCACAATCAACTTGAGGTACCCTGTATCCGTGGAATACCTGAATAGACAACGAATCATCCCAAATTGAAGAGGTGGACTTTGAGACCAAGATTTATTATTTTTTCCCCTTTTCCTCTTTTTGTGTGTATGTGTATGCTTCTGTGTGAGATTTTGTCTGTAAAGCTTTGCTTTCATTATTTGTCCTGGGTTCTGTCCATCTGTATTTTTTTTTTCTTTTACTTTTGAAAAAAAACTTTATCTTAATAATTATATTTTATTTTAATAACTTTATTTTATTTTAGCTTACTTTTATTTTACCTTCTTTTCCTTCCTTCCTCCCTCCCTCCCTCCCTTCTTTTTCTCCCTTTTATTCAGAGCCGTGTGGATGAAAGGCTCTAGTTATTGCAGCCAAGAGTCAGTGCTGTGCTGACTGACTGTGGTGGGAGAGCCAACTTCAGGACACTGGTCCATAAGAGACCTCCCAACTCCACATAATATCAAACAGCAAAAATCTCCCAGAGATATCCATCTCAACACCAACACCCAGCTTCAGTCAACGACCCACAAGCTACAGTGCTGGACACCCTATGCCAAACAACTAGCAAGACAGGAACACAACCCCACCCATTATCAGACAGGCTGCCTAAAATCATAATAAGGCCAAGACACCCGAAAAACACACCACCAGACGTGGACCTGCCCACCAGAAAGACAAGATCCAGTCTCATCCACCAGAACACAGGCACTAGCCCCCTCCACAAGGAAGCCTACA